>NC_137470.1:91330860-91732063 GCF_964235325.1 Thermobia domestica
AAGAGGGTCTAGTGAAATGAATAAAAATGTGATAACGTAATACTTGAACAACTCTATCTAATGGAGGAAAGTAAATTAGTATTCAATACTTCTTTCAATTTTAAGCATTTCAAAGATTCTCTTAATTTAGTAGCGTCCCGGATTTGCAGTTTTGAAATACGGGAACTCTATCTATACCTTAACGTGGGAATCGGTTTCGGACCATGAACTTAAGCCGCATTGCCACAAGAGGCACATAGGAGTTTTTCTTTCGATTTCCTTAGGAATATTGCGAATGGTATGACTTTTAAAACTATGTTTAAAAACGAATACGGTAGACATCGACACAATAAGATGATAATCTGATACCTAGGAAATATATTGAATTGTTTTTAATTTGTTCTCACGCTACCAAAACAGTGCTTGTTTTATTTCAGCCTTTTAATATAAGCATTTCACACTAATGTCTCTTCTAGGACGATACAATTCTAGTTCATGTATATCCTAACTTTGGAAATACAGTAGAGTTTCGCTTATCCGACATAAACAGGCAGGCAGAACGCCGGATAATATGGATGTGTTAAGAAAAGACCTATTAAAAGTAAAACTTATGGTATAATTTTACATATTACACATTTAATAATCATGTTTTATAACAAATAAATGCATTGCACTGAATCAGGGACGTATCCAGCATGAGGGCCTGTGGGCTGTCCCCTTCCGACTTTTTAATAAACTTGCTTTTACCCTTTTGAGGTTCTTTTATATCAGTTTACTTGGAGTCAGTCTCCAAACTTTGGGCAATGTGCAGTTTTCTTGTTATAATTCTAAGAACATACCATAATGCAATTATATCAAGTGGAATTAAAGAACAGTTTTAAATAGAATTAACATTTCGTTTCCGTTCTGTTTTTAATTTTAATATATTAGAACGATACACTCAATATCTTCTTGCTATTTTTGTTATGTGATATACGTAGCAGACAGTTTTCTTTAGTTACATTTCTCTCGAAAATATGTTTCGTTTTGTTTGTGCTATAATGCAGTTTCTAAAGTAAACCGGTTTATAAATGAAAAGTAGGAAAAGTTTAAGAGAAATACAAAATTGTTGCATTATTATTATTATTATTATTATTATTATTATTATTATTATTATTATTATTATTGATGTTTATAAAACATTCAAATTATGTGCTTACGAGGATTCGTGTTGGGCCCCCTCCGAATAGAAAACATGGATACGTGTCTACACTGAATGATAGACATACTAGTCAAGGTGTAGACGGTCGCGCTAGGCGATAAACTCCAGAGCATGAAAAATAGTTTAAGACCACAACTTGTAGTTCTTCTTGCCGATTGGTGCTTATCTGCAATGATATGTCGGATCATACGGTATGTGGAACAAAGGAAGGTCGGATAAGCGAGACCATGGTGTATTGGTGTTTTACGCACCTAAACTTGTAAAATGTTTGTATAAACAACTATCTTTCACTCCCTAGCTAAATTTGTGGGTATGATCACACACCTTGCCTTATAAAGTATAGTCTTATAAAGAAAAAAAAATTTAGCTAAAAGCTAAAGAGAAGCAAACTTTAATAATTTACTTTAGTTTTTTTTTTTTTTTTTAATAATGGCAAACTAGTCCATTTCATTACGATAAATCACGTTTGGTACTAAGATATCTTTTTCTGTCCGTATATATCCTTCACACTTTGTTGGAGACAAAATTGTTCTTTTCCCAAGAAAACAGGATGAGAGAAGCTATACAACAGCATGAACTGAAAACAATATATATTACCAATAGTACTCTAATCCTGGATAAATACTTCATTACAGCAAAATATCAATAAGTTATGTCCTTATTATATTGCTTCGGTTCTTATTAACGTGAAAATTATAATATTTTGTATAAAAAAAAAGATGGGATGGGACGGGATGGGATTCGATCTTGTGTCAAAATAGTGTAAGAATTACTAATCCACCACGCTACCCACCTAACCATGGAAACTACTTCTTGCTTCCTCTCTTTTTCTTAACAAATAAATGCTAATATCCAAAGCGTATGTCACTTCCAACCTCAAGACAGGAGATTTCCTCTTTGTTTCTATATTTCCGTACGACATCTTGGTTACAGAAGCTAATTTATATTTGGCAAACCCTTTAGGCACTAGGTTTAAACCAATAAATTCAATATTATAGTCCACTTTCCAGTTCCTTCCGCCACCTAGTTCACTGCCTATGTCAATTTCCCTCCGCAATCGTGCTTTGCTACTGAAAAATCCCTAGAAATCATCGTTGCCAGTATACACAAAACCGAGCATAATTTTGTTTTTTGCTTATATTTTTATTATTTTATTATATTTTTTGGAAATATCTCCTTAGGTGGATTGCTTTCTATTATCTCCACATATTGATAACTGAATTTTACCCATAAACGTAAGGAAAATGGAATAAATGCGAAAAATCGTGAGTTACAGTATACGCGCAATATTTTTTGCGCATGGGAGTACATTTAGTAGTAGTAATAGCAGTAATGATAGTATAGTAGTAGCAAGGTAGTAGTAGTAGGGTAGTAGTTTAGTAGTAGCAATGTAGTATAGTAATACGCTAGTAGTATTCGTAGTAGTATAATAAGGCAGTTGTGGTAGCAGTTGAGAAGTAGTAGCAATAGTATACTACTAGTAGTAGAGTAGCAATAGTTCGGGTTAGGTTAGGATAGGTTCAGGCCAGCGAAATAAAGTCATATTTCAAGTCCCTTGTTCATTATTGTGCTGCCCTGGAATAACGCCCCTTATCGAGATTTTCATAGAAATTAAAGCAACACCTTATTGCTGAATCTATGTTCACAGATGACTTATATGTTCTGCGCCTGCATAAGTAAATTTCTTAAACATTTGTCTTTCGTTCTGAATTAACACCTTTTACCTATAAATTTTAATAAAACAGGTCCACGCATTCTTAATCTGCACTGTTTCTGCCACTCCAAAACACTTATTAAGCCTACAAACGCAGCGCCGTAACTTAGATTTTTTGTAAGGGGCAAGCATTAATACGCGTATTTGGGTCCCCTAGAAAAAGTTGTTTTTCTAATTCTTGGGCCCCCTCTTTAAGTCTTTCTCTTAGTCTTTATGGACCTCCCGGAGCCCGTGGGCCCTCCCGCACGGCAAGATCTGTGGGGCGGATAGTTACTTCCCTGGACCCCTTCCATATATGACAAACTAATTAAGGGGACAATATTGACAAATCACAAAGCCATACGAGTAAATATTACTTCTAGGGTCCCTAATAGTAGACCTTTTTAACTGAAATGTGCCTATGACTCATTTTTTAATTTACCTTTCGTGTGCTGTTTTGTTTATGTAATGTGGTGAACCTGTTTGATGCTTCATTTAAAATTTCATGTTCATATCGTATATAGAGTAAGAAAATTTTCTCTTAATCTGGACTCCCTTCGAACGGCGAGCAGCTTCCCTGGAGGGGCAGTTGCGCCCTCTGCCCTCCCACAAGTTACGGTCCTGTACAGGAGTTCATTTGGTGCTAAAATAAATTGATATATCATGAATGTCAGTGCACCCATAAAATAGAACATAACTGTGGAAACCTGAATTTTCAATCTTGATACATGTATCAATGAATGCGCAGCATGAAATGAGATTCTAAAAAAATTCCCGGCGTTCTTCCCGCTTTTGGTGGGACAATCCTCTATTATTAACGCATTACTCAGTGCATTTGCGACGGCGATGTCGCTGAACTCGAGGAATAGAATACTCCATAACTTTCTATATCAAATTAATTCTAATGCAGAAAAGGAACTTTTTTTTTAATGCTACACCCTCTTTCAGGAGAAGATTTGACGGAAAAGTAGGCTTTGGATAAGGATGGCTGGTCTAAGTGAAGGTAATTTATTTATTTATTTACTTTATTAACTTTATTATATCATTGTGTAAGCCATTATGATCTTTGTGATCATAATCATTAGGATGTGAGGAGGAAAACTATATATATATATATATATATATATATATATATATATATATATATATATATATATATATATATATATATATAACTTAATAAACACATAGAAATTACATAGTACAAAATGACAAAACAAAAAATGAATGATAGGAACAAATATACATATAGATAATAATAGAAAATGGAAAATATTAAGATATCTGTATGGAGATGCAGGCATAGATCATGGGTGACAAAAGGATATAGTGGCAAAGAAAGGACGTACGTAAGCTTCCATGATATTATGTTTAATCGTGATAAAAGGATGAGCGTGAAAGATGAGATGAGGTGCAAGCACAGGACAGCACAAGAGAGATGTTAGGAAGACGAATGCAGTTATCTTCTGCCTAGGGGCGACGCTAGGCTAATGAAGACAGGAGGAGCCCTGTTAGTTACAAGAGGATTTACTGTGCACTATATGAAGGAAAAACATGAGGTAGATGAGCATGCAGACGATAATCTTCCAGAAGTGTGAGGTCCAGGTGATCAGGGGGAAGCGAGTAGCAATAAAGGGTATAAAGTAAGTGTAACGGTGTGTAATAATATAAGGGGTCGGGTGGGATGGAGTGCAAGATAGTGCATAGTGGCAAAAAGAAGAGGATGTTGTTGAGTGTAACGTGTGGTGATAAATCTTTGACGGAGTGTCTCCAGGTGAAATTTGAGAATAGGAAATGTGATGAGTGAATACAGGTCACGAGTAGGACTAGGTAGAAATATGCGAAAGGCAAGACGGAAGGCATGCCGTTCGAAAATATCAAGTTGCTTATAATAGGATAGTGGAGCGGAGATCCAAGCTGGAAAACCATATGTGATGACTGGTCGGAGGAAAACTTTGTAAGTATTAAGGACTATACTTGGAGATAGGCCACAGGTAGTGCCGGTGAGACGTTGCAATAAATTAAGTCTGTTTCGTACTTTGGTTGTCACTGATTTGAGATATGGGGTCCAAGTCAGACGGTGGTCAAAAACTATCCCAAGATAGGTTACTGTTTTTGAAGGCCGGAGGGGAACCTGGTTAACTGTAAGAGAAAGTAAAGAAGGATTGCGATGAACTTTGGTGCGTTTGCGTGGCGGAATAAAAACTTGGGAATAAAAAGTTTGGGTTTTGGCAGCATTTATTGTCAAATTCCATTTGCGACACCAGGCTATGAAGCGATTAATAGCTTCCTGAAGACAGATATTGGTTTGTTGGATAGTTCGGCAGAGTGCTAGAAAAGCTGTGTCGTCGGCATATTGTATCAGGTGAACATTGAGGGGTAATTCGGGAAAGTCTGCGACAAAGAGAACATATAATAAAGGTGATAAGGCAGATCCTTGTGGCATCCCGCACAGTAGAAAAATAGGATGAGAGAGTGCATCATTGATAGCAACATAAGACAAACGGCAGACGAGAAAATGATAGATGAGGCGGATGATTGTGATGGGAAGTTTGAGTTTAAGTAGTTTATAGATAAGTGCCAAATGCCAAACTTTATCAAAGGCTTTTTCAAGATCAAAGAGAACCAGACATGACGGTTGAACGGAGTTATAATGATTGGTAATAAGTGTAGAAAGGCGGAGTAATTGGTCATTTATTGAATAGGAAGGTCGAAAACCAGCCTGATGAGAGGGAATAATGTTGCGATCTGCTAAATATGGATGTAAGCGTTTGACGAGAATGCGTTCGAAAATCTTGCTGAAAGTGGAGGTTAACTGAATCGGTCTGTAGGATGAAGTTTCGGATAGTGGTTTATTCGGTTTTGGAAACATAAGGGTTTTTGATACCTTCCAATCTATCGGAAAAAAGCCAGTGCGAAGTATGAAGATGTATATCAGTGATAGAAGCATGAGTAGTGTGATGGGGCTTTCTTTAATATGACGATAGGTGATACGATCGAATCCTGGAGCTGTGTTGCGCTTTCGCCGGACAACAGAAGTAATTTCTTCGACTGTAATCGGAGCAGTGAGAACATGTTCAGGAAGTCACAGCAGGTTGAAGGGATTTAGATTGAGTATTTACTGCCTCAGCAGGATGAGGGTGGAACATATGATCATGTGGAGATGGTGTAAAGATAGCTTGAAGGTAACTGGCGAAAGCGTTGGCTTTATCCTTGTCGGAATGAATGGCTGTATTATCTAGTAGAAGGGGGTAAGGAGTCTTAGTGTGTTTTCCACAGAGTGCATTAAAGCGTTTCCAGTATAGCGTGGGATGCGATGTTTCAGCAAGATGATTACATGTTTTGATCCATTGGCGTTGCTTATAAGCGGTAATATAGTTGCGAACAGTTCTCTGGAGTTGATAGTGAAGACGTAAGGTATCAGGGTTTCGAGTGTGTAGGTATTCGCGATAACACTGACGAGAACGACGGATCATAGCGAGGTAGTGAGGTGGTAGTTTAGGTCGATAAGGTACTAATTCAGTTTGTGGAATGTATAGAGCTGAAGCTTGCTGAATAGCATTAGTTATAGTGGTGACTTGCGTCGAAAGCTCCTCAGGAGTGGTAGGTGATCGATAATGGTCGATGGTAGAAGAGATGTAAGTGCGATAATTGACCTAATCTGCTTTATCATAGCGTGGTGTGAGATGAGGCGATGATGCTGCTTGTGAAGGGACGAGACCAGTATGATACGTGATTTTAATGGGAGCGTGATCACTACCTAGTAAGTCTAAGACTGCCACAGTACAACGTATAACTATTGTATTGGAGGTAATTGCAATATCGGGTGTGGTATTGGAAACTGGACGTGTGGGCGAAGGAAGGTTGAGAAGAATTCCTGAAGTGTGAAATGCTATATGATCTTGAAATTGGGTGCGTTCATGAGCAGAGCGACTACGAAAATTTACGTCTGCGAGGATGAGAAAATGTTTGAAGTTACTAGAGATGTAAGAGAAAAAATCTAACGGAATTGGAGTGCCGGGTCTGACGTAGATGGTAGCGAAAGTAAGAGCGATGGATTTAAAATACAAAGTGGCTACGATGTGTTCCGGTAAGGCTAGTGCAGGGTAGCTATGTTGTCTGAATGGTAGATTATGGCGAAAGCCCATAGCAACTCCACCGTTCGCTCTTAACGCTGGTGTCATGTTATCATGGAGAAGCAACGTGTAGTTGGGAAATCTGCACTGCATGGACTGAGTCAAAAAAGTTTCATTCAGAAGAAAAGCAGTGATGTGTTCTTCTTGTAGGAGTGCTTGGAAAAGTGTTTTATTCTTGGTGATTGAAAGAATATTTAATGTGAGAAATTCTAACAGTTTACCAACAGTGACTGGATCATTAACTGAAGTTTCTGTGTTGGTGGAGGTAGACTTAGTACGTAATGGAACTACTAATTCTGGGTGTGTTTGGTCTGGGGATGGTTTGCGTTTACATTTATAACTATAGGTAGGGTGGCGCTCCGCGCACGCAGAACATTGAGGTGGAAGGTTCATATTAGGGCAAACACGAGTTAAATGGGGGCCAGAGCAATACCCACATACAGCGGGGTTTGTACACTGCGCTGTTGCATGATTGTTGTACGTTTGACATTTTTCGCATCGTAATGGCAATGGCGCAGACGATCGAGAGGGTTCAACGGGATGTTTACGCTTGTAAATGAAGGCACCATGAGTAAGCAGATGGTCGATCGTCTCTTGAGATATGGTTAGGACTCGCACCATGTAAGTAGGCCCAGTGTTATTACGAATGCGAATAATTTTATCAATGGTGTGCCCCTCGTTGCGAAGTTCCTCGTGTATTTCATCATCAGAATATGATGGATCGAATCCCCTGATGACTACAGATAACATCGGAGAACGTTTTGGAGGAAGTGGTATCTTACGACGAGTAGCGTTCAAGGAGACAAGTGTAGCATTTTTACCGAAAATCTCGAACGAGGCTTTATTACGGACTGTAGATAAGAGGTTAGCATCAGATGATTTGAAGATAAATCCATTGCGGGTTTTTACAACTTCAGTGAGTGGAATGCTTGGCAGGTATTTTCGAAGTTGAAGGATGATGAATTTTTCATTGGTGAATTTAGCGTCAAAGTTTTGAAGCAAAAAGCAGTCAGGTGAAGAAGAAACAGGATGAAAGATGTTGATGATCAGCGTGCTGTTGGTGAAACGTCGGCTTCCATGTCAGATGATTCTGAAACATCGATATGGTGTTTCTTAGCAGGAGGCGAGTTTTTGACTCTATCAGAGTAACTGGGTTGGCTCCGTGGAGATCTAGATCGAGATCTAGAATCAGCTGATGTAGTGGAGGCGGTCGAGAGTTCAGAAGCTCGTCTTTGTCTCTCAGCATAGTCCTTCCGCTTCTCCACCTTCGTGGAGATAGCAGGTGGGCTAACGAAGACTGGTGGTAAGCCTCCATGTCGACTTTCTAAAGATGCTCCACTGCCTGAGCCTGGGTCTGCCATCGCAAATAACGAGCTATTGTCACGAGACCTGAACTATACTCGAGAAGATGGATGATGATATGTGTTGATGAGTAGGTGGGACAACCCGTTCGGATAGTTGTCCAGGGGGAGCAGGTCCCCTGCCTCGATCTGTAGAACCGGCTGCCCTTGGCTTGATCAGTCTGACAGACGGTTCGCGCAAAAGAGACAGGGAAAAAGCTCAGGATCAGGAAAAGGAAGGATATTTGCAAAACTCGTCACTGTTCTCTCAGTGGCGCTTCAGAGCAAGCTCTGGGAAAGTATCGTAGGAAACTTTCTACTCCTGTTATTTTAGGCAGAGACGTCACTAGGCTACCCAGGCTAGTTGCCTGGGAAGCGCCCAAGGAAATTGACGGCATTACTATGATTCCACAAAGAAGCATCATGCCGTACTGTTATATTAATGTGCCCCAAAATTTTAACCTCCACTTGGAAATTCTTATTTTCTATATCCGTTAGACCCTTTTCATTTGAAAACGATAGAATAGAATAGAATATTTTTATTGTCGTTAAATCTGTATACAGACAATAGACAACGTCAAATGCAGTTTTACAACTATTTTTTTTAATCCCTATTTCAATATACTCTTATCTTCTTGAAATTCCTTAATATTATAATATGGTACAGTAATTAACCAATCATACAGTTTGCTTTTAAAATGAGTGAGCGGTAAGTTTTGGATATTTATTGGTACCCTATTCATAAATTTTATACCCTGTATTGCATAGCTATTTTTAATTTTTTTTAGCCTGCTGTATGATACATCAACTTGTTTAGCATATCTTGTGTTGTATGAATGAATATCCTGTCTACGTTTCACATCTGACATGTTTTGTTTTACATAAACTAAAACTTTATATATATACAAATTTACAACATACTTACAACATACTTACAACATTTACAACAGTCATAATTTTCAACTTACAAAATAATGGTTTACAGTGTTCCTTGTATGATGCCCCACTGATTATTCTGATGACCTTTTTTGTAGTAACAGAACCTCATTTATGAACAGAACATAACATAATAGGCCTATATATAAAATAAACCTACATACATATACTATTACAGACATTACATTTCACATAATCCTTATTTGTGTACAATGTTCTTCGTTTGCTGAATGTAAAATACAACTTACACAATCGTCATAACAACGTCAATGCCTTTTTTATTGTCCATCAGTACACGAACAAATTCCGGGTATGTCTTAAATTACATTTCACCTTAGCACATTACCTCAGCCGTAATGCTGTCAACATAGCTGCCTTGAATATGGATACACTGCGCATGAAGTGCTCCAGGTTAGTGACGTCATTAAGTGACGTCATGTGCTGTTGCTCTGGTTATGTCAACATAAGAACTCCCAAACCACCAATATAGGATCCTTCATTTGTTTGCTGTACACTTGAAGTGGTGATATCACCGTTGAACAGCAGAAGGCATTAGTAGAGGGGAGATAGTTCTGAAAGTGGTATTTCAGTTGTAGACAGGTACTGTGGTTTCTAAAAACAAGTAGTAGGGACGCGCGTAAATCTAGTCGAGTCAGCAAAAATTTTCTCGATTCTGATTGGCTGATAGAGGACACGTGACTTTAGGCCCCGCCCATGCGGGAAATTCGAATTTCCAGGTCACGTGGTATGACGTCATGAGTCACCCCCGCGGGGAAATCCCTCATTCTCTTTTATGACCGGGAGTTTTGAAATTTGTTTCCTTTTACGGGTAAGATGAGTGCTTTGATAACTCATTTTGATTGGTTGACAGATGTCACGTGATCTTAGACCCTGCGATATTTGAAATTTGTTCCCTTTTACGGGTAAGATGAATGCTTTGGTACCACGATGCTGATTGGTTGATAGAGGTCACGTAATCTTAAGCTCTAGGATTTTTTAAAAATTTGTTCCCTTTTATGGGTAAGATGAGTGCTTTGACACCTGATTCTGATTCGTTGACAGATGTCACGTGATCCTAGACCCTGAGATATTTGAAAATCGTTTCCTTTTATGGGTAACATGAATGCTTTGGTACCACGATGATGATTGGTTGATAGAGGTCACGTGATTTTAAGCTCTGGGATTTTTTAAAATTCGTTTCCTTTTACGGGTAAGATGAGTGCTTTGATACCTGATTCTTATTGGCTGACAGAGGTCACGTGATCTTAGGTTCTGAGATTGGTACCTCGATTCTGATTGAAGGATAGAAGTCACATGATCTTAGACCCGCCACACGGTGAACAGGTTACATGGTATAACGTGGGGGAAATCCCTCACTCATTTGTTTCCTTTTACAGGTAAGATGAATGTTTTGGTACCTCAATTTTGATTGGTTGATAGAAGTCACATGATCTTAGCCCCAGCCAATGAGGGAAATTCAGAGTGATATGACGGTGATCACCCTAGGCCGGGATTTTAGAATTTTGTTCCCTTTTATGCTTATACTTTTTGGTACCTTAAAGTTCCCATGGAGAATTCAACCCCCTCCTTAAATAACCCTTTTATTGGTATCATGATATTGTACTGAAGTTAACCTTAAATATTATCGTTCTCTTTGACAGATAAGATGATTACCAGCTTTCTTACCTTGATAGAGAGACAGCCAGCCTTACATGTTTACGTATGGAGATCCTGTCCTTGAATTAGTAACCTAAGTCTCTGAATGGATACATTTTTTTAGTAATGGTGAAAGAGGGGGTCCATCCTTGTCGCTTGTAGATTTCTTATAACACATTGTTGTGAGTTTAAGCGATTTTTTAAAATATTCAGCGTTTTGTTGGTCAGTAAGCGCTTCATTAATGGAAGCAGTGTTGCCAGATTGTTCTTACCTAAACTGCTCCGATTCTTTTCGAAACGGTTCCGCAAGAATTTTTCAAACTACAAATTTTTCGAACTAAAGAAAATTCAAAACTAAAAATTTTTGGAACTAAAATAATTTTAAACAAAAAGTTTCAAACAAAAAATTTTCGAACTAGAAATTTTGAAACTAAAAAATTTCCAAAAATTTTCGAACTAAAAAATTGAAACAAAAAATTTTCGAACTAAACCAATTTTTAAAAACAAAAGTTTCGAACTAAAGATGTAAATCAAATTTAAAATTTTCAACTCAAACTTTTTATCGAACTAAACTTTTAAAATTTTCGAACTAGAAAATTAAACCAAATTTTGAAAATTTAAACTGTTTTAAAAAACTAAATAAAAATGCTAAGAAATGTTTCTCCAGGAATCGAACTCAGGTCTTTCAAACCAAAGATGTGTATGCTAACCGCTTAAATGAGATCGGATTTAATCATGCTTGATGGTTTTCGAACCATGGTCCTTGAAAAGGATACACTTATACTTTAAGAAAATAAATCTTGCAGTGTAACGCTTCCGTTCGTGGATTAAAATAAAATGCTGATAGACTTCTTTGTGGGTTGACATAGAAGCACATATGATTGAATGCAAGCGTCAGCCGATGGTGTATCGTATTACTTTAGTTTTACTACGAACGTGTCAGAATGATTCATGAAAAAAGCAAACATTGACATTTTCATATGGAATATGAGGAAAATGAAATGTCAAAATTTTCGACAGGTAGTGACATGATTCTGGCAGAAATCATTTGGGATGATGTCATGATCAGAATTGCGATACTAGATGTCGTAACTATTGAGAAACGTGAATGACGTCACGATCGATTGTTACACATCGTTTTGGTTCGTGATTCATGACAAAAGCAGCGTTTTGATTGGATCGTTCTGACATCATTTTATGAATTTCCTCGTTTCTGATTGGTTGATAATGACGACGCTTTCATAGCGACTTATATAAAAATCTAAATTTCATTTTTCAAATCCTACACCGCTCTCAACTGTCAAGTAAAGAAGGTGTGCTTTTTAAAAGTGTCTTCACTGCGGTGACTTTTTGTTCATTGATTTGAGGTAAGTTCAGTGAGATTTTATTTTTCACACAAGATTCGAAAATCATTTTTTATTTAATATTTGTGGGAACTACACATGTGGATCACTAATAGACCGTTTTACTTTTAGCACGAAATATTTAGGCTATGTGGAGTTAGTGGAATGGGAAAGTGGGAGTACCCCAAATAAACTCACGAGATCGAATCAGGAACCCACCCATTAGAAGTAAGCACGAGAAATGATGATATGGTTTGCTTATTCTGGTTTAGCGTCCCTTCAGCTTAATGTTGAATCTGAGCGCCCGTCGGGAATTGAACCATGGCTAAAAATGTGTGCGCTAGCCATTGAGCTTAGTTTTCAAAAAAGAATGCACTACAAAATTTCTAAAACAACACCTGAGAATAATATAGATCGATTCCCTTTGGAACCATTATTTTAGTTTAGCGTCCCCTTCAGTTTTAACGTGATATTCGAGCAACCGCCCAGAATTGAACCAGAGCCAGAGGTGTGTACGACAACCATTTAGCTTAGTTTTGAAAAGAATGTATGATAACGCATGAGAATAATAAATTTCAGAAAAAGCTTGACAGCGATCCGACGTGGAAAGCAAACCCACCGAGGATTGAACCAGGGCTTTCCACGTTAGAACCATGAACACTAACCGCTTAGCCATGATGAAAAAAAGTGCATGAATATTTGGTTAAAAGCTTTACGCTACACATATTTTGTTTTGACAATTACATATGCGTAACGTTAATGTTTGATGAATCTCTTCAACTTTCAAACGCATCATTTTAAAGGTCGTTGTGAGTGGAAAAATGCTTACGCGTACTTTGTTACATCTCAGCGGTGTTGAAACATTCATTCATTTCATGCATTCTTTTTATCACTACAGAACAGTAGGTCAGTTACATGCTGATGTAAAGGTCTCGAGTTTGATTTCCAGTATGACAACGATAAAACATTCATTTCAGTAACATAATTATTTTAAAAACTTTGATTTCTAGTGCGCGTGCTTTAATAATGAGATTCTTAACGCCCCCGCCAGGGAATCAAACTCAGGACCTTTACATGAATTACTTAGTTAAGAATTTATCATAAACGTTATGATTTCCTGTTTATTAGGTGATTATTTTTCTTTCTTCTTTTCTTTTGTAGTAAATTCACGCTGCTCAATTCCTTTTTCCCCCATTACATATTTGTTTTACCGTAATTATGCCTGTTTGTTTTCTCCTTTTTTAACCATGGCCGAATCGGGTTTTACTGTTTGTAATAAAATCACTCGTCATTATAGACGATTTAACATTGAGGGCAGAATGCTCGAAATTCAATTTAACGCACCACCCGTAGGAACCGATATTATCCAATACGTGCATAATAGTTTTCAAGCGATGCTGGACCATTTATTAGCCAATGTCGACGATGGGGCGATGGTTGGTTTATCGGTAATATCGCCACGCAACACCAATAAGCCATTTTGGGTGAGTTTTCGCCAAACACAAAACATGACACTGGAGACGATGTGGGCATCGTTCGAAAGAGTTTTACAAAGTAACAATTCATTTCTCCTGCATGAACCATTCACCGTTTATTTTCATCGTGTGGATATTCCACGTGGCTACGGCGGTGGTTTGCGACAAGGAGTACTTCAAAATGAAGAATTGTTACGTTGCAAGCGAGGGATTGTACGCGTAAAAAATCAAGATTCAAGGTACCTGGCGTACGCCCTTGTTATTGCTATTGGCCTGAAAAAATACAAGAATGTAGATCTGAAACGACATAAGCAATATCAATATCAAACAAAATGTATTGTGGACCAAGAAGTCGATGCGCTATGTGCAAATGCAGGAGTGAATTTGGATCATGGTGCCAGTGTAAATGAAATTCGACAATTCCAGTCATACCTCAAAGAATATAAAATTACTGTGTATACTAGTTTCACAGGTCATGACATAATGTATGAGGGGCCCAACGATGAAAATCGCACTCCCATAAATTTGATTCGTTTGGCTGGCCATTTTGACATTATCCAATCTTTAACTGCTTGTTTTGCAACCAAGTTCTACTGTGAAGCGTGCCATAAAAAAGTATGATCAACGTAACAGACATGTGAAAAATTGTCCTGTAACATGTTCAAAATGCTTACAGAGACCTCTATGCGACAAGAACCAAACGTCGATATTGTGCAACGACTCCAATCGTCAATTTTACGGTGAAGAATGTTTTAACAATCATCGTAATGCTCCATATCATCAAGGGGAACCTGTATGTAAAATGGTGAAGCAATGTACTAAATGCTACAGAGTATATTCTTTTGTACGAAGTGGACAACGCATTCATGACTGCAATGAGATCTTTTGTAATGTTTGTAAGAAGATTGTTTCAGGATCGCATCAATGTTTCATGCTTCCTGATCGCCAATGCTTGAAACCTGTTGTTCCTTCACTCATGCATGCAAAGAAAGCCTTATTGATTTTCTACGATATAGAATCCATGCAGGACAATAACATTGACGATAATATGTTTGTACACGTTCCGAATTTATTGGTTGCACAACAAGTATGTTATGTGTGTGTCGAAAACGATAATATCGAGCAGTCTTGCAGTACGTGTGATCAGCGCCAGCATATTTTCCAAGGAGAGGATCCAATTTATGATTTTCTACAGTACTTGCGGGAACGTCGTCCCAATATAAATAGGATTTTCTGTCTCGCTCACAATTCGAAGGGCATTTTATTCTAAAGACCATGGTAGAACAATGTCAATGGAGACCTGACGTCATATTAAATGGGACCAAGATACTGAGTTTAACGTCGAATAATCTGACGTTCATTGACTCTTTGAACTTCCTGCCTATGGCATTAAGCAAATTGTCAAAAACGTTTAATTTACCCACAACCAAAGGCTACTTCCCACATTTCTTCAACACCAAAGAAAAGCAATCGTATATTGGACCACTTCCAGAAACGAAGTATTATGGTGCAAATGAAATGTCCGTCGAAGACAGGAACAAGTTCATACTACGACGATCATCGTAATGACACGTTTGATTTCCAGAAGGAAATTATCAACTATTGTATTCAAGATGTCAATGTACTGCGAGAAGCATGCGTTTCGTTTATGACGTCATTTGAAGCAGAAACCAAAGTGAATCCCTTCTTGGAGACGATAATGATTACAAGTGCTTCCAATTTAGTATTCCGCCGGAATTTCCTCAAACCCAACACCGTTGGAATTCTACCGGCACATGGCTATTGATGGAGAAGTAGGCAATCGATCGCTGCAATGCAATGGCTGGCCTACATTGAGAAAACCGAAGGAAAACAAATCTTACATGCGGCCCGACAAAAAGAAGTGTTTATTGCGGGATTCCATGTTGATGGCTACTACCAAGATTCTGAGACGTTAGAGGAGCACGTCTATGAGCATGCCGGCTGTTTTTATCAATGCTGTAAATTGTGTATTGCTACAGGCCGTAATCAGCCCATCTACGGCAATCCAGAAGACACCATGGAATTCCGTTATGAACGAACGCAACGAAAAAATGCAAGACTGCGTGAATTTGGGTACATTGTACATGAAATGTGGGAGTGCGAATTTAAACAGTTCTTGAAACAAAATCCAGCAATGGCGACGTATCTCAAGAATCATCCGTACATGAACCGCAGACCCTTAAATCTAAGAGATAGCTTTTTTGGAGGAAGGACCAATTGTGTGAAATTGTACCACCAAGTCGACGAAAAAGCAGGAAAAAAATAAAAATATTTCGATATTGTTTCGCTTTATCCGTACATAAATAAGTGTGCTAAGTACCCTGTAGGACATCCTAGAATTTATCTACAGGGTGATGAAAATATACCACCAATAAATAAAGTCAATGGTTTGATCAAAATGACGATATTGCCAAGTCGCCATCTTTATCATGGTGTCCTTCCTTATCGATGCAACAAGAAACTACTGTTTCCACTGTGTGCTGCTTGCGCCGAAGAAATGAACCCATACCCTACAGCAACGTGTACGCACAACAATAAGGAGCGATTCCTTACTGGAACATGGGTATCATATGAAATACAAAAGGCAATAGAATTAGGATATCAACCGGTGGAAATCTTTGAAATTTGGGATTATGACATTGAACAATACGATCCCATCACGAAAACAGGTGGCTTGTTCACGGAATACATCAACACGTTTTTGAAATCGAAAATGGAAGCTTCTGGCTGGCCAAGTTCCTGAGTCACCGAAGAAGGCAAAACAAAATTTATACAAACCGTCCTGGAGCGTGAAGGTATTGCATTGGATCCGACCAAAATTGAAAATAATCCTGCACGAAGAAGTTTATCTAAGCTTTGTGTTAACTCTCTATGGGGCAAGCTTTCGCAGCGTACAAACTTTAGCCAGACCACAATTATTGATCGGCCGGAAGAATGTTATGAAAAACTCACTTCCCCCGACATTGAACTCCATCAAATTGTACCCATCAATGATACCATGTTGTATGCGTTCTGGGAGTACAATGAACATGTGCCCGTTCAAAACCGAAACACCAATGTCGTGTTAGGAGCATTTACAACATGTCAGGCACGTCTGGAACTGTACAAGTACCTGGAAATGTTGCAGGAACGTGTTTAATATTTCGACACGGATTCTGTGATATTTACAGAAAAGCCTGGAGAGCCATCCAATGAACCTTCCACGTACTTGGGGTGCTTATCGGATGAGATGGAGTCTTATGGACAACTAGCATACATCAAGACATTTGTTAGTGGCCAAAAAATCACAGCTTAGAAATATACAATCCTGACACCAACGTCACCAGTTACATATGTAAAATTAGAGGATTTAAATTAAATTACAATGCAGGACAACAATTAAATTTCAACACGCTAATAGGAATGATTACGAATCAATGCCGTGGACAAGTCACCATTACCATCTCCCATAAAATATGCAGGACCAAAGACCATACCATCGTCACTCGCAAAGAAGAAAAATGTACAGCATCCAGTACACAAAACGTCGATATAAAGAACACAATTCTTATGATACGGTTCCGTACGGGTACGTTAAAAAACGGAAGTTGGAACTGGAAAACGATGAAGAAGAAACTGTAAATACCCAATGAGGCCGCCATTTCTTTTTCCTTTTCTTTTCTTAACTCCTTGACCACAAAGCAGCAACACCAAGAAAAAAAATGAAGCACCCAGAAGAGTTCATAAACCACCAACATCAGTGGAAGAAATGCAGTCATCTCGTACCCGAGGAGGAAGATGAGCCTAAACATTTCCATCATTTACGAGTAAGTTTTATTTCTCTCTTATCAATATTTACTAATTTTTATTGTTTCAGAAAAAAAAAATCATAAAGTAGTCCATTGTTTCTTCTTTTTCTTTACAGGATCAGAGCTGGGGTGGGTCAATGAAAACTTGACCCACGACCCACTGACCCATCACCCACCGTGACCCACGACTCACTGACCCACCGTGACCCACTCTGACCCACCATGACCCACCACCCACCATGAACCACTCTCATCCACTGTGACCTATTCTGACTAACCAAAATCCATCGTCATCAACTCTGAACACGATCCACGGCCTCTTCTGTACTGACTAAAGAGTTTACACTTGTAATAAAACAAGACTGTGAAATTGTCACTAATCGGAGTTTGAATTTTTAGTCAATCTCTCAAGCACCACTCTGTTAGAGTAACGTGGATCTGACCTTTATGATATAAAATGGTAAAATGTTTTTCAGTGAGGAAATTGAAACAGTTCGAGGTGGGGGGAAATTAGTGTGTGCCTAAAATATACTTGTACTAAGAGAGTATTCTTGCAAGTGTTAATTTCTGAACGCATTCCACAAGAAACTTCTATTCGCAGGAAAATACCCCTGTACAATATGGAAAAGGTTATGGTTTCTCAGTTCACAGTATTTTTCTCACAAAAAACTTGAAAAATCAGTTTTTCATAGTTTATAAAGGTGTTCGGGTACCCTACGTGAAAGCATCTCCATAAAGTATGCTCATAATTGTAATTTGTGTAATCACTAAAACACCACGTTAAATTTAAGTTACAAATATGCATAATTGCAATTATTATGAATATTTATTCAAAGTAGTTTACCTAAAGCATAGAAGAGACTTACTAAAAAATAGGTACAAAGTTGAATAACACAAATAAGCCATTACTAATACAAGTATACATTTTCTATAACTCGTAATTTTCCACCTTAAAACAAATCTGAAATCGGGTTTATTTCCTGTTGGTAACTTTTTCGTGGTAAATCATCCGCAGCGGAATTATGTCCATCCTTCAGCCAAGAAATAACTAGCTCGTGTACTTTGAGCTTTTCTAGCGGTGGGCCATTAACATTGATGAACAACAAGTTAGATAATCTTTGAGCACTTAGTCTATTTCTAATATCAGTCATCTGTAAACAAAGGGGAAATCCCCGTTTGCACTCTGTCGTGGAAATTGATAATACTTCTACCCGATTTCTGCAACTCCTCATCGACAATCTGCTTGTTAGACTTAAGTCTGATAACGATTTTTCTTAGTCAGTTTTGAAATACTCAGCAAGAAGTATAATCTCTCTCTCACGTTACAACATCTTTTCCATATCGACCACGTCCGTTGGCAATGTCGACTCATGGAGAACAGAAACTTCATCTACCACGCCTTCGATAGATAATCTTGTGAATAAATTATCAATTAAAGCATGATAAACTGATGATTTCTTATCTGTTTATAAATTTAATTTTTGCAATTACACAAGAAGGTTTGATGCCATTACCAAGTTTCCTCCCCCGTCTAGAAAGCGAAAGAGAACGAGGTTCCTGGAGTGTTCAGAGGTGAATGGGAATTTGCCTCCTTCTTCCCCTTCAATTGCCACACTGCTGTTTGTCATGTGCCAAATTACGATGAATTTCAATTCAATTGTCATAATATAATTATTTCCTTGTTGAATTATCGATACTTTTCAGTGGAAAAAAGGATGAAATTTGAAAGTTTCAAATCAAGTTAAGTAGACCAACGTAAGGGGAAGAATAAAGTGTAAAATTTTCCATATAATTATGCGTACAGTCCAAACTTCAAATTTCCGTGTAATTAAGCTTACAGTACAAATTTTATGTCTATTTTCTCATAACTTTATGGGTTCTCATAACTGTGCTGCAAGCGCTCCATATAATAAACATGAGCTTCAGCAATTATTACAGTAGAAAACAATGGATATATTAATCGAAGCACTGTATTATTTGTTTCTGAATTTTTTTCTTAACTAATATCGATCGTTTTCGATCATTTTCACAAACCAACTCATTACCAATTTTCCATATATATAAAGTTCCCCCTCTCCACACACACATAAAGGAGAATTTTTAAAAATGCTAGGAGACATTCTGTTTATTTTCAATAAAGAGTTAATACACTGAATTTCAGCTCCGTAAGTTTAATGGTTTGCGAGATCCTCATTTTTTCCTCAGAAATTCGGATCCTCTCTATCTCCTTAGGATATTATGCATTATAATGAAAGCAATATAACATCCCAGTTTGGATTAAGGCCTAACTTTATACCAAAAGTAATTTCATTTGACTTTGCAATTTGACCGTAATGATCAGGTACACATAGTTACATTCAAGTTTTTATATAATAATTTATATATTACAGTGATTCAAAAATGTATTTTTTTCAGTAGTTAGCTCCTCTAAAAACTCACAGATCTCGAAACCCAAGTAGCAGTAGAAGTCCTATTGCTATTATTACAATTAAAAATATCAATATCCAAAAGTCCTGAAGTTCTTTTTTCACTTGGTTAGATATACTCACCTCAGGTAAGTAGACAGAAACAAATGAAAAAGGAAGGGAAATGAAGGTCTAGAAAGTAAAACGAAGACAAATTTACCAGTCTTCAGAAGATACTGTCTACAATGCAGTGAGCAGAGGAGGTCAGTAGATCATACTGAGTCGGTGGGTCGCAGTGAGTCATGGTGGGTGGTGGGTCGCAGTGGGTCATGGTGGGTGGTAGGTCGCAGTGGGTCACGGTGGGTGGTGAGTCGCAGTGGGTCACGGTGGGTGGTGGGTCACAGTGGGTCACGGTGGGTGGTGGGTCACAGTGGGTCATGGTGGGTGGTGGGTCGCAGTGGGTCACGGTGGATGGTGGGTACCAGTGGGTCACATGCTGTTGACCCACGACCCACTCAGAAAACTTGACCCACTTGACCCACTGACCCACTCCATCTCTGTACAGAATACAATGAACTCTGAAATACAAAGTAACAAAAACCTATAATTTAGTCTACAGAGGAATTGCTACTTGAAGAATGGACATACACTATTTCGAGAATCGAGACAAGACGAGAAATTTTTACGATACTTTTCTCTCGTCTCGATTCTCATCTCTAAAGCGAGACGATAATTTGCGTTAGCCTTGTCCCGTCTCGAATGTAAAATGTTAATTCTTTTTTTTTTTTTTTTTTTGTTGTTGTTGTTTTTAGAAACGAGATGAAAAATTTCTCTTCTCGTGGGCAACATTAAACAAAACCAAAATATTCTTGCCAAATGTCACGTTTCCGCTTGTAATGGTATGACCTGTGCGATAATTAGCTCCTAGCTTTTAATCTTATACGAGATAATAATAATTATTATTATTAGTTTATTATTATTATTATTATTCATGAAGATTTGATAGTTCAAGTATTGAAACATCCGAGTATTCAAATATCTGAATATAATAAAACGTGTGTCATCGTCGATCAATCGCCATCAGAAATCCTAAAGTAAAAGAAAATGCCCGACGTGGATTCGAACCACTAGCTTCCCGATTACTGGTCCAGCGACTTGACCACTAAACCACGATCACTACGCGGTAAATGATTCGTCTTTAGTCTCGTTAGTTTAGGTTTCTTTGCCTCTGCTTGCAAAGTTGTATGTTATATTTCTTCGTTTCAGACCCCTTCCCTTCTTCTGTTTCACAAAATCGCAATTTTCGTCATAATACGAATGCTGTCCGATTATTTTTTCCCAATTCTAAATCTGTGTATATAAATCATCCCTCTCTGTCTCCATACTTGAATCTCTCTCTCTCCCTCTCTCTCTCTCTCAATGTCGCCCAGGAACTCATATGGCTTGAGATCAAGCCTTCGACTCTTGAAACCAAATGTAAGCTCTCTAGCAGTGTGCTACCGTAACTCTATAGGTTTTTTTTTTTTTTTTTTTTGCTAATAGCAGTGTCTTTTAGATTTTATTCGCGGGAGGGGGAGATTCTTCGTCGACATAAGATTTTCACTTTTTTAGTAGTGTATTACTGTACATTTGATCAAACAATACGTATTTATGAAGCTCAAGGGAGGGGGAATTACACCCTCCTGTCCTGCCCAATTGACGCCCCTGGAACATTTGCTTGCAATTACTGAAAAGAAGTGAAATGAATCGTTGAATAACACTCATTTCTGTCAGTAGATATTTTAGAATTCTGTGCGTGCATTACAGACTTTAGGAAGCACAAAACCTACTGCTGTTATTGGCAATTATCATAGATTTCTTAGGGAGCATCTTACTAGCTTGCAGACTTTAAAGAAGGGAAAGAATGGAACTAAAGATCTTTATGAAGCTCTGGGAACATTGTGTGACTTTTTTTTAAATTTAGGCTCTTAAAAATATTTCAGAACAAACGAATGGAAAAGACTGTTTTAAAGCTATAACGTTGTAAACTTGATTCCTGTTTCTTTTTCAGCTGAATGGAAAGAGTGTACTACGTCACACACACTGCTTTAGACAAGGAGAGGTGGAGAAGGAGGAGGAGTTGGATTGAATACTAGAAGCAACTAGAATCGATTGAGACGATTTTTTTTCAATCGATTGAGACAAGTATTTCTGGATGCATAAGAAAACAGGGCAAGAGTTTGTTATTAATTTGGACTTAGAATTTGTGTAACGATTTCTATGCCGCGAACTGTACCAATTTCGATTTCTTTGGAAGTATTAAGCTAATTCCATTTGTGACTTACACGACAATAGACGCCAGTCGGCACTAAATATTATATATTAGGAAAGTAATAAGATACGTTGTATTTTCATGAGTATGTTTTAGCTTATAAATAAGAGGCGACAAATCCTTCATTAATTTTTATTTGGAGCATTTAAATGTGTTAAGAAAACAGCTGAAACAAGTCTCTAAATATATATGTAACTTTCAGGACAGTAGGAGACAACGTGTTTTGAATAGATGTTAACTATATGAAATTTCTGTTCTTCTATTGCTACAAGGAAACAAACTTATTACATATGTTAACTACAAACCAAGCTACAGGACCAAAACAAAAATATTCT
Source organism: Thermobia domestica (assembly GCF_964235325.1). Lineage (NCBI taxonomy): Eukaryota > Metazoa > Arthropoda > Insecta > Zygentoma > Lepismatidae > Thermobia > Thermobia domestica. The sequence goes on from NC_137470.1 coordinate 91,353,480, forward strand.
AATTTCTATATTTATTTGAAATATAAGTCACAAACATAATGTGACGTACATGATACAAAATAGTGACTTATACGTCAAGCCTAACATTATGTCTTCGTTTAATTACACTTTCAAAATATGTTGGAGGCTAGAGTGGCACTGATGATCTAGAGAGATAAAAGGACAGTTAACAGGCAGCGTTCTTTTGTTCGAGAAAAATGTTGTCAAAGTTCTTGTCGAATTCTAATTTGTGTCTGATCGATATTTGGTTCACTTAATTTCTGCTTGACGTCCGTTAATGCAACATAAGCTTCATTTTTCTGTTGCGACCAATATATATATTACTTTCGTGGTAATGGCGAAAAGGTGTTACATACAGTTCTGATTCCTTTCTCAACACACATCCAACAACATATTTAATGGTTCTTTTTTCGGCGAAGGGGACCAATACCCAGTCTCCAATGGAGATATTTTTATTCACTTCGTCGCAGCGTTTATTCACTTTATATATGCACCAATGAACTGTCCTGGAATAAAATCAAACTTCCTTTGTGGCAAAGAAGTGTCTTAGATGAGTGAACATTCAATCGTATACGCTGAAACAGAAGGAAAATAGTGGTAGTTTTTTGTTTCTGGAATATTACATATTTCCTTCTTATGGGGCTTCCATTGGCGCATCTGCTCAAATTCTTGAAGTAAACATTCTTCACTAAAGTATTACATTAATGTTCGGACATAACTTGGGTGCACTCTCAGTAAATTCTGCGGCAGTTTGAAGATCAATTTGTCTGGCTCGCGTTACCATCAATAGGACCTTTGCCATAGACTGTAGCCGAAAAATACCAAGACATTTAAACTTTCTGCAATGTTATTGAGCAAAGTGAACAATGTTATGCAGCACCATCCGACCGATAACGCACATAGTTGAGCAGAGACCCCAGATGACTTCCTTCAAAATCTTCGATAAGTGTAGAATTGAAACAAGCAACTGCAAACATATCATGAGGCATATAATCACATATAATAACGAACGAATCATGATCTGTGATTTCATTTTCTCCAGGAAAATATATTATTGCAGTGTACATAGTACAACTGTGTGATACCCAGTGAGCAGTTTGTATCTTGTCTTGGTACTTAACCTCTTCGGACGCTGAGTGTCGTATACGACACAAATATTAGCATTATATGTCCTGATAGAGCGACAACATGGCACATACGACACGTGTATTTTGCATCTCTTCCTTGTCGCCAGAGTAGGACTTACATTTGATAGAAGCTTGACAATCGAAGAATGCTTTCCGTTGGTCCTAGAGAGTGTATTCGGAGGGAAGAAAATATCACAGAAACCGAAAAATAACATACTACGCTAAATATTCTACTTCTTTTTCTTTAACGCGTTATTTTTTGTAATGCATGTTGATTTATCTTGTTAAAGCCTTGGGGATAAATACGCAGTTGATTATTTTGCTCTTCTATTGTATGGGTGAAAATGGAGACATTTTGTTTTATCATGTGTCGTATGCGACTCTATGAAACCAACCGTTACAAAAGATGTTTATTCATAATCGAGAGATATCTCATGTTTTCAATCTCTTCACTTGGGTTTTATGAACATGTGACCGTGTTTTAGGTATTGGATATTGTTGTTGTATTCCATAGATGTATTAAGTGTGTAATACACATAATGCATACGTAGTGGGGAGGCAAGGGGAACAGACCACAAGCAGAACATTGTTTCTCACTTTTTATTGGTAGAGTTCCAATGTGTCCTATATGACACATATGATTGTTACTACTCTGTGTAAAAAAATGTAATTTCTCCTATTCTTTGCATGTATGGAACGAAAGCATTACAAAAATATAAAATTTACAAGACAAAACTATTTTGTTCTACTAGTGACACTGAAGAGGATAAAACAGTAATTTTCACTAAAATCATTTGATGCAATATTATTTTTTTCAACTTCTCTATCTATTTTCCGTGTCCTTTCAATTGCTGAACTAGGCATATCTGAAAATGCAATACAAAGACGAGTGTTACCTATCTGACGTCTTAATTTCTCTATATTTGATAACCTTAAAGTAAACTTTGTTATGGTTTACATATTGTCGTTTGAATAAGCATGTTTCCTACTGAGGAAGCGTGACAGAGTGGTAGCGTGCTAGCTTTTGACTCGGGAGTTTGCGGGTTTAAAACCTATAGTTGGCAATTCTCTGAGGTTTCCCTCATTCACACCAGGCAAATACCGATATGATGCCTTTTCAATAGCTCTGCACGAATCCTTTCCCACATCCTCATCTTCTTCCTATACCGACCTTAGCCTTAAATGCCTATAGGCAATAATACCAATTTACAAGCATGTCTCCAAAATAACGAAAGAGTAGTAGAATTTTAGCATTAAGAGTAGCTGAAGCTAGAAGCTTCGGAATCACATATGTCGGCATTATTCGAAAGACAGTAAATATTTTCTGTCATCTTTTTTAAAACTCCTTTCTAAATCTCATTGATTCATATTGTATAACTTTTCATTCATTTGTTATATCCCAGGAGGATATTCCAGTCAAGTGTACTTTATATCAGCACTTCATAATTTTGCTTTTATCCTCCTTATCTTCAATTCTCTTACACGGAACATGGAGCTTAATACATTTACTGAGGTATTAGTCCATTATACGTTTTACTGCAGTTAGCTACTATTCGCAAAGCGGAATCATAACAACAAAATGTGACTCACACTACAAGTATAATGTGAACTATACGACAGCGAAAGAAATGTGACTTACACGACATATTATATTTTGTATTTAAAAGAGTTATGCATCTTATTCCAGGACTTTCTCCATGGTGTTTGATTACCTTGTGTCTAAATGAAGAAAATTTAGAATTATAGCGTTTCTGTTTAATTACATATATAGATACGCAAACTTATTGTTTTCTTGTGACTTACACGACAGCTTACTTGAATAAATCAAATTTTATAATTTTCTTACTGACACACACTCATAGTCAACGTCTTGCGAATAAAATCAGAAAAATAATAAACACACTGCTGAACAAGACTGCACTTATTTAATATAAAAACACATTTACACGTGACGTTTCGATCTTCTAGCCAAGATCCTCATCAGACGTACACTCAATGATACAAAAAATTACTCAAGTATATATACACAATTCATCTCCCTATCTGCTCTCTCATTGGCCCGTTCAAACATAGATATCATTATGAATGTGTGGGAGAAGGATGTGATAGAAAAGGGGAAAGAAAAGATTCGATTTTTATGTAGATACGTTGATGATTGTTTTGGGATATGGGAAGGATCAAAAGAAGAGTTGATAGAGTTCGTTGATAGTATTGAAGATAAGGAGAAGGGAATAGAATTAGAACTAGAGACAGAGCAGGGAGGTGTATTATGTTATCTTGACATTTCAATGAGTAAGGAAGGGAAGAGCATTAAGACTCAATGGTATCAGAAAGAATGTAGTGCTGGTATTTATTGTAATAAGAAAAGTAATGTAGATAGAAGCACAAAAGCTAATTTCATAACAAATATGTTCGAAAGAATTTCCAAAATTTGTAACAAAAATGTAGAAGAGAATGTGGAAATCTTTAAAGGACAGCTGTATGAGAATGGTTATAGTAAAAGGGATATCGTTAAAGCATCTGTGGTCTCGGGGAAAGGTAAAAGTGGGGAGAACAATGAGGGGGTATGGAAAGGCATTATAGGGTTAGGAGAAGATACCGAGATTTTAAAAAAGATGTTAAGAAAGCAAGGGGTCAAGGTGTATAGAAAAGGTAGCAGAACGGTATTGGACATGGTCAAAAGCAAAGGGAAGAAAAAAGAAGAGAGAGATCAGAAAGGTGTCATTTATTGTATAAATTGTAAGGATTGTGATATGAAATATATTGGTGAGACAGGGAAATTATTGAAAGAAAGAATTAAACAACATAAAAGTGATGTGAAATATGGCAGAGAAACAAACGCAATCTTTAAACATGTAAAAGAAAAGGGACATGATGTGAACTGGGAAGAAGTTATTGTGCTGGAACGGGAAAAAAGATTGTGGCTGAGAAAGTGGAAAGAGGCCTGGTGGATAGAAAAGGAAGAGGATGTAAACTTAATGAATTGGACCAAAGGTATCAGCATTAATAAAGAATGGAGAAATATTATTGATAAATACAGAAAAATGTATATGAATTAATGTATTCAATGGTTGCTTGCTCCTTGTTGTTTCTTTCTGGTAGAATGTTATGTTGTCCCATTGGTCAGTTCAGATAGATTCCCACGCTTCTGATTGGCTGTTTGAACGGGCCAATGAGAGAGCAGATAGGGAAATGAATTGTGTATATATACTTGAGTAATTTTTTGTATCACTCAGTGTACGTCTGATGAGGATCTTGGCTAGAAGATCGAAATGTCATGTGTAAATGTGTTTTTATATTAAATAAGTGCAGTCTTGTTCAGCAGTGTGTTTATTATTTTTCTGATTTTTATAATTTTCTTGCTGTTATTATTTATTTATTGTAACAACAACACAACAGGCGTTCTGCCCATTTACAGTGTTTGTTTACAAATATGGTGAAATGTCATCATTTTTACAGAAGAAAAACATACAGAAATTTTTATTGTTTCATTAATTAACTCAGCTCATCATACTACAAATTGTATTCCTAAACATTTTTACAGACATATTGAATATGTCTATCATTTCATACTTTTCTTCAATATTATTGTAGTGAGAGCTCATTCTCCATAAAGGAGATTTATACAGGATGTCAGTACGTGCCTTCTTACAGTATATGGTACTACTATTGCTCAACCTCGTTCTAGACGTCGGAACATGCAGAAATATATTGGAACTTAGTTCTATGCAATCAATTTTATTATTTATTATTTTATGTAGGAAAGCTAAATCATTAACATACCTACGTTGCTCTAATGTCGGTATATTGAAATTGTTTGTTAGTTCTGGGTATGATATGTATGCTGGATACAATCCAGTTTTTTTATACATTAGTAATCTCAAAAACTTGCCCTGCACTCTTTCAATCATTTGGATATATTTTCCATTATGAGGAGTCCAAATAACAGAATCGTATTCCAGTTGGGCTCTGATATACGAATAATATAGTTTCAAAATTGTCATGTGGCTACGGAAGTCTCTACTTACACGACAAACAAATCCAAGACTCTTATAAGCATTGTTTGCAATAGTTTCAATGTGACTTGCGAAAGTCAGTTTTGGGTCGAAGGAAACACCAAGGTCTTTAACAGTTTCCCGCCTACAAAGATTTATACCGTCAATAGTATAATCATAATTTATGTATTTTCCTTTTCTAGTAAATGTAATAGCTTTACATTTAGTTATGTTTAGAGTAAATTTATTCACGTGGCACCAGTGTTTTACATTTTCCAAGTCTTCCTGGAGGTTTTTACAGTCTTCAAGTGATTTAATTTGAGTATATAATTTTAAGTCATCTGCAAAGAGTAAAGTATGCGATTTCTTAATGTGCTTAGTTATGTCATTGATAGTGATGAGGAATAATAAAGGTCCAAGGTTTGATCCTTGCGGTACTCCCAATGTAGCATTAAAATTGTTGGAGATATGACCTTTGTAAGCTACAGATTGTTTACGATCTCGTAAGTATGATGTGAAAAGTACTAATGCTTGCTTAGAAAGATCCATAAGAGCTAGTTTTTCAAGTAAAAGTCGTGGTTAACTAAATCGAACGCCTTCTGAAAGTCTGTATAGATTACATCCACCTGCCCTCCTTTGTCTAGTTCTGAAGCTATAAAGTTTGTTATAATTGTCAAATTAGTTGAAGTGGATTTATTCTTGAGAAATCCGTGTTGGTATACAGAGATGCTGGATCTAACATGATTAAGTAAGCGATTGTGTATTATATATTCATAATTTTTTGCAAATGGGGATAGAATTGCAATTGGTCTAAAGCTTTCTATATTTTTAGCATTGCTAATTTTTGGAATAGGACATATCAAGCTTTCTTTCCATCGGTCTGGAAAAACATTATATTTTACGGACATGTTTAATAGTATATGTATAGGATGTTTTATGATATCAATAGTTCCCTTTATTATGTAGGGTGGGATACCATCAGGGCCACACGCTGTTCTAGATTTCAACCTTTTAATGACATTTTCTATTTCTGATATTGTTATTTCAGTGATTTGGAAAATATCGAATGATATACTTCTAGGTTCGCGTGGCATTAGAGCATCAGTGTTATAACTCACAGGTTCATGATTGTAAACAGACTTAAAATAATATGCAAAAGCCTCCGCAATATCCCTGTTACACTGTAGACTTTCACCATTATACATAAGAGGACCATTAGTCAAATGCCTTGTTTTATTTTTGATAAAATTCCTAAAGTTTGTTGGATCATCTGCCATGCAATTCTCGGAGTTAACTACGAATTCTTTGTATACTTTCGCAATTTTTGCCTTTACCTCCGTCCTTAAATTATAGAATTTATCACGGTAATAGTATTATTGTCTATTGTGTTCTTGCGCTTTTTGTGATAGTACGATTTTTGTTTGATTTTTTGAATTATTTCTGAGTTAAACCAGACAGGAAAGATTTTATTACTGGGATTCTTTTTAGTTGGAATGCATTGTTTAAATACGTCGTCAATTAATTGATAAAAAGTTTTTACAGCTTTATTTACGTCATTTAAATATGAAAGGCAATTCCAATTAACTTTTGAAAGTTCTAAATACAATTTATGATAATCGGCTTTTCTGAAATTAAAACCAGTTGAGCTATTGTATACTTTTTGTTTCGGAAAACGTTTAACTGAAAGCGCTATAATTAAGGGGGGATGGTGATTGTCTATAGGTACCAGTGGTGAATGTTCACGGTTTACTTCAATTTCGCATGCAGTTGAGAGTACTAGGTCCAGTGTACGGTTATTGGTATTTTGTATATTATTATGCATAGTTAAATTATAGAGTGACAGGAAATTGAGGAGGCTTATACATTTAGTTGAGGAATGAGGATGTCAAACATAGAATTGCTAATTTCCGATAGGTTGAAGTCCCCAATACAGAGAATAGAGCTACCCACTGGGCAGTTACTTTCAATGAATTGATAGAAGTTTTCGTAAGTGCTTATTTTCGATTCTGGCCCTATATACAAAGCACAAATATACACAACTAATGATTTATTTATAAGTTTGATTAGTTGTTTATAAGTTTATAAGTTGTTTATAAGTTGTTTGCTGCTGGTCTCTTTCTTTCAAGTCCCAAAGGGTGAATCTCTTCCCATCTATGAATAAAAACCGAAATTGCATATACGCGAAGCTTCCTTTCCTTCTAGCCTCATCTAGGTAAAATTGGATCATCTGTTCGTCACGCACCTTATTTGAATAATCTTGGTCGACGTATATTTTAGTCCCTCGAAGTTTGCTCCTATTCTTTAACGCAAGTTCCTTCTTTTTATCACTAGCAAACTTGCACACAATAGGTCGGTTTCTTCCTGGCGCTTTCCTTCCCACTCTATGCGTTCGCTGTAGGTCTTCGTCTCTTAGTTCAATATGGAGTCTATCCTGTATCAGTGTTCTCACTTTGGTTTCGGTTTCTTCCCAAGTTTCCTTTGCACTTTCTTCTATACCATATAGCACTAAATTTTGTCTTCTTGAACGGTTTTCAAGATAGTCGATTTTGTCTTCTAAATATTTCGCATATTCTCGTAAATCACTTACTTCACTAGACATGTTTTTTAACTGTAATTCAACGTTGTTGAACCTACTTGTTAGTTCACATACACTCGTTTTTAATTGCTTTATTTCTACGACAATTTGCTCGTTGGAACTGCGAACATTGTTAAGGATTTCCTTGATATCTGCCAATTCAGATTTGTGAGGGGGCCCTGGATTGCTTTCCACACAACCAATTATAAGCATCGTAACTAGAACCAAACCGTATATAAAATATGCATTTTGGCGTTTGGTACCCCTTTCACACTGTACATCAGAACTGTTTTTCACTAACCCAATATAAAGACCTATTCTGGCCCTCCACGCACTTATTGTATCTCCCATGTTACGCTTGGTCGCACTCCGGAGCTTGCTGCAGACACGTCTTCACTCTACGAAGACTCCCTTAGACCTATTTGTAAAATAATGACACTGATGTAAATACAAATATTATCTTAATAAACACCAAGCGCAATGTTTACTTACCTAAGGAAATTAGCAGGAAAAAAATTGTGTTAAAATCTCACTGCAGGCACGTCCTTCTGTGACATGAAAGTGGCCATATTTTACCTCCTGCAGAGCTATCTGCACAGCAACGTTGGTATCATCTTGTTCATGTATGAAAAATTCAGCGTCCTTAAAAGTGAATTTTAATAATTAACTGGGCCAAGGTGAAATTTCAAATTTTCCCTTGGTAGGGTCATTTAGCGCGGAATTGACCATTATTGAAAAAGAAACAACTTTTACAGGGACACTTTTCGTTAAATTCTACGGTTTAGCATCTACGTCTGTTATTTGTTATTGAATTGCTACTATCAGACCATCAGTCCCAGGCATTTTTATCGGCTCGTAGTGCATGTAGACACTTCAAACAACTAACAGATTTGGTGTCCCAAATAGTTCTCTGCAAGACAGACTGTCACAGTGAAAGTGAGGAATAAAATTACGTATTGCACATAACTTAGGAGATTCGAAATTATTTTCACCAATATGTATGTAAAAGAGCTGAAATGCCGTGTGAAACAGTCAGCTGATCGCTTAATGTCATTATCACGGAAAGATTACCTGAAGCTAGTTTGACTTAGCTCAAGAACTAAAAATTAATCACAGGTTCAACAAAGATAAACAGAGTGCTGTGAAATATTTTTACTACGAGTTTATGAAGTGACATCCCGATTTGTTTCTTAGAACATTTGTGTCTACAAGTATATTGAGAATAACAACTTTCAATAAGGAACAAGTTGGAAAGTTCTGTACAAATTATGCACACTAATAGAGAAATATTCTTTTCCACCATCACGAATATTGAACGCGGATGAGATTGGTGTATTGTGTGTTCATGTTAATCCCAAAGTAATATGTGAAAAAGGGAAACGAGTTATGGGAAAGTTGGCGTTGGGCAAAAGAGGTCGCAATATAACACTGATGTTCTGCATGAGTGCTACTGGTAAGTTTGTGCCAGCCCTCTTCTTATTTCCTCGTCAGAGAATGAGTGAGAGACTGATGGTTGGCGCTCCACCCGAGAGCATTGCTGTAGGACAAAGTACGATAACGAGTGGTACTTTTTAAATTTGGTTGCAACACTTTGTGAAATTCTGCCATCCTTCCCCTCAGAACCCAGTTCTGCTAATAGTTGATGGACATGGCAGCCATAAGGAACTGAAAGTGATTCAATATTCGAGAGACCAGAATATTCACTGCTCAGTACTCCTCCACATACCACCCATTAACAGGTGTTTTATGAAACCGTTTAAAGGCGCATGCAATAAATAAGGAAATTAGGAAATCTAACAAAGAAAAAGCTTAAGGAAAACAAAAGACATAGCAATCCAGCAAGCTGATAAAGGAGGAGCAATGGCAGTGATGGAAAAAATGTATAAAGAAACATTAGAAGAGTATTGCGACAATACATATGATGTGATAAGTGAGAGATAGATGAAAGAAGAAGTGAAAGAGGAGATAATGTAGATTGAGAAGAAAACAGTTTACAAGAAATTATTAAACGAAAAAGGCAGAATTCTGAATATGAAAAAAATTCCAAAAAATACACGAAAAGGAAGTGAAGCTGACACCGGTTATAGACTACAGAAAGAATATTTTTGAACATTTGGAGGGAAAAATAAAGAAGGTAACAGAATAAACAAGAGAATGACAGGTAAGTAATAGGGTAAAGAACATAGGAGTCAAGAGATAGAAAAAGTAGGAACAAAAAATGAGATTAGTTTGATGTCGTTGGTGTTTAGTGTAGATATCAAAGCTATTTTTCCCAGCTTAAAAAGGAAATACGTTTTGATAATGATAATGGAAGAAATGAAGGATAACACTATAAGGAAGTGGAAGAAAGAAAAATTGATAGAAGCCTTAAAACTGATACGGGAGAATAGTGTGTGTGTGTGTGTGTGTGTTTACAATAGAAGATAAGTTAGTGAGAATAAATGAAGATCTGTTTATAGGATCGAGATTAAGCCCAGTATTATCGGAAATTGTAATGAACAAATGAGAACAGAAGGTGAAAGAAGGAGGAGAAAGATTGGTTATGTTTTGCCGATATGTGGACGATCGTTTAGGAATTTGGAAAGGAACAAAGAGGCTGCAGTTGATGACAAGAATCGAGGATAAAGAAAATGGAATAGGCCTAGAGGTTGAATTAAAAGAAGACGGTAAATCCACTTTTTGAATATGACATTAAGAAAGGTGGAAGAGAAATTCAAAACAACGTGATACATAAAGAATGCTCAATAGGTGTATATTGTCTTAGAACGAGCGATGTAGATGAAGGGACTAAAAGGTATTTCGTTACAAATATGAAAAAGGAAAGAAATGATAGATAGTGAAGAAGAAAAAAGAAAGGAAGACATAGGGAAGTTCTATAGTTTATTAATGTAGAATGGATACAGTAGAGCAAAATTGAAAAAGGAGAACAAGGAAGGAGAAAGAAGGAAAGGAAAGAAAGTGAGAGAATAAAAGAAGAAAAAAGAAAAGATGTCTTGGAATAGAAAGTATAGGAGGATAACAAAAGTCCTGAAGAAACTGTTGAAAAAAGGAGGAGAAAAAACATACAGGAAGGGGAGTAGGAGAATGTTAGATTTATTGAAAAGGAAGAGGAAAAGATAAGCAAAGATTTAACAAAGTGAGAAAGGGTAGTATGTAGAATTACGTGCAAGGAATCCAAAGTGAGTTATATAGGAGAAATAAGAAGACTTTAGATGAAAGAATTAAAAAACAGGACGACGTTAGATTAAAGAGAGATGATAACAAAGTATATAAGCATATGAGAGAAACAGGACAAGAAATATGTATGGAATGATTGAAAAGGGAAAGAATAAGCATTATAGCGAAGTAGAAAGGGGAGGAATAGATACGAAGAGAGAGAGAAACTGATAAATTGAAATACTAAATTGAATATCCATGATTTGTGGAGAAAGATTTTGGATAGTGCAGAAAAGAAAAGAAAAGATAACAAAAGTGTGTTAAAGTATACGTAAAATGGCGAAAGTGTCCAATTAAAAGTATAAATTTTTACAAAGTGAAACTTTCATCATTAAAACTTAAGATCTCTATGCAATTAAAAGTTGTTAAAAATGAAAGGAAAGATCTCATTGATTCCTAGTAACTACCTCCTTCCTATAAGCTGTAGCATTTAGATTTTATTTATTAATGTGTCTAATGAAGTTCGTTCAGTGCACAAGCGAATCAAGTACAGTTTTGGTCATTTTGGACATACAGTAGAGCGTCGATTATCCGAAGTAATTGGGGGACATGGGTGTTCGGAAAACTGGTTTGTTCGGATAATCGAACTGTACATATTTATTTGCCATGCGCGGAGCGGCACGCCTCAACTCTAAGCTGGCGCAGCTGTTGCTGTGAACAGCTTTGATACTGCCGCTACTTCTATAGCCAGTGCCAAACCGACAGAAGTGTGCTGATTGTTGAAACACAGCGACTGGCGGCTTGGCCGGTCAGCAGCGCCTTAAGAAGGCCCCATTAGAAGCAATGTTCCGCCAGCGGTGGCTCAGTGCGGCGACTACTGTGGGAAACTTGGTTTGGGAGTGAGGGGGATGATGGACGGTAGGGTGGGAGAATGACAGGTGCGAGCGAGTACACAGTTCGGTTAAGCGGTCGTTCGGTTGACCGACGTTCGGATAATCGACGCTCTACTGTATTTTATATTTAACATCTCTATCTGAAGCTCCTTTCAACGCTTAAAACATTTATGTCCAGATATTGTAAAAACAAAAACAAAAAAAAAAAAAATCCATGTGTATTGTATAAACTTTTTTGTCTCTTGTTACAAATTTGGTAAATGGGTTTGATTCCTTTGTACTATGAACGTTTTATATGGACCAATCAACATAGAAGAAAATAAAATTTTCTATTCAGTGAATAGACATACCAACTACAATTCATATTGAGATAGAATAAGTTTCTAAATAATAATAATAATAATAATAATAATAATAATAATAATAATAATAATAATAATAATAATAATAATAATAATAATAATAATAATAATAATAATAATTATTATTATTATTATTATTATTATTTATTTATTTATTTATTTATTTATTTCTGGACCCGATAACTATTAAAATGACAATCTTATGCTTGTTTAAGTGAGATCCAACTGAAGAATGTAGTCAGTAAATAAGCTGGAGACAAGAAGTTAGGTACTGAAAAACTTTAAGATAGCAAAAAGAACATGATTCGTTTGGAGTTCAGAAGAAAGTAAGTTGACAAGAAATGGGCGCAGAAACTAGTTGCTAACCGGAGCATTTTGAACTTGCAAGCGTCAAGTTATGACACATGAATTAAAGGGATCATAGCAAATAAACGCCAGGAAAAGATGCAATAGACGTAAAGACAATAACAAAGAAAAATTAAAAGGAGTAGGACATTTGAATAATTTATAAACAGGTAAGTTCAGTGAAAAAAGGAAGCAAGAGAGAAAAATTATGACAATGTAGAATGTAAGGAAGAAAAGACCTTTAGCAAACAAAATGGGGTTTTACTTAGATGTTACGGATACACTAAGAAGAGTAAAAAATAATTGTGTATTTTAAAAGGTGTAAAGAAAAACGAAGTGGTCGAATATGATAAATAATAACTAACTAATTCACTCACTCTATGGCCTATGGAACCTGAAGGTTCAATGCCGCGTTCACAAAAGCTCTCCCCTGACTTCTATCTTTAGCCAAATGGATTCAGTTCCTACTTTGTATTCCTATTTCTGTGTGGTCTATCTTAATATTGTTCTCCCATCTGCGCCTAGGTCTTCCTAATGGTTGTTTTCCGATTGATCTTCCATTTAAAACTTTGAAAGCGTTCCTAATTTCTTCCATTCCCGCTACATGACCTGCTCACCTGAGCTCCTAGACTTGATGACCCTAACAATGTTTGGTAAACCGTCTAAATTATGAAGTTTCCGCCATTCCCCATTTCCGTTCCTCTTGGGTCTGAATATTTGTCTCAAGATCTTGTTCTCAAATACTTTTAGTCTACGTTCTTCCCTCAGAGTAAGCGACCATGTTTCGCAACCATACAGAACAAAAGACACGATTATAGTTTTATATATTTTAAGCTTCAAATTCCTCGACAGAATTCGCAACAACAAGAAATTTTGAACTGAATAATAACACGAATTCCTTGCTTTTAGTCGACATTTTCGTAAATGTGTTTTTGGTCTGTTAATATTGATCCTAGATATTTGAAAGTATCCACTTTATTGAAACTATTATTCGATATTTTAACGCATCCATAATAATTTGCCTTAGTACAATCCCGACGAACTTCCATGTATTTAGCTTTCTCTGCATTTACTTCTAAACCCATGGGGGGACGCGGTGGTACAGCGTTCACCTCCGGTGCTTGGGGTCCCTGGTTCGATCCCAGCTCGCGCTGTGTGGACTTTGTGGTGGACAAACACCCCCGTTTCCTCCCACTTTCTTCATTCCACCATATCACTCATTTCTCATTATCACCGTCTCCTTTAGCCTAACCGGCATAACCGTGGGACGTTAAACTTAAAGATTTCATTTTCTAAACCCATGTTCCTACAAGCGTTTAATAATAATAATAATAATAATAATAATAATAATAATAATAATAATAATAATAATAATAATAATAATAATAATAATAATAATAATAAATGCGATACTGAAGGTTTAGCTCGAGAAGAAGGACACAGCTGAGGCAAACAATATACTCACTCTTTAGTGAAAATGCAGGGAAAATAGGGAAAATTAAATATTCTGAATTAGTAACCAAATATACGAAAGAAACAATATCTTACGAGACAGTTAAGATTTCATTAGCTAAGAAATTAAGTACAAAGAGATGTAAGTATAGGATAGAAAACTAGGAAGTTCTCCTATAACGAAAAAAAAAAATCGTCTGTTATTGATTTTTAGAAAATCTTAATTATAAATACACAGTGCACTTGCTTTCCATAACAGGTTTCTAAAGTCCAAACCCGAAATTTGGTACCCTATAACTCGGAAACTCTACTTGTCCAAATTCGAAATGTTGGTAGACGTAACAAGCCTATTATGTGTTTGAAATACCGTGCTGTGCAAGCTTTCGGTCCTTGGGTTACTGACTATCAATATTCGACGGCCAATAACTCAGAAACCTCACATCATAATACTTCATATGTGTGCTAACCTCTTCACATTCTATCACTGACTTAATTTTGGTCGATATTGGGTGACTTCGTAAATCGCGTTTACCTGAAATTTCTTGATTTCATTGAGCTCAAATCCAAATTTGATGGGTAATAGCTCGGAAACTAAAGATCTGTAGACCATAATATTTCATACTATGTTCGAATGTGTCAAAATTTCGTCAACGTCTACTATCATGTCAAGCTTCGTCAGGATCGGATAGACTTTATCGATCGCGATTTAGTAATTTTTTTTTTCATTTCACTATTTCTGGACCAAAATTTGATTCACAATAACTCGGGAACCAATAAAATGCATACCGTTATACTTCATGTACATATACGCTACACGAGATCTACTAGAGGCCGCAATGGCTCAGTGGTAGAGCGTTCACCACTGATGCATGGGGTCCCTGGTTCGATCCCACCTCTCCCCATGTGAACTTTGTGGTGGACAAACACCGTGTGCGTGGCTTTCCTCGGGGTTCTCCCGTTTCCTCCCACCTTCTTCATTCCACCATTTCATTCATTTCTCATCATCACTGTCTCTTTTAGCCTAGCCGGCATAACCGTGGGACATAAAACTCAAAAATTTCATTTCATTTCATTTCACGAGATCTGCTACCATACCAATTCGGTCGAGCTCAAATAAGTACCAGGGGGGCACGGTGGCTCAGTGGTAGAGCGTTCACCTCCGGTGCTTGGGGTCCCTGGTTCGATCCCAGCTCGCGCCGTGTGGACTTTGTGGTGGACAAACACCGTGCTCGTGGGTTTTCTCGGGGTTCTTTCGTTTCCTCCCACTTTCTTCATTCCACCATTTCACTCATCTCTCATCATCACCGTCTCCTTTAACCTAACCGACATAACCGTGGGACGTAAAACTTAAAGATTTCATTTCATTTTTTTTTTCAAATAAGTACCGTCGATACCATATCATATATAATATACTTTCACTAAATTCAACCCCAACTTTGATGGCTAATAACTCAGAAATCAAAGGCCTACGCAGCGTAATATTTCATATGTTTACTAAACTTGGAAAATTCTTTACCATACTAAGCTTTGGCAAAATTATTGATTTTGATTTTCGTCGATCGTGTGCGATATATACTGTCCTTCTAACATTGATTTTCTTTTTACAAGAAATCAAATGGACAAACATTTCATCATGGAATAATAAATATCTAATATTAAAGAGACCATGGGTATTATCCAACAAAGGAGGCAGTTTTGAAGCAGAGCAGTTTTATTTAAAAGTGGAAATGCCATTAGCAATGCAACTAACTTGCTTCTGGTATAAGATTTCTGCATAAAGGGAAGGAAGTACATGTAATGCTCAATGGATTATAAAAGAATTTAATCACATGAAGTGGGTAATTGCGATAGAGATACTAAAGAAATTTGGAATGGAATGGAAGGGTTGAATACTCAGAAGAAACTTACATATGAACCAACTATTAAAAGCTAGAATAGAAGAATAAGTGGTAGAAGATAGTGCAATTCAAGAAGGTGTTTGATAATAATATTGCCCCTAATCGACACTGTTCAATATCTCTTCAAAGGGATGGTGGAGTGCACTCTGAGTACAGAAGACATTGCTCCAATAAGAATACCAGAACTATAGAGTTTGCTTTTCACATAATGTGGCTATTGTTGTGGAATCTGAATCTAAAATTACCATAATGTTAGAACATTAGGAAAAGCTGTAAAATAATAGGAGATGGAAACAAATACGAAAATACGAAAGCAATGGTGGTTTCAAAAAGCGGAGAGGAGGTAGTAGAACATGTGGCTACTTTTCAGCACATAGGAGGTATTATTAATAAAGATCCTAAATGTAAACGGGAAATAAAATTGAAGAAAGTCTTAATAATAATAAGAAGAAAAGTATGTCATATGGGTTACTGAATGAAGAGTAATTAAAAATAATAAATAATAAAAAAAAGACTCGTCAAACATTGAGTATTCTACTGGAGCAGCAGCAGGAAAAAGAGAAGAAAAACCAAGAGTTCACCGAAACTTGTATCTTAAGAAGAATGGATACCTTAATATGGTGGAACGAAGAACCAATGACGAACATTGGGTACGGCTGGAGAGAAGAAGATTATTAAAGATAATCAGAAACAGGTTATGATATTGCTGGATAAGAATTGTAGTGGATGTGGTCCACAGAAAATAATAGGAGAGAAAGAGATCACAATTAATGAATATTAAAGCTAATAATTTCTAATTAGAAGGAACAAGTCTGCTAACTTAATTCTAGGTATAAGGCGTATATATATATGCGTTTCCATTACATTCCAACCCCTCCCTCTCGTTTAGTGGGTACGCGTGAATCTTTTGTACAAAGGGTCCCGGATTCGATTCTCTGTGGGAGTGTCTCAAAATTTAAACGCATTACGATAGTTTAGATTTCACCTTAAACTGTAGGTTGACGTCTCATATAGTCTCGGTACTGAAAGGGCCACCAATCTCCAACCTAACTAACTAACCAATAACATTCCAGATTAAAATACGATAATATAAAACTTGTTATGCTTGGTAGGAAAGCAAAAGTAAATATTTAAAATTTCCTACCACTATAAAAGAATTGTAGCTGGAGGATACGCATTTTTAACATAGATTCAATTATCTATTAGTGACAATGAATCAAAGGATATTTCATTCAAAATATTGAAATACTTTGCGTCAGGCGGTGACAGAATTAATTTGCTGATGAATATTTTTTCTCGATTTCTTTTTAAATAAAGAACTGAATTTTCATAATAATCCAATAAAGAGGTTAAGTTTTCTGCTTAGATTGAAGAACACAGCACATGGTACATACTTCACATCACATGAAATAAAATCTTAGAATTACTACTGTACATTCTAAGCGAAGCTCAACTCTCTCGTATTATGTGTGATTAAACAACAAAGAATTCCAGAGCGGGAATAGAACGTGAATGACTTACTAGAAAGTAGTAAAAACATAATCACACCTACTTAAAATGTACATTATGAGCACTTTCGCTAAACTTCCTCATCAGAGAGAGAAAGAGGGGAAAAAATAGAAGTAGGGAAGAGAGGGAAGCACAGAAGAAAGAGTAAGAAGTCTCCTGGTGGGCGCCATGTTGAAACATAAGGTCACGCGATAGTGTTACCGGGCTGTAAGCAGGGTTAGAAAATGTCCTCTTTTCCATGGATATATCCTCTTTTTTTTTTTTTTTTTTTTTTTCTTGAAAAAGGTGTACGGGCGGCTTTTTAAAATATAGTAATACGTCCGGATTTTTAAAGAAAATTAATCAGAATTGATTGTTTTCTACAAGTGCTCCCCTAAGTAAGCTTCCACAAGTTCCGAACAGAATTAGCCGCGTGTTTCAACGACTAGTAGTTTTGTTGTGTTTTGAGATTGGTACTACTGATGACATCATACAACTATGCTTATTTTATCTTTCAGTACCGCATTGTTTGAATTTGTTTGCTTTATTTGCTATGTTCCGCATTGTTTGCTTTCTTAGAGTATCCTGTTTCAAATAGACGTACTAATACTTGAAATGAAGTGATGTCCACGTTTTAGCGACATGAAATTTGGTAAACCCTAGATGTAGGTAGTAGAGTTTAGGGGATGAAGATAAAACTAAGGGGACGGATAAATTGCGACTAGTCTAGGGTTGTCAGATTTAGTAAGCGGAAAACCGGAACACTACTCTCAAGCTATATACATGGTGTTTAAAAACAACACCGACAACGTTTTGGAGGTGATTCCTCGCACCAAGATGAGACAAAAAGTAGACTAACCTGGATGCACAAATGCTTCCTCTCGGAGTTATAGCCTGCCGAAAACATGAAAAAAATGAATTTTAAAAGTTCATATCTTCAAAACTATGGGACCTACCGTAGTCGGGTCAAGACTTCACTCAGGAACTCATATATGCGCTATCCAAAAATATATGTTTCAGAATCCTAAGGTACTCTCGCAACAATTTTATAGAGGGAGTTTGGCTACGGGCATCTAATTTGAAGTACTCACCAACTACCTCTATAAAAATTGTTGCAAAAGCACCGTAAGATTCGGAAATTTGAATATTTGGATAGCGCATATATGAGTTCCTAAGTGAAATCTTGTTCCAATTACGGTAGGTCCCACAGTTTTGGAGCTATGAACCTTTAAAAAGTTAATTTTTTTTCATTATTTCGGCAGCCAGTAACTCCGAAAGTAAGCATTTGTGCACCCAGGTTAGTCTATACTTTTTGTCTTATTTTGGTGTCAGGAATCACCTCCCAAACGTTGTAGGTGTTGTTTTGAAACACCCTGTATAAGGTAAGGGTTTCTATTCATTTGGCCATAATCAATTAATTATCTGTCTTTCCCGGGTTACCAATCACAATTTTTCAGTTCATTCTACACACAGTTAACATAAATGAAGCCCCACAAGGGGATGTATAAAGAATGTGAAAATGTACACATTATGCCTGACGTCCCTTATTCCGAACTTCAATTTCTTCTGTTTAACAGGTCCTTAATATTGTGCGCATTACGACACACTCTCCCATTAATGATTGAAGAGATACTTTTTTCTTTGTTGTATCATCATCTGAGTCAGAAATACTATTCTAAAAAAAGAAATACAAATTTAGCAAGAAAAAATACATTTACGCTAAATTTCGAACGATAAACGAAAAGGAAATCTCTTGAAAGATTTACGCAGGCTATCCAAAAGTTTGTCAGAAAGAAAATCCAGTATCAAAATTAAACAAGAGGCATACCATTATATGTTTAACTGCTACTTCTTGTGCTAGACTAAGTTGTTACGGAATTTTAACCCGAAAATTACTGAAAATTTGATTTCACTATACACCGACAAAGAAAACTTCACTCTACACCCACCGAACTGGATAAAACGCTTGATTGCTAAATTGTTCGTCCGAAGACGGCAGACACGATGAAATAGTTTAAATGCGGTTAACATGCAGCGACTGAAAGTAGTACCACCGTTGTTGATAAAAATTTCAACAATGAAGCAGCCCTACGTTGCTGATTGAAGTATAAAATAACTAGTAGTTAGTCGTCCGGAAGAAAACGTTCTTTTCCAATAAAGTGATATTCAAGAAATTATTGCCGTAACAAATGTCCCCTCTTGAATATTTTTTAATTTTCTTTTGCCCTTCTGGAAGCTAAACAACCAATAGAACGAAAGAATGGATGTGATTTTCAAACTTGAAGTTGTTTGTTTAGTAAAATTAATTGGGTACGCAAATCTGAAAACCTCCCGTTTTTAAGTGACATACTATCTCTTTCAGGTTGATTTTTTTTTAAGACTGAAGAACGAAAACCGGGACAAAAAGACGTCCCGAAAGCCTCTTTCGGGACAGTTAATTCTTTCATTGAAAACCGGGACTGTCCCAGAAAACCGGAACGTCTGCCAACCATAGACTAGTCGCGACTGTAGGAAAGCAGAGAAAGAATAAATGAAGAGAAAAATGATCGAAAGATGAAAATTACTGAAAAAAATCAACAATAAAATAATAAATAAATAAATAATTTTGTAATAATTAAAAAATAAAACTATGAAACTATAATAATAAGTAAAAATGGGAAATAAGGCATAATGGAAAGTGTGCGCGCGATATAATGTAAATAATTAGAATAACAATACGAATTGTCGAAGATTAAGAATGTATGTGAAACGAAGTGAACGTAGCATTAGAAACGGTTATTTAAAACTAGGGGGCGGTTTCACGCCAGGATGATATAAGTGTCCTTGATTTATCAAGGAAAAATTATATGAAGGACGAAAATCGATTGAGGAGGACTTATTTCCGCTATTGAAAAACTTACTAGCTATTAAATAAAATCAAATTGCCTGTTAAACTTGTTCAAAAGGGCAATTAATATTTTTAAGTTATATCATTCATCTAAATGAACTCAACGCAATTTATATCTGAGTGCGTAAGAAGTCTTAACAGAGCGAGCAGCACATTAAAATTTTGCAGTCTTTTAGATCTACTGACGAACCAGTAATATATAAAAACACAGGTATCTTCAGTACTTCAAAAATGGAAGATCTTATAAATACTTTAAAATGCCTCCTTTGAGA
This sequence comes from Thermobia domestica, assembly GCF_964235325.1. Taxonomy (NCBI): domain Eukaryota; kingdom Metazoa; phylum Arthropoda; class Insecta; order Zygentoma; family Lepismatidae; genus Thermobia; species Thermobia domestica. Next base: position 91,373,930 of record NC_137470.1, read on the forward strand.
GTTTACTATATGATTGTATTGTTTTTCACTAGAAAGAACAGAATATAACAGGCATTGGTTGTTCAGCGGCAAAATATTGTTCTCTGTGACAAAAGGTATCGAGTTCAAAGCACTCCGCTGGTAGGGAATTCTTTTCAATAATGAATAACCTGCATTTTATCCTAATGCCATAAGCATATATGTGAACTACTTCAGAAACTTAAGTTCATCATATAAAAGAATCAGAAACAAAACAATGTGACGTTAGCAAGTCTTGCCATCATCACATAAATATATTCACTTCCTATGGTACGTACGTAAGCCGTTTGATACAAATACTTCTAAATATAATAATCCATAACTAATAATAAGCATTCACAAATTTTGTTTACTGTATATACAGGATGGACCATTTATCTTGAAAACCCTTCTAACTTGAATAAATAAAAGAAGGGTGACATTTTCTACAATGTAAATATCGACAGGAAGAAATTATTTGACATACTCTCGAACTCCACAACCAACATAAAGTTGTGTTTCTCGAATAGCACAACTTTATATTTCAAATCTACATGTTAAACAAAAACTCACATTACATTTATTATTCAATGTTACAAACTAATGGTGCTATAATATCCCAAACATGCAAAATCCTTTATTCGTTCATTCTTTATTCATCCATTTAGTACATTATCTGTCAGAGACTAGTGTATAGGACTTGTCAAATAATTTTAAGATATTTCAATATAATTGATATTATATTAATTTTACAAAGTATCACCCAAATATCCATTAATGTCATAATGCATTTTGTTACATAAAAAATTGAACAGTTCATTTTTGAATTTCGGTATGGTTTTGATATCCTCCAAGTAAGTCGGGAGCTTATTATACGTGGACATAGGAAGAACACTTCGTTTGATTCACGTATAATTTTGATATGATGTAAATATGTTGTTCTTTTGTTGTGTGCTGTATGAATGTACATCGTTAACATGAAGAAAACTACTTTCATTTCTCTTTACATATATGACACTTTTGTATATGTACAAGGCACGGTTAAAATTTTATTTGGCTGAAAGACCCTTTTGCATGAGGCTCTTGGTGATAGATGAAAAATAGATCTTATTGCCTTTTTCTGTAGACAAAAAATAGTAACACTGAAATAGGAAGCTCCCGAGAAAATTATTCCATAACTTAACAAGGATTGAAACTTACCATAGTACAACAGCAAGGTTTCTTCTGACACCGAACCACATAGTCTATAAAAGACAAAACAGATACTGCTTAATTGTTATTTAGATGAGTAATATGCGCATCGGACGTAAGTCCAAAAAATTTAGTGGCTTTTGAATAGTCTACAAAAGTTGAATTTATCACAGTGGGAGGTACTATTTGAGGTAGACATGAGTAATGAAAATTTAGTGCTTTCGTTTTCTTTGCATTTATCATCAGTTGATTCTGAGATGCCCATTTTGTCAGACGATCCACAGTTTGTTTTAATTTACTTTCTAGTTCATCTGTATTGTCCGCTGTTTCAAGCATCAGGTCCGCTTTACATCATCAGCAAATAGTACAATATGTTGGGAATACATAAATTGAACAAGATCATTTATGGACAATAATAAAAAGAATTGGCCCGAGAATTGAGCCTTGAGAAACACCAGCAGAGGCTCTACAACAATAATAATGAAAGTGATATGGGGGCACAATCCACATCCAAAGTATCTCAGTATCAAATACTATTGATCATGATATGACATATTATGAAAAATTGGAACAAAATTATACAGGACAAAACATTAAGTCTGCCGATTTTGGGTCCGTGTCCTCGCAAATTTAGTGGGTACATTCAAATGTCACGTGTTTTAATCCCGCCCCATTTCTGCTACCAATATCAGCTTATTCGAAAAGTGAAAACTAAAAAATTCTGCTATTGGCTGGGAATCCTGTAATTAGTGAATGAACAGCTGTGATATGTAACAGCTTCGAGCAAGTTATTACACCACCCTCTCTGATTTGATAGCGAGCATTCCAATAGACTCACAGCGCAGAGTTGCAATTGTCCGTTAGCAGTCAAGGGGATCAACAATTTTTGATAAAGTGCACGAGCTGAGCTGTCGTTGATGTTAAGTGTTTCAGTTTTGTATCAACAAGAATGCCTAAATTGAAGTGCATATTTTCTTCCAATTTGGAGGAGAAGTACCAGTTTCTGAAAGCAACAAAGTTGAACTATAAAGTTGACTGTAAAATTTGCAATGCTACTATTTCCATTGCACCTGGTGGAAACTTGAGCACTCTCCAACACCAAAAACCAAGTAAACATAAATTGGCTTTAAGTGCTTCTACATCTACAAACACAGGGAAGATGAGTGACTTTTTCTCTAACAAGACATTATATAAGTTAACAAGTATTATAAATAATCTTTCTGAGTGGCTAGGGGCACATAATTTTGCCTTGGTCTAGGGCTTAGAAATACGTAGATCCGGCCCTGACAAATTCACACGACGCAAGGAGAAAAATCTGCTAAGTTTTCATGCATATTATTTTCCTGTAAAGCATTTTTGAAAAGACGTTATCTTGAGTTTTTTACAATTAATTGCAGGAAACGAAGAGAGAAAAAGTAGCTGCAGCTTAGGGAACTTTCGCCTATTATACTTTTGGTCATACAAGAGCTACAGTTCATTGGATTGTGTTGGAAAGTTTGGGAGGTTGAAGGAGATCAAAGCTGTCCCGTATTGTCCGTATTGTCATGAATAATATATTCAAAGGCTTTCTAAACATGACTTATTTTTCAAAGGTTTTATTTTGGATAAGTATTTAGATACATATGCAGTCATGTGGATGTTTTTCAAAAGACATTAAGATATCTCCGATTATAGCAGTTTATAGCAACATGATATCTCAAACCATTCAAGAAATAACAAACATTGGTAAAGTATGTAACTGCTTAAAGTTATGAAATTGTGAAAATATTTTGTAACTACAACTACTGAGGACTGTTGCTGTATTATCGGATAAGCAAAGGAAGCAATAGCCATTTTTAAAAATTTCTCAGAAATATATAATTTTAAATAGTATACTGTATCATGTTTTTCAACAGTATCGGTTTGTGGAATAAAGATTAAGGCGGGCCAAGTACTTTATTGTAATTACTACTACTAGTATAGCATTATTATTATTATTATTATTATTATTATTATTATTATTATTATTATTATTATTATTATTATTATTATTATTATTATTATTATTATTATGTTTATTTCTGTGCCATGAACAGCCTAACGGCAAAAATACAGCACTTTATCAGACAAGATAGACACATGTTACATACAATGTAAGCTAAATACTAAAACAATAAAACATAATGATAAAATAAAGTAAAATAATATCGGATTAATAATTCCTTGTCAAATTAACATCAATTTTTTTTAGTCTCAAAATAGTCGTCGTAAATACTAAAAATAATATTTGTCAAGTTCTAAAATTCATGCTTTTATACTGATAAAAAATAAATTAAACTAAATGAAAAGAATTGGTCAATCTTCTTAAAATTACAAATTTCGGATTGAAAGGAACTAATGTTGATCTATTTCTTGTATTATACATTGGTACCTTTATACCTATATTATGCAAGCAATATTCACTATGATAGCTATTGTTTCATAGTTTCTTAATAAAATCTCTTTCAATAAGTTTTCTCCTGTCGCTCAATGCCTGCAATCCCCAAAATTGACACCAGTATTCATAACTACGTGAGTAGTAATCTCTATTCATTTTATGGCAGAGTAACCTAATAAAACATTTTTGTACTGACTCAATTTTGTTTGCCAATGTTATACCTATACTATTCCAAATAACTACACCAAACTCTAATTTTGATCTTGCAAGCATCTTGTATAAATATACATATGAACTGGCATTTCTAAACTGAGGCCATTGTTTGAAAATAAACCCTATTATTATTATTATTATTATTATTATTATTATTATTATTATTATTATTATTATTATTATTATTATTATTATTATTATTATTATTATTATTATTATTATTATTATTATTATTAGCGCAGAACGGAGGAAACCAGGGGAACTGTGCGCTTGACCTGTTCCATCCACTACATTGGGCAGAGTGGAATTTAGGGCTTCATACAGTTCAGTTAGTTTATGTAATTTTACATAAGTTGCTAAAGAACAAAGGAATTTATTGTATATGATAGTGTATAATGTTGTACGTGATATTGTATCACTTTTTTGATAAATACCTGGAAGGCTGCGGTTTCCGTGCTGCTTGACAAATTTGCGCAAATAAGACGGTAACGAAACAGGTGAGTGCTAGCTGTTTTAGGTTCTCGAATTGGCGAATTTCGTCTTGCACAGAAATGAACCAGCTAGTATATGATAGATCAAGTGAAATTGTGTCCTCTTTTTTTTTACTGATCTTTATGATAATTTATGGTTATTTTAATTTACAGAATTTAAAACAAAAATAAAATCTTACACTAGGCATATTCTAAATAGTTACCATAATTCTACGAAACTATTAACTGACTGCTCATCAAGTGACAGATTGTCATATTGGTCATTTTTATTTTATTACTGAAGAGGCGTTTGGAATGTGTCAAAATTAAATGATCATTTTTTGTGTAAATAGTGGGTGTCATACAATTTCCATCCAAGTACTGCGTAAAGACATTCGATTAAACAAAAATGCACAGTCAAGTAGATTGTAAAGCACCCTTTATTCTTTATTTAGCTTTTAATCTTTTGTAAGGAAAAGCAGGGATTGAATTACAGAAGACATAGAGAGAGTAACAAGTGAATGAACAAGAGCAATTACATAGAACTACTGAATTCGATTGTAAGATATGATTAGAAAGTTGCAAACCATTTCTTGAACACAACTACGTTTGCTAGAACTTCCAATAGAATTCGAAACGCCCTAAGTAGCTCTGTGACAGAGGAAATGTTTAAGTAAGTAAGGCATGAAATTTTCAGTTTTCCCTTTGTCACAATATTAGTTAGAAAAATAACAGTAGCAACTTTGAAACTTGTGACAAGTGGAAAGATTATTTCCATGGTTCTTAGATGTTACTGGTAATCGATTAGCCACAGTATTGGCTAGCATGTTTAAAAATAAAATGAAGTCCTTACCGTCCCACGATTATGAAACTTAGGCTAAAGAAGACGCATTATTATAATAATAATCGTGGAAAAGTAATGTGGGAGAAAACTGGAGAATTCGGATAAAACTCATGAACGTAATGTTTCCCATGTTAAACGCAAGCTAATATTACCTTGTGTTTGACAATGCTGAAGGATGTTACTATTCATGGCCTGTTCTCCAATCACACTTCACGCCATCTTTTATACGCATGAATGGATTTGCGAATAGTGGACACATTTTTAAACATAATTTTATGTTGTTCTCCTAGTGTATGTTGCGCTAATGCTAACTTCTCTGATAGATTTAATCATCTTTATCTTGTATGCTCCTCACACCTGGTTTTTATTGTACGTCTTGTTTGTCCAATATATGTTAAGCCACATTCACATGGGATTGAGATAAATACCTGGAATGTCTAATCTTCCTTGATTTTTCACGGAACGTAACATTTGTCTGTCTTTATAGTTGCCATGCAAATTGTCGTTATTCCATATTTATTTAATGACCGACTTATTTTATTATAGGTATTGCAAATAAATGGTATAAATACTAATTTTTGTTTTCCCTTCCGAAATTCTGTTTGAATTCTGCTTTATGTTACATTTCAGACTTCCTGTTATTTCCTTAGTGATATCTCTTTTGTTGTAGCCATTTTCTAGAAAAAAAACATTTTAATTAACTTATTTCGTCTTAAAGATGATCTTTATTAGATATTGTTTTTACCTTGTGTGACAATGTTTGCATTTTTCTGCGATGGATGATGACATGAATCAACTCTTAAGTAAAAATCAGTGTAAGTTGGTTTTCTCTATACGCTGTGACTCAACTGTCCCAAACTGTTCTTCATAATGTGTCCAGAAATTATATCCTTCCTTCAAATTTGATCTTTATTGTTAATATGTTGTTGAGATATATGCTATTTAGATGATTTTGAAATTCTAATAATGCATCTCTTTCATGTGGTCAAACTATAAATGTATCATCCACATATCGAAACCACCCGTCTCATATAGCCTCGCTGCTGAAAGGGACGTTAAACTCAGTCAACTCAACTCAATATCGAAACACAATTTTGGTTTCAGTTTACTGTATTCTAATGCTATCTCTTCCCAACATTCCATATGGAAGTTTGCAATGACTGGTGATAACAGCGATGTCATGGCTGCACCATCTACTTACTCATAAAACTTCTCTTTACGTATATGGAAAAGATATTTACGTTAGAACTAAGATGAAATGTCGAAAATTAATATTATACCGTCATTACAAATTATAATAGAACCGATTATCTTAACAAGATCTGCAGAATTCTTAATATGGTGTGTTGTATATCCTACCAATGGACTCAGCAACATAACCAAATATTTGCTAATGTATATGTAGGTGAATTTATAGTACTAACCACTGGACGAAGTGGAATTTCTTGTTTGTCAGCTTTTGGAAGTCCGTACAATTGAGTACAATTAAGAAAAGCTCGGGACAGTTGAGTCACAGAAAGCCAAATCACACTGATCTTTACTTAAGAGTTAATTCATATCATCATCCATCCCAGACAGTAGCAATATTTAAAACATTGTTACACAAGGCGAAAACAATGTCTCATAACGATGATCTTCAAGGAGAAACAAGTCAATTAAAATGTGCTTTTCTAGAAAATAGCTACCAAGGTTAGTAGATAGCTACAATAAAAGAATATCACTCAGGCAATAACCAGATGCCTGAAACGTAATATGAAGCAGAATTCAGATAGGGCTTTGGAAGGGAAACAAACGTTAGCATTTATACCCTTCATTCTCAATACCTATAATAAAATTAGTCGGTTATTAAAGAAATAAGGAATAACAATATTTCACACATCAACTTTAGAGGTCAGACAAATATTACGTTCCGTGAAAAATCAGGAAAGATTAGACATCCCAGGTATTTATTCAATCCTATGTGAATATATCCTCACATATTTTGGACAAACATGACGTACAATAAAAGCCAGATGTGATGAGCATACACGATTAAATGAAGCAGAGAAGTTAGCATTGGCACAATGTACACTAGAAGAACAGCATAAAATTTTGTTTAAAAATGTGTCCATTATATGCAGATCCACTTACGGATATAAAAGTTATTAAGAGAAGCAATGGAAATAAAATTACATAATAGGACATTCAACAGAGCAGAAAGTTTGAAATTAAGTGATATATGGAATGTTTTATTTCAATATTAATAAAGAGAATAATAATAATAATAATAATAATAATAATAATAATAATAATAATAATAATAATAACGAAAACGGTTTTATTAAAATTTGAATGAAACCGTAAATTATAATGATATTTGATTAATCTTGAAATGTAAAAATAACAATTAAATTATGTTACAATATTTTTTTCACTTTAACAAAAATATAATTATCAAATAATATACATTTGTATTTGTATTTGTATTTATTTTCATCCTTTTTCATACAAATTGTTCACAACGTGAACGTATGAGTTGGACACGTCATAAGAACACTGAATGTGTACATATGTATAGATTTAAATCTACATGCAATATTAAAATAGTGTGAATTTATGTAAAAAGAAGAGGTACAATTTTTCATTATTCTAATTTACATACATCGATATAAAACAACATAACAGTTAATAAAACCTTACATTATAGATATACAAAATATATATACTTTAAACATTATTTACTACAGGCGAGATATTCTTCTACAGAATAGAAACAGTGCTCGAGTAGGTAGGACTTGACTGCTTTATTGAAACCAGATGTTTTGTTTTTTAAAGTGGAAGGAAGCTTGTTATAAATATTCACTGCCATAGGAAATGTACTATTCTTATGTACTTTTAAACGTGAGGACTCTACATGAAGGTCAGACGCTTGTCTTGTATTATGCATATGAATATCTGAGTTCAACCGGAAGCTGCTTGTATCTATCTGTATATCTTTTCTTACAAATTTTAGAAGTTCATATATATATAAACATGGAAGAGGTAAGATTTCAAGAAATTTAAATAGAGGTTTACAAGAAGTTCGAGGTTTACTTCCGGTCATAAACCTTAAAGCTCTCTTTTGTAAAACGAATATGGAATTTAGCAGTGCAGTAGATCCCCAGAATATAATACCATATTTCAATTTAGAATGGAAAAGTCCAAAATAAGTTGTGAGCAGAACATGCTGACTGACACTATTTCGTAAAAGCTTTAACATGTAACAGGTTTGAGCCAATTTACTAGATAATTTTTGAATGTGAATTTTCCAATCTAATGTATCTGACACCCAAAGACCAAGAAATTTGATATCCGAGACGTAATTCAACGTTTTGCCGTTAATTGTTACACAAGGGCGTTTTCTTATCTCGTTTTTTGTTACGTGAAAGCACATGCACAAAGACTTTGTTGTGTTTAGTATTAGTTTATTTCTATCCATCCAGTCACTGATGGCAGACATGGTGGAATCTACTGCATTACATAACTCAACGTAAGTTTCTCCAGTTACTAATATATTTGTATCGTCAGCATACAGAACAATTTTAGCAGAGTCTAAACATTGTGGTAAATCATTTATATATATTAAAAATAGAATAGGGGCTAAGATGGAACCTTGAGGAACTCCAAATTTTAACTCTTTGGTATCTGAATAATATTTGCTTACTCCCTGAGTGTCTCGAGTTTGACAGTTAATTTCAACAGTTTGCCTTCTGTTGGATATATACGATTTAAACCACTCATAAGCATTTCCCCTAATACCATAATCTTGCAATTTTTTAAGTAAAATTTGATGATCAATTGTATCGAAAGCTTTGCTAAGATCAAGAAATATGCCGGTTGTATATTTCTTAGCGTTTATTGAATTTAAAGCAGAATAGAGAAAAGAGTAAAGAGCAGTTTCAGTAGATTTATTTGATCTAAAGCCATTTTGAGCAGGAGATATTAAGTTAAAATTATTTAGAAAGCTAACTAGTCTTATATACATAAGTTTTTCAAAAAGTTTAGAGAAGGTGGACAGACATGATATTGGTCTATAGTTCGATGTAAGATCTTTCTTGCCACTTTTATATAAGGGCTTAACAACTGCTAGCTTCAATGCCTCAGGAAAAACGCCACTACTAAATGAGTTATTTACTATGAAGCATAAGATATCAGCAATTTCACAAGATCATTGCTTTAGAATTTTATCAGGAACTTCATCATATCCTGAAGAACTCTTATTTGTCATTTTCAGTGTAATATTTAAGATTTCCTGACTATTTACTGGGTGCAAGAACAATGATTTTTCGAAAATATCGTTATGTCTACTAACGTATTGTTTGCTAGATAGTTTATTGTTCACGTTATTAGTGATAAGCTTTTCCACTTCATTCGTGAAGTAATCGTTAAAAGCATTTGCAATTTCAGTCGGATTTTTTATAATTTTATTTTGACAAGAAACGCTAGTTATCTTAGAGGAGGGTTTTCGTTCCCCAGATTCTTTCCGAATAATTTGCCATGTAGCTTTCATTTTATTGGAAGCTTTCCCTATGTAAGTATCATTCTCTAACATTTTTGCCTGTTTTATGACCTTATGTAAAACTCGTCTGTACATTTTGTGGTATCGTTTAAACACGGGAGTACGGTACCGTCGGGATAGTTGATGTAAATAGCGCATTTTTTCTAGAGAAACTTTTATTCCAAAAGTCTTCCACTTCGAACTGACATTTACCGATTTATTTATCTTAAATTTTTGTTTAGGAAAAGCAATATTAAAATAATGAGTAAATATGCATAAAAAGGAATTAAATTGGTCGTTAACATTACATTCAATATAAACATCTTCCCAGGACTCAGTTTTCAACAAGTATCTGAAATATGCCACGTTAGTGGGTGTAAATGAACGCCGTTCGGACCATATTGTGAGATTATTACAGATTATTACAGAAAAATCGCCGAGATTATTACAGAAAAAAAAATCTCCTGCAGTTCCTTACCAGAGGGTAGCGCTCCCAAAACTGATGCAACGTTCCCTCTTTGTACTGCCATACCGATGCGTTGCAGTAGAAAAGAGGTTGCTCTAGCGTCTCCTGACGATAAATAAATGCGGTGACCGACTTCTTTTATAAAGTCAAGGCCTTCGGGACTCCAGGAACTACCTGATTCGATAGCTATAGTGACAAAATGATATTTGTCAAGTAAATTGCTGTACTTCTTGCGATTTTCTGTTTCACGGCGAGCAGCCACGTTGCCAGCTTGTGTTGAGGAAGAATGTAGATTTGAAGGGGCGAAGGTATCGGAACAAGTAAAATCCCATAGAAGTGTTTTTCCTTTCTTCCACGGTATTAGGGTCATACCATCTGGCCTCTTGCCGTCTGCACGACTGCATCCCAACGGTTCGAATATAGAAGAAACGCCTGCTGAAATTAGTGCCCTCATGATGTCATTGACGCTGGAGTGGCGTGAATGTCTGCCCGCACTATTGGCACAGGAGAGTCCATGAAGGCCCTTCTTGTTTACGACACTTCTACAGACAGGATATCTGTGCTGCTCGCAAACATCTGCTCCCAAATGCAATGCACTGGCAATTCGAAAACTGTCATTGGGAAGATGTAATCCTAACGAAGGTGACGGGATAGAATAGAGCCAAGCGCCTGCTTCTGGAGATGATGTAGCTAAGAGTCTGGCCTTATCTTCTGGGTTATCGGATGACTGAAGTAGAGCTGAAAAGTGATTATTTATAAGAGGATCATCCCAAGAGGATTGTAGTCCCCTGTTATCAAGATCAGGGGGATCTGATCCCACTATAGATGACCACTTAGCAATGCTATCGTTGACATCTGAATCCGTTACAAGGCTAAGATCTTGTTGGAGAATGGTCTCGATCAATGGCTTAGCGCCATAGAATGAAGACAGAAAGGATGAAATAGCCAGGTCCTTGGCGCGGCAAATGCCGAGACTTCCGTGGTTAACAGGGAGGGACGCCTGTAACCAAGAGTTATTATTTAGTGAACAATTCAGGATAGATCCTAGACCGGTTTTCAAGGTGTTACAATAATTGTACAACAATTCCTCAAATTGGTAAAACTCTGACAATGAACGCAGTGAGTGCGTTTGAACGGAAGTTAAAATAAAATAAAGAAAGCCGGTTGAAATTTTAAAAAAATGAGTTTATTTAATGAATAATAATATTTGTCAACAACAACTAAAACTCAAAAAATTGGCTGTAGTAGATCGTTCACCTTGGTGCGTGGGGTCGCGGGTTCGATCCCAGCTCCCGCCAAGTGAACTTTGTGGTGGACAAACACCGTGTGCGTGGGTTTCCTCGGAGTTCTCCCGTATTCTCCCACTTTCTTCATTCCACCATTTCATTCATTATCATCATCACGGTCTCCTTTAGCCTAGCCGGCATAATCGTGGGACGTAAAACTGAAAGATTTCATTTCATTTCAAAAAGCTGGCTAAAATAATATTTCAAGTGTGAGTGCCGATACTAAGCGTCGATCGCTTAAGAGAAAGCGTCCCTTCCTCGCTTTCTGTGACTTTTGCTACTGCTGCAGCTAGTTCTTGTAAGTTTGTGGCAACCCAGACGTCCGACGTTTCCATCCAAACAGATCTGGTTCCCGACAAAAGTTCAGAAATTCAGACTAGCATCGACTGAAACCGCCAAAACTCCACGTGTTTCTGTTAGTGTTAGTCTCCGGCGAACTCCAGCTTATCGCCGGTCTAAAACTTAACCAGCATATACGCCGGCTCAATGATATGGTTCTTTCCCCGAAAAGAACAAAATCTACTCCTGTTCGTAAGCCACCTGCAGTTTCTTTGAAATCTGAGATGGTGAAAAACGAACTGATGGATACTGAGTGGATGGTACTTGGCCCATATAGAAAGATTTCCCTGAAACGTTAATTTCTGACTTTTTATTGGTTTTTACTATTTCTTGTTATTGTTTTATATTTTCTCTATTGTTACTGTTAATTCTATTTATTGTTATTGATATAATACTTATTGTTATTGTTATATATTTGTTATTCTCATATATTTTTTATTTCTTTTTTTAGGTTTTTGTTTCTATTCTCCAGTAGTTTTTTATTTCTTGTATTTTAATATGTTCGTTTTTAACTGTTACTAGCACATATTACCCGCTTCGCTGGGTTGAAATGAAAATTTAAATGCACAACTCCGTATCTCATGTGTTTAGTACCCGTGAAATATCCTGTCTCCGTTTTTAATGGCATCGATTTAAGCGGCATCGGAAAGATCATTGATCATCTTGGCGACCCCGAAAACCCTGGATTCGACACTAATATTGGTCATTTTCGATCATTTTATTATCTCCCTCTCTCTCAAATTGCGGAGCTCAATTTGGTTTTAAACGGGATCGGAAATGTCACCAGTCATCTCAGCGACCCTGGAAACTATGGATTCGACACTAATTTTTTATCAGTTTTATGTATTTCCCTTCCCCCCTCCCCCAAGATGTGAGGCTGAATTTGGATTTAAACAGCATCAGAAGTGTCACTGTTTATCTCGGCGACTCCAAGAACTATAGATTCAACACTAATATCGGTCATTTTCGACCATTTATATATATATATATATATATATATATATATATATATATATATATATATATATATATTCCCCTCCCCCAAGTTGCGGGGTTGAATTTGAATTTAAACGGGATCGAAAGTATCACCGTTCATCTAAGCGAGCCAGAAAAAGTATAAATTCGACACTGATAGTGGTCATTTTCTAATTTTCTATCATTTTTATATGTCTCTTTCTCCCCCTCCCCCAAGTGGCGGAGCTGATTTTGGATTTAAAGGGGATCGGAAATGTCGCTGTTCATCTGAATGATGCCGAAAACTATGGATTAGACACTAATATTGCTCATTTAGATCATTTTTAAATGTTTATCCCCCTTCTCTACGTTGTACCCTCCCCCTCCCCAACTATCAGGGCTGAACTTGGATTGAAACAGCATCAGAAGTGTCACTGTTTCTCTCATCAACCCCGAAAACTATGAATTTAACACTAATGTCGGTCATTTTTGATCATTTTTAAAATTTCTCTTTTTTAAAATTTCTCATTTTTAAAATTTAAATCATAAAAACGGTCCCAGACCTGAACCTCATCCATGTTCAAAATTTGATCAAGATCGATCGAGTGGTTCAGGAGTTAATAAGTTTTATTTATTTTTTATACCCTCTCCCCTCAGTTCTACCATCAAAGTAAATAGCCTAAAACCAGCCTAGCCTCGAACCTCATCCATGTTACAAATTTGATCGAGATCGGTCTGTCACTTCAGGAGATTTAGAGTCAGAAACATAGTGATTTTCAATTTTATATATATAGATTTACGGCAGTCCGTGTTTGGGCTGCCGTGTTGATTGTGACGGGATAAATATCCTCGATGCTGACGTCCCCATTAAACCTCAATCAGTCCTCCTTTCAGACCTTCCTTCCCCGTTCCTTTCTATCTGATGAAGCTTGCAACGAAAGAGCTTATAATTTACCTATTCCGGCGTTGTGTAAATACTTATTCAATATTATGTAGAAAGTACAATGAAGCCTCTTTAAGGTACTGACAGTAGTGCTATACAAATGTGCAATGTATTGAATTTTACATTTAGATTCTGAAAATTTCTTGAATTAAAAAAACTGTGTACGAAGCCTGTAAAATTTTCAACTAAAATCGTTCGTGTACAGGGATGATCTTAAAGAAGCTTTAATGTTTTACCAAAGATTTTTAAATGACGGACTAATACGAAGGACTGAAATTAATTGTATGATTTGTTTTTATTAATTTTCTATTAGAAAAAGTGAAAGTGGTCGAGAGTTGCTGGAAGGGTAGTATAGCTCATGTGGTGGTAAGGGAAGCAGCTTATGTGTTATACCAGTAGCATACACAGAATATCATCAAAGGAAATATTCAAGCACCCAAGTCCGTATCGCTTCTTGTTATGCGCGAGTTTTCATTAATTTTAATTTCATATTATGATATAAAATTAAATTTGGAGAGATGATTTGTTTAATATTTTCAAATATTAAAGCTGATGTGTTAGGAGCTGGAAAAGAAATATCAATACAAGGACTGCTTAACTCACAGGCAAGCCTTAGTTGTAGAAGCTTTACCAGAGAACCTGAAGCAGGCATTATCATTGGCTATTAAATTTGTTAATTTTGTTAAGTCAAGTGCTCTGAATACTCGTCTCTTTGAAGCTTTGGGTGACGATCTCAGTGCTGAACATAAAACTTTACTTTTCCATACCGTTCGTTCGTTGATTCCGTTGATAACCGTTCGTTGGTTATCGAAAGGTAATATGTTAAGTAGGCAGTACGAGCTTAAATCAGATGTGGAAATATTTCTCCTAAGTGTAAGAAAAGATTAACTTTATACTTATTTTACTGATGACATATTTGTATTTTCTCTGTCATATCTTGCTGACTGTTTTGAAATATTAAATAATCTCAATCGCAAATTCCACGGTAAAAAAAAAAAAATAAATAAATAAAAAATTAAATTTAAAAAAAAATTAAAAAATATTAAAAAATAAAACACGAAGAGGTTTCGTGGAAAAAGTCCTACAATGGAAACGTTGTCTGAATATTTCTACGGCCAACTTCTCATCTTTTCTTTGATTAAATGAACTTCTTGGCAATATAAAGTGTGATTTAACCATGTGGGGAGAAAATATCAACTCACACCCAGACTTAGTCTTTCATTAAGGAAGTGATATTTTCCTGATCTGTGTGAAGATGACTGGCAGTGCAAATTGGCAAGAACACCTTTCACCTTGATGTGGATTTACTTCTACGTGAAACTCAGGAGGAACCAATTGAATTGAAATGCGTTTGAGGTGCCAAATAACTCTTTCAGTCAACGTTTTTGGAATAATTTTGGGTTTGTTTCCTGCCTGTTTACCCAAGAGTATTCTCCTCTTGTTCAGTTCTCGACAACTTACCTCTGTGGATTAGGATTTTCGACGTTGACTACAATAAAATCAAAGTAACGCAACCGTTTGGAAGTGGAAAATGATCTCAGGTGTGCTCTGTCGAACTTACACCGAATATCGAGAAACTTGTGAAGGAAAGGCAATATCGACCATCACACTGATTTTTTTCCTTTTCCCTTACTTGATAATTTTTGAACTCCATCTTATACACTGAAATAGCATTTTGTAGTCATTTTTGGCAAAATTAAAAAAAAAAAAAAAAAAGTTGGAGATTGGTTTACTAAAACTCCGTTATATATTTACCCAGTCCATGTGTCCGTCCGTCCGTAATAAGAAAACACTTGATGGATCAGCTCCAAATTTTTTCAGTATGTAGAGGGTCAAAAATTAGAAATCAAATTCGATTACGGAGGCAATATTCAGACCACCAATAGTGAAAATAAACAATTACTCATTTTTACGTACATCACTGTAGAGAAAAAACGCTAACATTTATGTATGGAGAAGCGGTCTTTGTAATCGATTAAGCATCCCAAGAGTACATTTTACCCATGTCCTTTACTATCTACTAAAACTGCAAGCAGTAGAAATGTACGATAGCTTTTAGTTTCGGTATTGATCTTCACAGACCAAAAATGATAAGAAATAGCGAGAAGCGTTTTTTTTTTTTATTTTTTTTTTAAAGGAAATTATTAGAGCGTTCTAAGAATAGGAAATATTTTCTGTCTTAACCCCCTATTCAAACCGGAAGTTTCAGATATAAACCACTTTGGCCTTAATGTTGATCGCTATAGAACAAAAACCGTAATTGGTAGCGAATAGTGGCTTCCTGTAGCAGAAAATCCACTACTTCCGTTTTTAATGGCGATTGCTACAAAGTAGAAACGGTCATAGATAGCAAGAAGATGTTTTTTTGCAATCAATTAGGCGTTTCAAGAATATATTCCGTCTTCACTATAATCTCTCTACTACAACCGAAATCGGTATAAATCTACTACCAATTCCGGTTTCAATATTAATTGAGAAAATATCACGCCACACAAATCACATCTTCAAATGATATGCACAAAGTGGTGCTATTCAGTCGGTTCGCACCGGTTCGCTAGAACCAGTTGTTCAAATATTTCCAGTTCGCAGAACCGTTTGTTACACCCAGACATGACAGTAAATTTTACCCTGTTATACCCAAGATCAGTAAATTTTAGTTTAACTATCTTTGTTTATAGAAATCCTTCCAGCTACAAGGTTAAACATTGATCTCTCAGAACAAGGTATAAGCATTTATTTCTTAATCCCAAATGCTCAGATATCAAGAATGAGAACTAGGATCACATGAGTGCAGTGGTAATAGTTATTTGCATATATATCATTATCAACAATTGTTGATCCATTCGTGAATTAAGATCTTTTCAATACTTTTTGACAAGCATCTATCTTGGATAAGTTCTTGCCAAGATATTCGCAGTGCTACCTAACACCGCCTTGTATTCGGATGCTGTGTAGGTCTCTACTTGCCACTTCTGACATTCAGTAAAAAATTTGCTTTTCTCTACCTTCTAAGTTTTTTTTTTTCCTAAAAAGAGTTATATCCATCTACCTACCTATCCATCTACTTTCTTTTTTTTCTCTCTCTCTCTCAAGATATATACAGAGAGAGAGAGAGACGGTTGTTAAAAAAAATAGAATAGCACCACTGTGTGCACATGTCACTATACAGTGTATATAGATCAAAGTAGTAAGTGTATGTTTGCCCATCAAACTCAGTACTACCATACATTATAAAATAGTAGTGAAACGTGTACGCTACGCGAAGGAGTGATTTGTGATAGTATATATATAATACGTGATGGCTGGGCGTATATAGGTGAATTCATCTCCCTGGGGAAAATATCCAATTCACACACTGATTCTCCTTCATTTTTAAGTAATCGGGCGTTATGCCAAACAGCTCAACTTCAGCGAGTGCTTCATCTTTATCTCTCTCTCCTTTTCAACGTTTTAATACCACAGTCATTGTTACTGCCGTAGTTCTGTTTAAATCAGTTGCCGTGGTGGCTCACTGGTCGAACGTTCATCTCTGGTGCACGGGGTCCTTGGTTCGATCCCAGTTCGCGCAAAGTGAGCTTTGTGGTGGACAAACACCGTGTGTGGGGGGCTTCTCGGGCCCCTCCCGTTTCCTCCCACTTTCTTCATTCATTTCTCATAATCACCGTCTCCTTTAACCTAGCCGGCATAAAACTTGAAGATTTAATTCCATTCTCTAAATCAGTAGTTCGTGGACTTCGTGTAACTATTCCCTGGTGAATCTTGACAAGTTTCAATAGACACCGTGAATTATTTAATGATGTAATTACAAACTTATAATTAATTTTATTGATACAAAGAATTCCTTAATTATAACTAGTGTTGGCTTATTTTTAAAATTTAAACAAACCAACCCACAGCATACACTAGGTAGATATATCTTCTGAATTTCGTACACTTGTAAAATCTTAGCGCATTTGCCAAGGAAGCCAGTATTCTTGATACACTGACCAAAGACTCTGGAGAAATATCTAATATACTAAAAAAGAACCTGCTTGGTTTCTAGATATTGTTTGCAGTGCTTGACGGATCATTTTTGGAAGATCTGGTACCAAATATTGAATTAGTTGCATCTGTGGATAGTGTTTTACAGGTCCTGAAAGATTGTAATTTGACTAGATAAAGCTGTGCCGTGGGTGTACCAAGGGGGCATTTGCCCCAAATCCCACGCTATTGGGTCTACGCCGTAGGAAGAGATAGGCTGTTTAAGAAAAATAACAATTTACTTTTTCTGATTCATTCTTGGAAATAAAAAGATTTAGAGATAATGAACTACCATTTTCCATGACACTTTTACAAGTGTTGCTGTTAATATCGCGAAACGTCCTCATAAAGTTAACATAGGCTGCGTTAAAGATAAACTGTGATCCATATCCAATTTAACTTTAACCCTTAACTGTGCTGGTGAAAAAAGTCACATTTGTCTGCTGCTGGGGTATGGAAAGCCCCACATTAAAATTACACTATAAATCTTGTAGTAATAGTTATATTGCGCGCAATAGTTGCAGATATGGTTACACATAATCAGGACAAACGTACAAATGATGTTCCTTGTAAATACTTTCCTTGCAATGACGTTGAACAACAAATGTAACTGCCTACAACGAGAAAATGTACGTTGCTGAAGAGAGACCGTGGGGTATTTAAACCAGCACAGTTAAGGGTTAATACTGCGAAAGTTTGTTAGAAAGTTCATGTGTACTAGATAAGAATTTGAAGGTTATTGAACTCAAAGGAGGGTTTCTACAAGTGAATTCACCGATAACTTATTATGTTACATTAAGACTGTAGCGATTGGTCAGATCATTGTCGCATTGAATGCTACAGCGCTGGTTGCTGATATCTTATATCAGTCTTAACCTAATATCATATGACAGTAGCCTGTCGCATTCTTCTCGCCATTTCTGTAATAGAGTTGCATCTGGAGAACGCAGTTTTCAAAGGTTATAATAATAGTAAGTACCTAAGAACATACAAAGCGACAATGCTTGAATGGACTGACTGATTTCTATTCAAAGGGAAATATCAAAGAAATCCATAAATATGAATTGATGTAGGATTTACTGAAAAAGGCAAAGAAGAAGACTACGACAAGAAGTTCCTTTCTTTTAAAGTTAGGTCTTTTTGAGTCAAATAAAGAGCATAGTGTGGTGATAAAAGCAGTGATAATATAATAACTAATAAAACTAACTAACTCTATGGCCTATGGAACCCGGAGGTTCAGTGCCGCGTTCACAAAAGCTCTCCACTGACTTCTATCCTTAGCTAATTGGATCCAGTTTCTACTTTGTATTCCTATCTCTGCGAGATCCATCTTAATATTATCCTCCCATCTGCGCCTAGGTCTTCCTAATGGTCGTTTTCCTATGGGTCTACCAGTCAAGACTTTGAAAGCGTTTCTACTTTCTTCCATTCTAGCTACATGACCTGCCCACCTAAGCCTCCTAGACTTGACGACCCTAACAATGTTGGGTAAACCGTATAAACTATGTAGTTCCTCGTTATGAAGCTTCGCCATTCCCAGGGATTTATTTGTAGCCAGGGAAGCCTGGGAATTTCCCCCCTTCTAAGTTTTAACTTCCTTGTCTCTTAGTTCAGTCTTCCCAGGTAAAATACCCCTTTCATAGGCTATATAATCTGTTATAAAGTACAATAATTCAACTTCACGTTTTAGTAGCAATCCTTTAAAAATATTCCCCCCTTCTACAAAATTCACAAATAAATCACTGGCCATTCCCCATTCTCGTTCCTCTTGGGTCCGAATATTCTTCTCAGGATCCTGTTCTCAAATACTTTCAGTCTATGTTCTTCCCTCAGAGTAAGCGACCATGTTTCGCAACCATACAGAACAACAGGCATGATTATCGTTTTATATATTTTAAGCTTCAAATTCCTCGACAGAATTCGCGACGACAAGAGATTTTGAACCGAATAGTAACACGAATTCCCTGCTTTTAGTCGACATTTAATTTCTTCGTGAATATGATTTTCGTCTGTTAATATTGATCCTAAATATTTGAAAGTATCCACTTTATCAAAAGTATTATTTAATATTTTAACGCCTCCACAATTTGCCGTATTACGGTCCCGACGCACTTCCATGTATTTAGTTTTCTCTGCATTTACTTCTAAACCCATGTCCCTGCAAGCGTTTAATAATATCTCTGCATTTATTTCTACTGTTCTCCTATCATCCCCTATTAAATTTACATCATCAGCATATGCCATAACCTGGTGATATTATAATGGAAATAATAAATCGATTTTTTAAGAAATCCATTACTCGCGTTAAATTAAAAATTTCCTGACTGTAATTAAATTATTGTTTAATTCATTTTCTTTTACTTTAATGAACAAGTGGATTGCGTTTCGCATTGTGAAACAACGTTAGATTCCGAAACTACTGGTTTTTGATATTAAAATCGAAAGTGGAAGATCTATCATTTCCGGTTGCAATTGAAGGGTTAGATGCAAGAACCAGGTAGGTCCTTTTTTTTAGCGAATTTGAGGTTTTCACATATTCCAGTAGGAAAGAATCACTCTACATTGTGTGGTGCAAGAATCATGTGGATCCGATGATTATATTCAGTGTTCTAAAGTAAAATGAGTTATCTACATACAGTGTTTATCGTGAAGTTAGAGCAAGAAGCAGGCGGCTCCTGAAAAATTTCTAAAAGTAGACTTACGTGGTACTTGCATCCAACCCTTCAATTGAGGGATAAGGTCAAAAGATGGAACATATTCTTCACACTCTGAATCCATCCGAAAGAATTTTATCTATTTCAGTTTTTGAACGAAGAAGATCAAGATTGAAACCGGAAGTTACATAGATCTCATAAACTTCCAGTTTTTCTATAAAGACAACGGCGGAAAAGAACCTATTCCTACAACACTAAATCAATATATCCATTTGGTTTTAACTCAAATTAGTATGAAGTCATGTAAAAGATACCGAATACTGTTTAACATAAACCTAATACTATATCCTAACGTTATGAAGTGAATGCTATTATTATTATTATTATTACTGTCCTTTTGTGTTAAATATTTAGTGAAATATCACTGTAATTGATGTGGATAGCTCAAACTAGCACTATATATATATATATATATATATATATATATATATTCATGATGGATACAAAAATTCTCACCTATATCATTAACCGTATAATTTAGTTTTGCCTCAAGGCCCGCAAATTGACAGAATGACCCCGTGAATAGGGATGACCAAGGAACGAGTGAAATACCGAGCTGTTATTGAGTACCTCTAAAATAATGATTTTCCCAAAACTATCCATCTTCATATGTGTCATCGTTGAGGAACCGTGCAACTTCTAAGGCGACTGTAAGAAATTGAGTTGCAGATTTCCAGAAGTGTCACATGTTCACTCTCTCTGTGAGATGAACTTCTCTCTGATGCACCTTCAATAATAATGACTCAGAAAACATTGATGTCATCCATGACATAGTATTGCAGAATCGAAGATCTTGGTGTGTTATATAAACTATTGGCATTTCGTATAAGAGGTTGAAGTTTTGAACACACAAATATGTGGCAGAGCATGAGGAAAATATTGGAAAGACAGATTCCCAAACGTCTGAATGCTGAAAACAGTCAACATCGAGTTCACTGTCCTTTCCAGGTATACTTCTTCCCCTCACCTTTTGGAGTTGAGAGATGCCCTGCGCCGAAGCTAAGATATACCAAATAGTGATCAGGTATGATTCCAAGTCATTGTGATTTCTCCCTGGACAAACTTTCATGAGCGAGTGCTCACCTGTGAGCACATCATTTATCTCTAAAACAAGAGGATAGAAGAAGGTTTTAGTAAGTCTTAATTCATGATATGACTTACATTCACCACTTTCAACCCGAGACAAAATAGGTTTGAAACCAGTAGAAAACACACTTTGTCTCCACTCCCAAAATACTCATGTGAGATTGTTCGGGGTAAGATGATGGCCGGTGTTTTATGGAACTCTGTGGGCATTTTTTATGATAGACTTTCTAGCAGGCGGAGATACGTGACTGGAGTATACTATTAAGAACTATTAAGGCCTTTAGGTGAAAAACTATGAGACCGCGTGGAAAGCTGTCTAAAATTCTTCTGATGCACCAAGATAACATAAAGTTTATAGGTGTAACAACAAACCACGTATGTTTCATGGATAACTCCGATAATAACGGGGGCTACACAATTTGAAATTACTTCAATATACTTTGGTTGTGACTATATGTATTAGCTTGTATTCTGTAGATAGGTATAACATTGGAGAGTTTCACTCTTGAAATTTCAGATATTTCTCTTCCTTTCGTTTCGCGTATTCATTTGTCTACCTTGAGATGCTAGCACTTTCATTCTACTCTAATACAGAGAAAGCTAATAGACCGACTAAAGAGATAGAAAGGTTGAAGCCGAACTCTCACATGTAACGGTCCAAATGACGTTTAGCTTATATACCTTTTGAATAGTCTCTGAGAGAAAATAACAAGAAAACAACTTGCTATTTGGATATTTAACTTTTATGAAATTGAAGTTTTACTTATCTCAGCTTACAATACTGTTTTGGTTCGTTACAATTAAGACTTATTATTTCTGAGAAAATATTGTGAGTAGAACTTTTACAATTTGGGGGAACACTTTGCGTTGCGACGATAGCCAGTTGTGTTTCTGACCTAGCAACCTTAGATCAAAAACGGCGATATGCAGAGAAAGAAGGAGCTGTTGATTCAGAGTGTCAACGCCGATGGCCTTTTAGTAAAAATCTCTCAAGCTGAATGATTAATATAGCTACGTGAAATCAAAACCAGGATTGTCGTCTGTCATCTGTAAGGTAAGGCCACGTGTTAGAACATATTTGAGGCTAACGTAACCTGTCCATTGCATAGAAGGTTATGATCAATAGGAAGGAACTAAAGCAACAGAATTACCGGTAGTTAGGTTTGCCATGTTTATTTTGTTTTGCTGCTTGTATGGTTTCTGGAGAAAATCGAGTATCAAGTTTCCTAGAATCCATATCCGTTTTATTGAGAAGCGATCACAGGCGCTTTTTCCTTTAAATTCAGATTACCTTGTATTCTTTATCATCACGTGATTGTTTCACACATTCTACCATCACACCGATCTACTATGCACTATATTGTTGATATTAATTTGATGCGACGCATATTAAGTTATAAACTTTGATGTAACAACTTTTGATTTTTTGCTTAGGTTGGGTTATAAGTGCATTGATTATACATACATAATGTTGAAGTCGTTATTTTAGAGTCCTGTTGAGACTAGGTTTCAGCTATTCCTGAACTACGCTTATGCATTCGTAATTTGGTCTCCTTTTCAGAGATTCCCAATTCTCATTATCGTATAATTCCAGTCTTCTCAGAGATTGTTCTCTTTAACCTAACCTGTTTTATCCTGGTCTAACATTTCATTGCAACCAAACATTTCGTGTGTGTTATGGGCAATATCGGTAATTGAGATTTGTTCAGGCAAATTTTCTGCCATAATTAATAGATGGCATAAACCTGAAAGAAAGTAAGAGGTTGTCCATTAAGTACAAAGAGTTATTTTTAACAATTTTTGACCCTCTTTGTTGCACAGTTACCTTCAATGGCGGATTTATGGGTGCAGGGAAGGGGCTGAGGTTCTCCAAAATTTTAGAAAACGAATTAAATGTTACTCATAACTTTCAAGCCCTGCCCCCTAATATTTTGGGATATCTAAACACGAAGTATTCCTAAGAGAAGCCCATACCAATATATTTTTCTAAATCAGTCACTGGTTACCTTTGTGCCGATCCCCTTTTCCCCTTATACGCAGATATTAGAAAATTTTTGAGTTTTACGTCCCACGGTTATGCCGGTTAGGCTTAAGGAGACGGTCGCAGATATTAGAATCTCTTATACTCAGATTATAGTCACTGTGTATTTTTCAATTTTTTTTTTCTACAGTTCGAGTTTTCTTAAATGTTGCCAGAAATGTTTCCTTTTGTTTGGTAATTTTACAATCAGTGAGATGCTAGAAAATGAATGAAAGTTTGCGACATTTAAATTGTTAAAAAGAATCCCTTATGTCACAAAACGTAACAAATTGAAAACCTTTCTCATGCTCCGTAGCGTTACACAATTAATGGGCTGTCCTAATACTATCTAATGCCAAAATCTCTAATACACTCATGCATTCTATTTTCATAGGAAACCTAGGGCTACATGCAATGCTCCTGTATTGATGTCGATGTGTTGAATCGGAAACGAAACGGCTAGTAGAAGTCTGACAAATCCTCGTACGTCATTTTGTATGCCATTATTTCAAAAGTGTACATTATACAAAAATTAACTTTAAAAAATCTCTGAGCGTTTGAATTTTGCTATGTGTGTCAAGGGTCCTTTTGTGTCTGGATACCTAGTAGCGATTTCTTAAAAAATGCACTGACAGTTATAGATATGCGACATGACTGGACATGACTGTACGTTGCACCAGCAGTTTTAGCCTCTTCAAAGAAGAATGGGCCTATGAGAGAAACTTCGGACAATTAATTTTGGGCTGTTGCGTTCATGTTCTACAAACTGATGTGGATTTTCCTCACCCCATATCTTGCAGTTATGCCTATGCACCTTACCTGATGTATGAAAGGCGACTTCGTCAGAGAAAGCTACCGTTTATGGAAATCGTTGTGTTACCCAATGTGCGAAGTCATTTAATAGCTAATTCATATCTGCAAGGCTTGTTATTAAACTGAAATTTTTGAACAAGCTATAGCTTGTAAGCTCTGAGACATAATCTTTCTTGCACGATATCATGCACAGTCGAACTCAAGATTCGCAGTTGTGTACTTACATACCTTATTGATTTGCTTGAACTTCACTGAAAGGCTTCCGAACCGTCTCCACTTCTTCATTTACAGGTTTTTTTTTCACTATCTTTCTTCCTCAACACAGAGCCAGTTTCCAGCAATTGTTTGTGCCATCAAACAATGCAATGACGGTCTGGTGGTTCATGTCCGTATCATTGCCTAAATCTTCCCTGTATGGTTATAGGAGACTTGAATTCTGTGAACCAATGTAGCATTCCACTTTCTGACGAACGGTAAAGGACACCATTTTGCTCACAAGTAATTCACATGCTTGAAGTTCTGTTGCGTTCAACGGTCATTTCCACTGTTATTTTTTTTATTGCTCTCAGAAAATTTCAGAGCTAGCAGATTACGAAGAATACTTTTTTTTTATGTCATACGTCGGTACAGGGGAAAATAATGGCTGTAGTGTTTACTAAGGAAACGGTTTAGTGAAAGATATGATTCATGTTTTTCAAATCTGTGTGACTTTGCTAATAACACAAAGAATAAGAAAAGTAACAGAATTTAAGGCTTTTTAAAAAGAAGCTATTTATCTATTTATTTGTTACCAATTATTTTAATATGCTTTAATATCTTAGGAAAAAGTCGTAGTGTTCCAATTTCCAATACTATTGATATTGTTTGCAGCCTGAGGTAATGTTCTCATGTTTGGGTCACCGACTGACCTTATGAAGCGAATTTTATTCATTGTTAAGAAAAAAATCAACAATATATTATAAAAGCATAGTTATTATTTCGATAGTAGGGGGCTAATTTATTGTATGCGCGTTCGTCGTGGATTTGATAGTTATGCATTCAGGGGGAAGCCTAAGGAAACATTTCCCTAAGTAGAAATATCCTAAATTCTTTACAGAGTTCAACACAAGGTCGCACAAACTTAAGATTATAATCATGTTCATGAGCATTCTGAGAATTCACCAGTGCTATTATCGAACTACTTTACACATTAGCAATGTTATTTCACCATAATATCTTCGCGCTTACTGTCGTTTCTTTTTTTTAGCACATGGAACATACTCGTATATTGTTTATATTAGTCCATGTGAACATTTACAGATCAACTGAAGTGTTTCGAACACATGATAAACCAATAAATAAACAGATACAATAACACAGTAATGGTAACAAACTAGTTACAATTGGCCTATTTCTGAATAAAATAATATAAAATTTTTACTTTTATGTTCCATGAATATGCCCTGTAAGTAAAAGGGAGACGGGTGATTAATCAGAGTGAATGATTATAAAATAATCGGTGGAATGGTAATGTGGGAGGAAACATCAGACTCACGAGAAAACCCACGGACACGGTGCTGTTCACCACAAACTCATATGGCATGGGTTCGAATCAGGGATCCCTCACAGTAGAGGTGAGCGCTCCACTATTGATCCTCCGTGTCCTTTGATAGTGAATGTTTCTGATATGTCATGACGAGTAATAAATACAATATTCTGTTCCAGTGAGTGAAGAAGCAATATAAGAGAAATCAATCTGCACGGACGAAACTTTTAAAAAAGGCTGAACTCTTCAAGCGTTTGCTTTTGTGATTTTTTCACTTGTGGTCCTCGGAAAACACAAAACGCAATACATTCATGACCCAAATGTACCACCATATACCAAACATTAATCACCTCAGAGCTGACGAAAGAAAGAATATAAATAAACTAATGTTCGTATACTTAGAACAGTATTTAGAGTGAGATTAGTGACAAGAAAAAGTTAAAGTTTCAAAGTAATGTAATACATAATGAATTTCTGTCAATATTCCTCTTGCTCAAGCTCGAAAAAATGCTGGATGCCAGATAGTCAAGGCGATTGGAAATACGAGTCTGGTTCCTAAGTAAGTTAAATCCAAAATAAAATTATGTAGGTTCATGTATGAAATTGTATTACTGTATTATGGTGTCTAGGTTTGAGGACTGGCGACTAGGTCACAAGAAAAAATTATGAGCACTCATCTTGATGATACTCTTTCGGCAGCCTAACCATCTGTCTGCCTCTATTCGCTACAGCTTTCTTCAGCTTCAAACCACTGCGGTAACTACAAAAGCATTTTCCTTGTAGAAGTATAGTAGAAAAGTAAAGCGCTATATAATACGATTCTTATAGCATTAATATAAGAATAATTGTAGCAATGGTGTGGGGTGACCAAATGCTAGTATATATAGTAAATAGTAGGAAGCATATAAGGATGTAATAGGATATGAATTTTTTAAAAAGGGATTAAGGGCTTTTTGGTGCAGAAAGCGCTTCTTTGTAGCCGTAGCATAGTAGCATGGAGATTCACGACAAATCTTCAAAATAAAGTAAAGCTAGAATATGGTGAATATTCTGTACCTGAGCGTGACTTAATATAGTACTTAGCTCTTAAGTTTTTTGTGTAATACAATAATAAAGTAATCCTGCTTAAGTGTACAAGTATCTAAAATATTTGTAATGATAAAATATTACAAATAATCTTTCATGTATTTTAAACTAGGAAAAGATTCCCTGAAGCTTCCAGTGCGACTTACAGAGGAACACAGAATTGTGACGTCACGCCAAATTGCCTGTTTTTGTTGCCGTGACGTAAGCAGCTCATTTTTGCATTGTTTGAAGGGTTGTATCTCCATAACGAAGAAATATTTTTCTGAGATTTTTGGTATGTAATAGTTTGAATACTTGTTCTACACGATGATGTCTTTAAATTGCAACCTTTGGTCAAAAAGGAAATGTCCATTGTCTCCTGGGCATAAAATCCCGAAAAACGAAACCAGACGATTCTGTCACTATTAGTTCTCGAGTTATTCAAATTTGTTATTGGCGTACTTTAATCCAGGCACACTGTATATAGTCCTATTCTATACATGCAAGCCTTTTTTTTCTTTTTTTTTTTTTTTTTTTTGCTGCAGATAGCTAGAGCAGTTATCTCGACGAAGTTCTATAATGAAGTTAATTCATCAACGTAATAACGGATAATAGCAGCCATCTATATCCCATATCTCATACTCGTAAGCGAATTTTTAAATTCTGTTTTCTGCAACAGATAGATGGATTTATTTTCTTGGCCGAGTTCGTTAAGGAGTCAATCAGAGGAGTTGACGTATCAACGGACAACGGCGACTTTAACGGTAGTGGCTATCTATACATATCCCATATCCCATACGTGTAAGTAATTTTTAATTATTTTTTGCAACAAATAACAAGAGCAATTATCTCGACCGAATTCGTTAATGGACTAAATCCGTTCACATTTTAACGGGTAACGGCGATATTAACGGTGACTTTCTGTATCCAATATGCCATAGCTCTATGCGAAGTTTTGAATTCAGTGTTTCGCAACAGATAGCTAGACCGATTATCATTAATGGAGTCAATCCGTTAACATCTAAAGGGATAACGGTGACGTTAATAGTGGCTTCCATATCTCGCCTAAAATCTACATTCACTAACTTTTACGCAACCTGTACAATAGCAAAGATGTGTTGGTTGTCTATAATAAGGGGTTCGGAATCACGTGATCCTCTTTACTGTGTTTTAGCATAGTTTATTTACAGTTTTCTGTTTATGAAAACGAAAACTTTGATGAATCTGTAATGCTATGCACCTCTTTTAGACACTTCTGTGGTGTCGCGTGATGACATGTACGCAGGGACGGCCCTAGGCAATTTGCAGCCTGTGCATCATTTACCGCCCCTTTCCCCGAAAAGAACAAATCTTAAAAACGACTATTTTAAGTATGCTACCCCATCATGAACAACGAACGAGAGGAAAACTGCACTCGTATTCAGAAAGGCCTAAACACTACAAATACCATATCGTTGTGACCGTTTTTTTCTTTAAATAATAATGTATTACATTAGGGGAAGGTAAAACAAACACACCGGCAGAGGAAAGATAGTAATCCTTTTGATAGAATTCAATATCCAGCTTCAATCTCAATATATCAGTTTGCAATTCCAATGCAACTAGCTCTTTTATATTTATTTCTTGATTCTCCTTCTACATCTGTTGATTAAATATACAGTGTTTGCAGTTTCAATAATAAGGAACTTGTTTCTGACAAAGACAAGACCAGTTTTCATATCAAAACTATGCTCTGAAAACTAATTAAATGGAACAGGTGTTCGCTACTGTTCGAGAATTGACTTCTTGTATTTGACAACAACCAAGCAATTCCTGAGGGATTTGTTTGACCCTTTGCTTTAGCACTGGGCACTGGTCATGTCACCTTAAACTAACGCAAGTTAAACATGATTTATAAATGTAGTATTCAAATAGAAGGTCTGCTTACTAAATTTAACTGTCATCATCATGAAGTCTGTTTCCAACAATAAATATTTATTTTAAATAATATAGT
This sequence comes from Thermobia domestica, assembly GCF_964235325.1. Classification (NCBI taxonomy): domain Eukaryota; kingdom Metazoa; phylum Arthropoda; class Insecta; order Zygentoma; family Lepismatidae; genus Thermobia; species Thermobia domestica. Next base: position 91,402,801 of record NC_137470.1, read on the forward strand.
TATGACAGATTTTGCCGCCCCTTGCAACTTGGCGCCCCGTGCAAATGCACGTGTTGCACATACGGTAGAGCCGGTCATGCTTGTACGATATTAGGCCTACAGTAGGCATGTGGCAAAAATAAATAAATGGAAAAGAGAAAATTAATTTCGCTGAACAGTGAAAGCTTGAAAAGTATAACTAAGACAGTTCTATTAATATGAGCATACCCGTAGTACACAATGCATTTCTAATTCGTCCACTGTTTCACACCTCGTATTTAGCAAAACGCTCAAATTGATAGCTGTTATGTTAAAGTTACAAGTTGTCATTTTCAAGAGTGAACTCCAGGAGCACAAATAAATTATACATCTATACTTCTGTGACCTATACATCTATGAACTTCCACTTTATTGCGTGGAATATCTGCACCGCGCAGTCTGCTGCCGCAAAACAAGGGTTTCCCGATTACTCTTCTATCTCTTTTATCGATTTCCACATTTTTCTTTTTTTGTAAGCTGTGAACATACTTTCTATTCGAACCCTGGATCGTATGATGTATTTCTGCTCATGCGCCATGGAATGGAACGGATGACGTCATCCTGTGTATGTTTTGCTTGAAAAAAATGTGTGAGGGCGCACGCAGCGAGGGTGGGAAGAGGAGGAGGATTGTTTCATTCAAAAGCTGATGTAATTTCTTCTAGTGTCAAACGTGAAATAACATGCAATTCACTTTATAGTAGTCGAACTATGTAAAAGCTCTTGATGGAGTAATTGAGTTTTTTTCCCCTACTTGTACTTTAAGGTCATAACAAAAAGGAACAAGAGGTTATTGAGTTCGATAACAGATTTATACACAGTTTAGATTCGGATCTAGCATCTAGCATCAAAGTGTGTGCAATGCACTTTGAACACTGCGAGCATAATAATAATAATAATAATAATAATAATAATAATAATAATAATAATAATAATAATAATAATAATAATAATAATAATAATAATAATAATAAAACAGTTAACGATGTTATGGACCTGACGTACCACTGTTTATGGATTTTGCGTAATTTAAAATCCTATAATACATCTAATAAAAGAACTTTCTACTTTCGAGCAACTGATAAGAGATTGAAAAATATGATAATCGTGAAACAATCGAATTCGAGATTTCAACGAATGTACACGTTCCATGACCTCTAGAAGCAACAAAAAGTGATTTTTAGTATGTCCGTCCGTCTGTTCTTCCCGGTGCATTCATGTTCACTCTCTAAACGGCCGTACTGTTCAATGTATCCGCATCGAATTCTAAACTTAAGTTTTTCATAAGATTCTACGTATTTCTTTAAATTTTCTTCCTACCCCTATATTAAGATTACTTTACTGAAGGTTTTTTTAAATGTGATTTTCTTGAAAACAACTGTGACGATTTCATTTACATCTCGTGATCAATAATTCATTAGCAATCGCATTGTGGGTCTAACAAGTAACACTTCCGAAGTGTAACACTCCGATTTTGATAAAAATTTGGGAGGTAGATACTACACATGAAATAATCGAATACGTGTTTTTTACTTTCTGCGGAAAAACGGTTTTATGGAGCAAAAGCCCCCACCCAAAATTTTGAAAGTTGACGGCCGAAAGGCAAAAAACAAGTGAACCAAAGTCAACGAAATTGTACACACATATTGTAGACATAAAACGGGGGAATACGGGTTTCACATTTTCCTGAAAAAAAAAAGGTTGGGTGGGGCATGGACCCCTCCAAAACTTTGATCACGAAATATCAAAAGTGCTAGTAACAGTACGCCAGATGTGTGTAAAGGACATGAAGAATTGCAACGAAATTTTGTGTATGATCAACACGCAAAAAAATAAGCGAATACGTTTTTTTTATTTTCTGCGGAAAAACGGTTTTGGGGGACAAAAGCCCCCGTCCAAAATTTTGAAAGTTGAGGCCCGAAAGGCCAGAGGAAGTGAACCGTAGTGAATGAAACTGTGCACAGATATTGTAGACATAAAATGAAGGAATACGGGTTTCTTATTTTCCTGAAGAAAAGAAAACGTTTAGGTGGGACACAGACCCCCCCAAAACTTTGATCGTGAAATATCAAAAGTGCTAATAACAGTATGTCAGAAATGCTTAAAGGACATGAAGAATTGGAACGATACATTGTGTAAGGAAAATACGCAAAAAAATAAAAAAAATATGTGTTTTTATTTTCTGCGGAAAAACTGTTTTAGGGGCCAAAAGCCCCCACCCAAAATTTTGAAATTTGAGGCCCAAAAGGCAAGAAGAAGTGCACCGAATTGAATGACATTGTGCATAGATATTGTAGACGTAAAATGAGTTAATTGGGTTTCGCATTTATCTCGAAAAAAATGGTTGTGTGAGGCATGGACCTTTTAACCGTTGATTACGAAATATCAAAAGTGCAAATAAGCATACGTCAGAAGTTCCTAAAGAATATGTAGAATTGCAACGAAACTTCGTATAGGGACAATTTGCTAAACAATAAATGAAACGTGTTTTAATTTGTGCGGAAAAACAGTGTTGGGGCCTAGGCCCCATCCGAAAAAAAGAAAGGAGTGGACCGAAGCAAATGAAATTGTGTGTAGATATTATATAGACCCTATGTAAAATAACACCTTTCGTGTTTCTCAAGTGTCCCCATCCGTTTTGCGTCGAATTTGGCTCATCAACAGCAAACTGGAAATAAATCAACACGTGTTTTTGTTTATGCGGAAAAACATTGTAAGGGTTAAAGGTGCCTCCTGAAATACTATAAAATACGCTATACTGTTTGTGCTTGTAGTTGATCTGTGAAACTTGAAGAAATCGGATGGAGACACTTATGAAACATGAAAGGCCATATTTTACATATCCAACATCTACATACAATTTCATTCGCTTCCGTCCACTCCTTCCGCCACTCAACGCCCCGGTCCACTCAACAGTATTTTTCTTTTCAGGAAAATACGAAACACGTATTCCCTTATCTTAGCTCTACAATATTTGAGCAGATTTCATTCACTTCGGTCCACTTCTTCTTGCCTTTGGGGGTCAAATTCCAAAATTTCGCACGGGGGGCTTCTGCCCCCAAAAAACGTTTCTCCTCGAAAATAAAAGAAGTATTCGTTTATTTTTTGCCTATTGTCCATACACAAAGTTTCGCTGCAATTCTTCATGTATTTACACAATCTGACATACTGTTACTAGCACTTTTTGATATTTCGTGGTCAAAGGTTTGGAGAGGTCCGTGCCTCTCCCCACTGTTTTCTCCAGGAAAATACGAAAACCGTATTCCCTCATTTCACGTTTGCAATTTCTGTGAACAATTTCATTCACTTCGGTTCACTTCTTTTTGCCTTTCGGGCGTCAACTTTCAAAATTCTGGGTGAAGGCTTTCGTTCCTAAAACCGTTTTTCCGCGGAAAATTAAAAAAAATCCGTATTCGTTTATTTTTTGCGTATTGTCCATACACAAAGTTTCGTTGCAATTCTTCATGTCGTTTACACACATCTGACATACTGTTACTAGCACTTTTGATATTTCGGGATCAAAGGTCTGGAGGCGTCCGTGCCCCACTCAACCACTTTTTCCAGGAAAATACGAAACTCGTATTCCCTCACTTTACGTCTGCAATATCTGTGCACAATTTCATTCACTTCGGTTCACTTCTTGTTGCCTTTTGGGAGTCAACTTTCAAAGTTTTGGGTAGGGCTTTTGATCCCGAAACAGTTTTTCCGCAGAAAATAAAATCACGTATTCGATTATTTTATAGTATGTACTATCTACCTGCCAAATTTTATCAAAATCGGAGTGTTACACTTCGGAAGTGTTACTCGTAAGTCGCTACTCTATAGAGCATCCCACCCTTAGATTGCAGTACAGGAGTAAATGGCAATGCTTTTCCTTATGCCCATTGTTGCCAAACTTAGCCTGAATTTTAGAAATAGCTTTTTCTGCTAGATATGGATAGGTTATTGTAGAACATTGTATTCTCTATCAAATAATCTGTTTTTCTCATATCAAGAAGAATTTTCAAGTATTGAAATAAATTGAAATAGTGGAATCTTGCTAATGACAAATTCTAAAGACGCGTTAAATATATCACATCATAAGTCGGGAACTATAAGAAATACAAAGTTGAAACTTATACAGCTATTAACACCATATTTGGTGCCAATGTTGGAAAAGTTTCCATTCAAAAAACTTTTTGAATTTTAAAATAAAAAAAATAAAATGTAAGAGAAAGTGCATATACTATTACAATGCAATATCTAAAAAGTTGACTAGTGAGAAACCTTTATTTTTCACATTAGACGGGAGTGCAAAGCGAGAAAAACATTGAGAAAGGATTGAAGTTATTTTTAAAACAATTCGCATATTGATATCTTTCTTTATTTAGGTTTTATGAATTTTAGTGTTAAGAGTCAACTTCCCAAAGCGCGCGCGTCTGACCAGAAGAAAGGCAGTTATAAGTCTTGCCGATGCTATTTCCCTTATAATGTTTGTTTTAAAGTTACTGATGTAGAGTGTTGTGTTATACCGATGAGTCTTTACTGTTGATGCTATGCAAACACGAATCTACTGCAACGGAAGCATGTTCGCAAAATCCTGGATCCAGAATATGATCAAGAGAGGGGCTAAACCATAGAGTGCGGCTTTATCCAGTGTATACCTGAGCGTCAAGGGGGGGGGCTATAGCTCCCCTTGGATCCGCGCCTATATATATATATATACAGAGGGTTGATTAATTCGTGTGTCAATTTCATTTGTTCACTGTGCAAAAGTGGTATGAGGTAAAGCCGTGCAGTTTGGTGTAACTTTAGATGAAGGACATAAGTTTTGTTCCGCCATAGAAGCATATCACTCGTACTAAAGATTGAAGAGATATAGGGTCAAAGGTCAAATTGCGATTTTTTCCTTATGGAACTACAATGGTAAATTCTGAAAGAGCCTGAAAAACGTAAATCGAAGTGATAACAAAGAAAAAGCTGTGTGGTATGATTCTATGTCGCAAGCCGACCAAATATGCGTCAATCAAGTGTCAAGGTCAGAGGTCACGATCAGATCAAGGTCACAGGTCATCTTAAGAACCCATTTGAATACACTGAAAACAACACAATGTCCTTACCTCATCATGTCAAATGGGTTCTCAAGGTGACCTGAGACCTTGATCTGACCGTGACCTCTGACCTTGACACTTGATTGACGCAAATTTGGTCGGCTTGCGACATAGAATCATACCATACAGCTTTTGTTTTGTTATCACTTCGATTTACGTTTTTTCAGGCTCTTTCAGAATTTACCATTGCAATCCCATAAGGAAAAAATCGCAATTTGACCTTTGACCCTATATCTCTTCAATCTTTAGTATAAGTGACATGCTTCTATAGCGAAACAAAACTTATGTCCTTCATCTAAAGTTACACCAAATTGCACGGCTTTACCTCACACCACTTTTGCACAGTCAACAAATGAAATTGACGCCCGAATTAATCAACCCTCTGTATATGACCAACATCTATTAATAATAAAACTCCTCAATCCAGGTGATAAAAAGTTATGTTTTTGTAATTGATTCATTTACAGTTTGCACGTGGTCCTTAATGTTGTTTCGGGTGCTGACAATTTTGACAATAAAAGTGGTTTTCGTTTGTAATTCCACTTCTCTTATTTACTTTGAATACGCAGATGAAAATGACAAAAGCGTTCATAAATAATTTCATGAGCTCACAAAGCAGAATGAAAGGGCTCTTTGATCTTTTCCCCTATGTTTCTTTAGGAAGCATGAAAGAAACAAAATATATTTTCGGAAGGTTTGATAATTCTGTTTGATTTTGTTTTCTCGCCCAATAATCTGTATCTTGTTTGCTGTCACTATACTTAATTTAAAAGTACCAACTTGTGTGTTTCTTTAGAAAAGAAATATAATATGGTTTCTTTTCATTCTTCTTCTGTTTCCAAACTAACATTGTGTGTCTGAGGTGTCAGAAGTGAGTATAGAAACCAGGGAGGTTCAGTTCCTATTGACCACTGCATTTGTAATTATAATCATCATCATCACCATACGTTATTGGCAGGCCACTTGCTGCAACTCAGAAGTTTCCATGATCCATAGTCTTTGGGTAACCTCTTCGTCTTCACGTATGATTTTTCTATTTTGATATCGTCCAGTAATTGTAGTCTCTTTCGTTCCCTCCCTCTTTTCCCTGCCACCATACCCTTAACACGTCCTTCATGATACAGTTCCTTTTTAGCCAATGTCCCAACCAATTTCTCTTCCTCTTCTTAATAATATCTAAAATTGTTCTTTTGTCTTCCATCATTTCTAATACTCTTCATTCGTTTTCCGTTCGACCCAGCTAATTCTCTCCATTCTCCTCCACACTCACATTTCGAAAGTTCCAGTCGTTTTTAATCATTTTTTTCGTAATGAGCATGTTTCTTCCCCTTACAGTACAATACTCCACACGAAACATTTAATGAATCTTTTTATTAACTCTTTGTTCAGAGTCCCACGAAATATACTCCTTCCTCCTAAAGGCTTCTTTCGCTATTCTCATCCTTGCTTTTATTTCATGTTTACATATCCATGTTCTTTGGGTTTTCAGCTACATAGAAGGGATTTTACCTTTCTGTGGAACCAGCCAAAGTGATTAAAAGGTATTTAGCATTCGTTCGTTTCTTCTTTATTTTAAGTTTACAAATTTTTCGTTAATATTCACAAATGTATTTATAATTTCTATTATAGTGCGATATTTCATTTTGACCTCCTGGTATTTGTTAAAATATCATACTGTTGTTCCGCGTGGAAAATCAGATCTAATACATCGGAAGTGAGGAGCAACCGCCTTCACAATATACTTTACGATGTAACTTGTTTGATAAACGGAATTGGATTTGCGGATATTTTGCGTACACAGACGAATGAGCGTTCTCGTACGTCATATTTTCTCGTCACTTATCACTATCACCCTACTCTAGTTTTCACTTTTATCCAACTTCAGTAACAGTATCTTACCCATTGTTATTCCTTAGTTTGCAGCACAATCGGTGCAGGAAGTTTCTGTGTGGAACTGTTTAGCCTGTCATTTATTTCAATCATATGTTTTGTATTCGTTTCAAATGTTCTCTCGACTTCGTATTGCTTCCATCAAAATTTTATTGCAACGATTTCTAAACCATCATAAAATGAAACTTCTAACACGCAGCTATTAGGCTGTTGTTTCGTACCTTCCAATTCGTCGTTCCAGGTGAATTTACGTGAATAGAACGGCAAAAGCGAAGAAAATATATGAATTTAAGAAATGATTTATTTACAGACCCAGTCACTCTTTCTGTCTTTCTTGTTCTTTCTTCAGAAGAAAACATACGAAGGAAGAAATGTGGCAACAGCGCGCTCCATTTACTCTGTACTGCAATCTAAGAGTGAGAGGCTCTATAGAAAAATCCATAAGGGGAGTTTACTCTTGGGGGTGAGTTTTTCTCGAACGGTTTTCTCGAAAAATGATTAAAGCGATTTTGTTCATACTTCACAAATATATATTCATTTATTAATACAATGTGCTGACAATGTGCTATAACTAATCCATCCTGAAAAAATCCACATGTAGCTCAGTAAATAAAGGGTTGTGAGCTCAAATAATATATAAAAAGCTGAAAATTTCAGGAATAGTTTTTCAAGTTATATGTAATATACTGAAAATAGCGGAAAATCGCATGTGTGCGTCAGCCTCAAAATGGCGGCCAAAGATGGTGGCCAGCCGATATGATTATAGTTCGGAATTTTGGACGTAGTTCAGAAACAGAACGTCGTAGATCAAATGCGTAAAATTATTTGAATTCTAAAAACATCTAACTTCAATTCTAAGTGCAACAGTTTTGAATCCAAGCACTTTTAAGACATTTACCTATTTAAACTTCAAAAATGTAGGAATTTTAGCCTTTCGCTGGTAGTTATGTAAAAATCTTTTTATGGAAACAGAAATAGACGTTAAAGATTTTAATATTTTAATGAACTTTTCATTATCTATAATTTAAAGAAAAGCTCATTCATATCGAGCCAAAATGAACTGAGATTTTAAAATTTACACAGATTAGAAAAGATGAAATTACAAGAGTTCATTAATTACCTTACAGTTTACATCAGCAAATAAGCCATTGTCATTGAGATATGGCTTTTCTAGAGCTGTGTTCCTCATAATCTAAATCAGATTCGTCTTCTGATTGGCCGTTCGTACAGGAACTTCCTTAGCAGAATGCACAAAACTTTGAACACTTGAGACCAGCTTTCTTACACTCACATGTTGCTGGTTCACAATATTTTCTTGCAGTCACTTTGCACTTACAGGCAAGTAAGTTTAGTATTTCGGCTGGAGCTGGTGGTAGCTCTGTGGGTGCTGGAATTAATATACCCTCTTCGACACACCAACCCCATTCGGTCGGGTTCATGCTTCGGCCATTCCACTCCTGGACTTGGAGGTACACTCGAAGTGAATGCTGCCGAAGCGAAGGTCGTGCCCAGCCTGTTGCGGCATGAGAAAGAGGAAGGTGTCTTTTAGTGGCCCGAGAGTTTCTTGAACTTTAGCGATATCGTAGCATTTCCCCTCAGTTTTGCTTGTCTGTGACCTTAACAGAAACAGCGACTGCTCAGGAAGTCTTCTAGTAATTAAGATTGTTAAAAGCTCAGAATGAGATCCAACAATATCTACAAGTTTGCCGTTTGTACTTTCTTCCATTGCTGTTGAACAGATTAATGTATCGGCATCTCCTTGTGCTTCATATACGGCTAACTTTGCTTCTTGGAAGACTGCCTTCATCATTTGAACAGTCTACTTTTGTTCTCTGAGTTTCTCAAGAACTGTGCTTGATCTGTAATGGTTTCCATGTCAGAATCAAATGTGATCATTGCAGACATTTTCCCCAAAGCTCTTCGCTGTCTTTCAGCATTTTTTGTGTCTAATTGTAATTTGTATCCATCAAATACAATGACACTACAAGGTGACAAATCTCGCATGACATAACTTACGTACTTAACGCAGATTTGCTCGTATGTGCCATTTTTAGTCCACACCATTGCGTGAAAAAGGAATCCTCCATCCGCAACATACATAATGTCTTTTGGTGTTTTAACACAAGGCAACAGAGACTCGACAATATTTACCGTAGTTGATTTGGCATTCTTGCGCATGGAGATGTTATCATAGAAGGAAGGTGGCATTGGCATTCATATTTCAGGTACTCACGAAGATTTTCCCTTTGCTTAATTACAGTTGCGATAATGCTGAAGAGCTGCAATGAGTTTATAACAATCGTCTCTTCTTTGATTTTGACAGTACTGTAGGTGGCCGAGATAGAGATGACTGTTTTTTTCTTTCTATCTTTACAGATCCGTAGAATTGTCCAATCATTTTCTGAACTAATGTTTCCCCAACACTAATTGCTTGATCGCAATTTGTTTTCTTGTCTGCAACTAGCCTGTAGCAGTGTTCTTGAGCAATTCCTTTTGATTTGAGTTTTCGAAAGGGTCGTGAACAGACAACCGTTCTGAGATGAACGAGAGGGCCTTATCTCAACGTGCTCCTCAGATGACACGAACTGTTTTCCAAAAAGTCCTCCAGAACTTCTGGTACGATAACAGTACTTGGGAATGATAGGACTCCATCTTGCTAACAAAGAGTCTGTTAATCTCCTACCTTGAGTTAATTCCCCAGAAATTTTCATGGACTTCACGAAGGATTGTTCGATAATCGTATCAGTTGGAACTCCGCTCCAGAAGGCATCTTTCCTGTGAATTGTGAAGTATCCTTGAGTTGTTAATTTATTGTAATCCTCTGGTTCCATAGTTGCCTCCAAGGCTTCCATCTGCTGAATGCAGTGATGGGCACATTTTGCATAGAAATGATAACCAGCTGCGTAAAAATACTGAAGCATTAATTTAATTGCATGCAAGTGAAGTTTCCAGTCCCCTGTTCAATCTGCATGGATGAATAGCAGTACGATTCTGATCTGCTCTATGTACTGCAGGCAAAGTTTAAAAGTTCGGCAAAAGCCGTCATCTTCCTTTGAGATTTTCTCGATATCGTTTGTCAAGTGTTGAATAGTTTCATTTTCTTGCAAATCTTGGACATTAGTTTCTCCATCCAGACATTGTTGAATAGGATCGCGGATCTCAGATTTTGTCACCTCCTCAACGGGTTGTAAATGTCTGTGTCGCGAGATCATTACAACGAGGTTTTGGTCAGGCGAGATTTTGGGTATGGCAATATTTTGGGGTGCGAGGTTTTGGACCGGCGAGATTTTGGCCCGCGACGTTTTGGGCGGCGAGGTTTTGTCCAGGCGAGATTTTGTCCCGCGAGGTTTTGGAAGACGAGGTTTTGGGCCGGCGAGATTTTGTACCCAAACCGTTATGGGGACACTCGAATTGATAGTGAAACAATTACCAAATCGAATGAAGCACGTGATTATCATTGCAGTCTATTTCTAGTTATGATATTTCTTCCTATTTTCCCTAGTTTCATCCTTTTTTAATCGTTCTAGATTAAGAATGTAAATAATGCATGAAATATTCTACTTAAAATTACTGTAATTTCCTGTATTGTAGCTATTTTGCTTATCTGAAACGATATTTTCATGTGCATACTGCAATACTATAATTCATTTTCCGCTCCTGAATATGACAAAAATGCAGGGAAAATGAGCCAGACCTAAAAGAAATTCGTAAGGATCTAGAGTCATTTTTTCGGACCTACTCTAAGGAGGGCAATCTAGGTTTTTGTTACCAGAAGTGTACCGCCTCGGACGTACACTTCGATAGCTGATGGTGGAGTCATCACCTTTCTGTTCATTGGCTGTAATAGGGTTAATATATATTTCGTTACTTCAGTACTCACTGCATCTGTCAGGGGTATACTAACAAAAATAAACCTCAGCAATTTTCTGTATATGCAACCATCTTCTTGAAAGAAAGTTATTTCCAAACGCGTTCTTCAATTATTGCTCTCAACAAAGAAAAAAATAGTATTTAATAGAAACTGCAGTAACAAATTAGGAGTAAAAAGAGTCCCATTGCTACCTACAAAGGAGATGAAAATTCAGCTCTTTGCAGAAAACGCAACAACATTCAAGGAGTGAAGTTGCTACGTAAAGAGTACTGGACATAAATTAGTCATTCCAGTGTACAAAGAGTCCAATCTAGCTGAGATGAAACTAGACATAATTTTTGTTATAAATGCAACATGAAGAACAGAAACACCAACTTATATCGTCCCGTAAGTGTGGCTGGCAGCTATATTGGATTGAACGCCATAGTGAATGAAGCAAAGGTGCTAGAGGCGGATACTTGTAATACGTTGTTACATTTACCTTGGGGATTCCGGATGTAAAGTTTAAGAAATTCAACAATTATGTCAACTAGATTGAACAAAACTTGGTGGCAACTGACGACACTATGAGCGAGAGGATACAAACCATATCGGCTGAAAAGTGTTTGTTTGAACACTCGAGTGTCAATTTACACCACCATGTAAGGACACTATTTTATTGAATCCCTCGTAGCAAATTTCACATACGCTATATTATTCGTTAACTAAATGTTTAAGTAACGATTTTAAGTTTAAAGTTCCTAACTTAAATGGACGATTTCACTATGATCAGCGAGGATATTTTTGTAGGGCTATCAATTCTCCTAAAGAAACGTTAAACAATACTTCACGATATATAGATTTGAAACGTCTTTGGTGAAACGGAAAGCCAGTATTGCTCGATGGAATTATTCAGTACTTACAAGTTCAACCAAAGAATTATATACAGCTAGTACCGTACTAATTTTAAGTTCGGCCTGTTCATTTGTGATTTTCCTCAGTTGTTGAATCAGTGTTGAATCTGGTTTATTACGTGCTCAATCTACGCCACCTATTCAGGAGGCAGATGTTTCCCCCTTTAAGGATTTTTACTTTTCTACACAATGGTGACTTCTACCAAAGACTGTGAACAGACGAAGGAAGTGTTCTTTGTTTTTACAACTATGTTCTTCAATATTGCGTATTATCATGTAGACATGCAACAATATAATTCAGATTTTTTTATTTTAAAAGGGAAAATCACGTACAGTATAAGCAGACCATCTATCAAGACGGTTATTGGACCAAAACGTCCTTCAAGGCGGAAATTGCAATAGACCGTAACCCGAAGTTTACATGTTTCGTTTTATTTCCTAATACGTCTTATGGCTTTACTAGTACAATTCATTTCTTGAAACAACATTAATTTTCTATAGAAGAGTTTGTTGAATATTCCATTATTTTATTAACACTTTATTGACGTCATTGCTTTCATGAAAATGTCACTAATGTGATAAAATGTTTTTCTCGCCTTTTCCTTCTCTCGTACGTGTGCAAACATCAGATTATGAATAAAAATGAACAAATAATAACATTCACGATCTAATGATTACGTGAGTCCTTAAGAAGAAATATTCGAGATTTATTATTTTAATAATGATTTACTAGTTGTATCCATAGTGTTTTGATATCTCTATCAAAAATCTCTGGAGCCTAGGGATGGGCACGAGTCGAGCTAAAACTCGATTCGAATTCGAGTCGAGTCCAAGATAATTTTCTCGAGTCGAGTTCCGATCCTAGTCACTATTTCTGAGGTCGAGTTTCGAGTCGAATCGATTTTGATAAATGCCTCGCTCGTTCAGCTCGTTTTAACTTGTTTTGGAATCATAGATTAGACTGGAAAGCGAAAACCATAAAAAATATAAACAGTAATGTGGAATAATTTTAGTGTTGCTCACGAGAGGGGACTGCTCGAGTTCTTGCATCTCGTCTCGTCTCGATAAGGAGACGACAATAGATTTTTGTCACTAAACAGCATCAAATGTTGTGTGCACTAATATAAGTATACACTGTAGTTCTTACCATCAAGGCTGAGATCTACACAGTCGAATTTTTTAGCCCAAGCAGAAGCCCAACCGGGTAGTGATGTCAATCAGCTCGGCTTGGTTCAATTGAGCGAACAGCTTGAGCCGGCTCGGTTGGGATGAGGCACCGACTCGGCTCTGGTGAGCAATCGGCTTGAGCCGCTCGGTGAAACGAACCCATCGGCTCAGTTCGACTAAGCTCAAATGACCCGATGGCTCGGGTTGGGGTGAGCCATCATCTCGGTTCGGTTCAGCTCAGGTGGGCCATCAGCTCGGTTGGGATGGGTCATTGCTTCAATTCAGCCGAGGGCTCGAGCCAGTTCGGTTGGGTGAGCTCTTAGGTCGGTTCACTTCTCGGTTCGGCTTGATAGTAACTGATCTGTGAGCCGAACCGATGACAACCCTAAACCCAGGACGAAGAGTTTTTAATCTGTTTGGCAGGAGCCCTAGAAGCTTTAAGAGTTTTTGGTTCGAGCCCGAATACTTCTCCTGTGGAATTCAAACCGAGAACCTCGTGAACGATGTTCTTGCCTCCTAGACTTCAATGCTACCGAGGTCGGTACTCAACCAGTTTTTTGTACTCAGAGTTCATACACGGTGTTATAATAATAATAATAATAATAATAATAATAATAATAATAATAATAATAATAATAATAATAATAATAATAATAATAATAATAATGTTGTACTAGCAGTAGTATCATTGATAATAATTGTATTATCTATGTAGAATACTTGAGGAGAGTACTTGAAACTATACACAGGGCTTGGCTCGATTTTTCTCGTTTTGACTCGACTCGACTCGAAATTCGACCCCAATTCGAGTCGAGTTTCGAGACGAGTTGGAGGAAATATTTCGAACCGAGTTCTCAAGTCGAGCCCAAAGATATTGATTTCGAGTCTAGTCAAGTTTCAAAGAAAACTCGCTCGTGCCCATCCCCACTGGAGTCGTGGTAAATTAGACGCTAAGGCATCTATCTATCAAATAGGTGAAAATGAAAATTTTTCTTGTTCTACTCTCGTTCAAATACGGCCTTGAGGTTTACTAAACCTCTTTTAAAATGGGTGTCTGGGCAACCTGGGAAAGTAAAGAAGGTCGGAGCGAGTTGCTAACTACATCACCTACATGAGTGTCGAAGTCAGAGAAAAGTCTTTACCTCCACACTCAGCCCGATGTCGTGGCTTATCCTGAAAGGGGGACACCTTTACTTTTCACTTTATATATTTCTTTTAGTGAGCAGTGGATTACGCAGAATTTCAAAGAGGTTCAGCTCTCAAGTTCTTATCTTTTAAGATTTATATATATATTGAACAGCCGAAACACTCAAATGCTACGTTTTGAACGAAGTCATAGCAGAAGACGTAAGAGGCACGGGGCACAGCAGAATCACTCACCAGACCGTGAGAAGAATCTCACTCGCTCAGTAAGCGTGATGGTTGTGCCTAGAATAGGGAAGGCCGGCGATATACCGAAGTTTAATAGGGGCCAGATTGTGATGACTAGATGGTTGGGAACGAGCATCTCAGAAACATAGTAGTAGGGGCCCCCGTGTAGCGCGCCGAGTCAAGAAATTTTAGTGATGTCATAGGTCAACGGTCAATGACCTTGGCCCGGGGTCAATGACCTAGGGGTACTTACGACCACCCCCTTTAGATTTTGGCAGGGATACCTTTTCCCACCCCCTAAATTTTGGTACGGGTACCTAGGACCACCCGCTTAAGTTTTTGAAATTGCCAAATCTAAAAATTGGGTGTGGTAGCTTAGGACCATGGTATGTACCCTTATGAGTATTGGGGGTCTATCTCGTTCCCTTTTATGGGTAAAAAATTGCCAAAAAGTCAAATTTCGGGGGGTTAACCTAATTTATCTCCTTTGATGAGCTTTAATTACCCTATATGGTAATATGGGTGTATACAGGGGTTCATTCCCTTTCATAAGACATGAGTACATTAATTAACCCCTTTAAAAATTTCGGAGGGGTACCTTGGTCCACCTCTTCAATTTTGGAAATTGTTTAATTTAAGCATTTGGTATAATAGTACTGGACCCTAATATGTATCATTATTAATTTAGGTGGTCCACCTCGTTCCCTTTCATGGATAAAAAATTGCCAAAATATAAACGTAAGCGATACGTTGTAGTACGTGTTTGTTTTTTGACCTAATTTATCCCGTTTGATGAGCTCCTATTACCCTATATAGTTATATGGTCATGTATAGGGGTCCATTCCCTTTTATAAGACATGGGTACATTAATGCACCCCTTCAAAAATTTGGGAGGGGTACCTTGGCTTACCCCTTCAGTTTTGGAAAATGTCCAATATAAGTATTTGGTATTATAGTCCAGGACCTCAGTATATATCACGCTAAATTTGGGTGGTTCACCTCGTTCCCTTTTAGGGGTAAAAAAATTGCCAAAATATAAACGTAAGCAATACGTTGTATCAAGTGTTTCGTTTTTGGCCCAATTTATTCCCTTTGATGAGGTCCTATTACCTTATATGGTTATATGGTCATTTATAGGGGTCCATTCCCTTACATAAGACATGGGTACATTGATGCACTCCTTTAAAATTTTGGGAGGGGTACATTGACCCACCCCTTCAATTTTGGAAATTTACCAATTTAAGCATTTGGTATCATAGTACAGGACCATAGTATGTATATACACAAAACGATAACATATCACTTAACATTCTTTATTCTTGTAAGAAAAAACTCGCTCATCCTTTCTATTGCGCTCTTGATATTTGTCCCTCATTCTATAAAATAAAGATGCGATGTCTGTCTTCATATCGTCACATATTTTAATACAACGACCACTCCTCGAAGAGAGGTGATGTTCCAAATTTTCAATTATGATTTGTAGATTGCTTTTCAAATGGTCTTTCATCAAAAACAAATATTTTTTGATAATTGGATGATTTCATCTTTTGGACCTAAAATTAATATAATTAATATTGTCATATAATCACTTTTTGTATTACTAAATTATTTACCTTTATTCAATTCAATTTATTGTATATATTTCTATGAATTATAAAATAATGGAAACTAAAATATGCATACATCGACTATCTTTTTCTATGTTATACTGAAGTATTTTTTCTCCTTTTTTTATTTGTCGCCTTTAACTATCTTATTTGTATGTACATTGTAAACATCATTTCACTTATTTTATAAAAATTCTAGCTTCATTTTTAACTTTTTGTTTAATATTAACAAAATACTTAAATACTGTTTAACTACTACCTTTTATTCAATCGCAACGTACAAAAAAAAGGTGCAGGTAAGCGCATCTGTTTTTATCACATTCTTGTAGTAAATTGATCATAGATTACGAGCTAATACGAAATTTAGCGGAATGGGGCATCATATATAACTTTTGAAATGAAATCTTTGAGATATACGTCCCACGGCTATGCCGGTTAGGCTAAAGGAGACGGTGAAGATGAGTAATGAATGAAATGGTGGAATGAAGAAAGTGGGAGGAAACGGGAGAATCCCGAGGAAACCCACGCACACTGTGTTTGTCCACCACAAAGTCCACTTGGCGGGGGCTGGGATATATAACTTTTGAGTTCAGATTTTAATTCACTTTGAAATAATTTCAAACATTTTTTGATATAAACGTTAATGAAAATAAATGTATAATAACTAACGTATTATGAATAATATATGGTCTTAAAATCCTTCACATACCTTCAGGAACAACGTCCATTTTGATTTAAATAGATCGGAAAGTATACAATGAACTATTTCATATGAAACTCGAGCTATATTTCTCGCGCGCATTAGGTATTATGAGATACACAAAAGTAGGTTCACTTTGACTTCCAATACTATGTCTGGTATAAACGGCTGGCCGTTTCCATAGATGAAATTTAGGAGATCAATTGTTACTGTAGCGAACCTGATACTTTAAAATAACCACATAGAACCTTTCTATTTTCATTTTTGGCCACGTTTTAGCATTTCGTACCACTGTGCGAAATCCAGAATACCGTTACCTTCTGCTCATTTAACGTTTACAGGACGAACGGCTGAAGGGTTGAACCAGCAGTTTAAACCTCCATCACTTCGCTCCTAATTAACCTAAAGAGATGATTTAGGTGTCTATCTCTTTAGATGTCTATCAGACTTTCCAACGGTGTGCATTTCTTCTACATCGGAGTCCACCAGCGAAAGGGTAGGGGAGTAGTTGGATGTACTAGTTCCCCCTCCCTCTCAGAATTTGGGGGAGGGAGATTCTCCCTCGAAATTAGCTACAAGCATAAAAAGTGGTATTAATACAGATAAATAAACATCCAAACTAATGATACCCTTTATATGGCTATTCTTGTGTACGACAAATAACAGTGTTCAAGAAAATGTGTTTTTTTATTTCATTTTTTCAATTTCTTCTTCATCTTCTTTTACGAGTTGAGCACGAGGGGCGCAAAAGTTATCTTATTGAAATCTATGTCCCATAAGCTTTCAAATGACTTATGGTTATATCTCAGTGCCAATTAGGGACGTCAGGGTAGACAAAAATAATTCAAAAAATATGTACAGGGTGATTCTCGTATTAAACAAATTCGGATTTTTTTCTCACTTAGTATTCAACTTTCGCCCTTTACTATTTTACATGATTGTACCCAATGTCTGGCGTACATGTGAAAATATTTTCTCCTACATACGACAAACAACAGTGTTTCCAGCTTTTGACAAAGTTCCAAAAACAAAAAATCTCATTTTCTTCCAACGTTTCGTCTTCTTGTTCTACAAGTTTAGCATGAGGAGCACAAAAGTTCGCTCGATGGAATTTGCGTTCCATAACCTTTACAACGAGGTATATTTCATGTTCCTGTGACAATTAGAAAGGCCGCCAACGTAAAGGTCTACGATTTTCTTGAAATGCCTATCCGTTCTATAAAAATGTAACCCTATAGTGGCCAAACGGTCAGTGATGGATGGTTGTACAAATTGAGACTTTTTCTCAGGATTACAATATCTACAACACATCACGGCTTCATCATTTTTACCGAAATCTAGAATACCGTTACCTTCCGCTGTTTTCAAAAATGTGGCCCTGTAGTGGCCAAACGGTCAGTGATTGGTGGTTATGTCCGTTAAGACTTTTTCTCAGGATCAAAATATCTACAACATATCACGGTTTCAGTCATTTTTACTGACATCCAGAATATCGTTATCTTCGGCTGTTTTCAAAAAAGTGGCCCTGTAATGGCCAAACGATCAGTGATTTTGGGTTATGCCCATTGAGACTTTTGAGACTTTTCCTCAGGTACACAATATCTACAACATATCACGATTTCAAGCAATTCCACCGAAATCTAATTTCCGTAAGGATTGTGCGAGGTCCTTTGTCATTTCGAAGAATCCATTGTCCCCTAAAACTCTTTTCTCGCAAAAACGACAAAACCCGTATTTCGTACTTTGCATCGGGAGAGTTTCGTTTCTTTAATGTGTCCCTTTCAGTCAAAGGGACCCTTTTTTGAAAAAGGGCCCTTTGCCCCCCTTAACCTATTTTCCGAAAGAAACAAAAAGTGCGTGTCGATTTATTTTCGGTCTAGTATATATGTGCTAAGTTTGAAGTAAATCGGACGAGGAGACACCCTAGTGAAGCTACCTCCTTTACACTTTCACTTTTTGGACAGGTTTGTTCAAATTTTGACGATTGTAACTTTAATAGTAAAGAAGAAAATAGTAAAAAACTGTGCTATGCTTTTTAGATGGGCTAACTTTCAAGGTTGCTAGGGGTACCAGATCACCTTAAAGGTTTTTTGCCCCAAAGTCTTCAATTATTTTTAACACTGTTCAGAAGATAGTGTTTCTTCTATGGAAAGTCCCTTTTGCTCATATTAATGAGCCAGTTTGCTAATCCCTGTTCTTCTTTCTGTGTTAAGTATGATTCTGGACCATTCTCCGTTCTTCCGGACTGCGACCATGAAGTTTATCCATCAGCGTTACCCGAGGAATTTCATAGATTGCTGATGCCTTTCGCATGGAGCGCACTTTTCTGCGACAAGCCTCCAGAGCTTTCTGTACATCCTTGCTTGAATAAGCTGGCAGTTTAAGCTTAGGCCTACTCACACTCTTTATCTCTGAAAGAAATGAAAAAATTCTTAAGGACATGCGAGGAAAACAGGCCTAATCCTGACGTAAGCTGATAGTAGCTTCTCCACTAACAATATTTGAATGCAGTTCCACGACGAAGCAAGAATGGTGTATTTCAGTATTAAACGAATTAGACGAAATGTAATAAATTTATTATTCAAATGAAATGTCATACCCTAACAATGTCGTTAATTTTGCATGAAAATCTTGGGAAACTGCATGAATATTCAGTTACTTAAATTTGAATTTATTTTATGGCCTTAAGCCATCTAAGGTTCCGGCCGGGATAGGGTGATGGAGAGGATGTTGGAAGGTAGACGGCCAGGGCCTATTTCGTAGGTACCATCCCAGCATTTGCCTCATGTGACTGAGGAAAATTCCTGGAAAAAACTCTGTCAGGATGGTCGGCCACTGCTATCGACCCCAGGACCTCCCGAATGCTAAGCCAACGCTCTAGCATTTTCTGAAAGTTCGTCTCGACCAAAACATTCAACGTTAAGGCTCCTCGCGCCATATTTGGCGTAATCCAATTACGACAGGGACACAAACACAGAAACATCGAGGTCAGTTAAAGACGTTCTTGCTCTTCAGAGAGATTCGAACTCCCACTGGATTGCCGCCTCATTATCCGAAGCCTAATTACTGAGCCCACTACCACTGAACCATGGCCATTCGGTGAATATTGAGTTACTAACAGTATCATTTAACATATGCTTATACAAATGTAAATTGACAAATAAAACACAGTTCTGACCAGAGCAGAATGAAATATATTAAAAAATATACTTACAATGTGTTACAGTTTCAAGGACCTAACGCCCTCTTCATCAGACACAAACACTCAGAATGTAAATTGATCACTGAATTAATGCTTGAATTAAGGAATTCTGCGAGAAAATACAAACGCAAAACATCGTCGGACACTGAAAAAAAAGTAAATCCTCGAACAGCACAAATGTGTTACGAAAAGTAGTGGTCGAACACTAGTACATATTTTTGTACACCATTATAACTACAGAGTTGGTAACTAGGAACTCATTTCGTGCAGATGAATCGAAAGTTAGTCGTTATTGACGTTTCTACAAGTTTTCAGTGCTCGAGTTAACAAAGAATATTTCATAAGCCATTATCCGAAAAGTTTACAGTTATCACTAAAATTTTATTACTTAAATGTGCTCTACAGTTCCGTGCAACAGAATAGTATGTACATTTTTTTACCTCGTGCACTAAAAGTAGGGAAAAGCAGAGCGATGTCGTCCCCCTTTGCAACAGATTAAAGCTGTCGAAAATTTAATACGTCATCCGTTAGCATACATTTGTTTGGCTATTACTGAACGCACGTGCAATATATTTTGACAGTATCTTTGCGATTGATTCAGAATAAGCTGCAATTCATTTATAACGGAAAATCATTCTTTTTTCTATCAGAAAATAAGCCTAATACACGGTTTTAAAGTGAAAAGTGGTCGGCAACTAGTGGCTGGTCAAAGACTGGAACCATCACCCTACGAAGATCTCATTAGTTCTGTGCTAAGCCACATTCCTTCTCTCCTACGAGCCAAACTCGAACATATCACTGTAGGTTGTCATAATGTTCTAGCTGGTAATTGTACATCTCCATATGGAAAATGTATATATTTTTCATAGTATTTTGTTGAAGGAAGGTATAAAACACGAAATCTCCATACCTACGCCATTAGTGGAGAATCAAAAATTATCACCTATTGTATTTATTTATTTATTTGAGTTTAACGTTCGACGACAATGTACCGAGGACAAAGGAGACGATAATTAGATGGATGATAATGGTGGAATAACAAAATTGGTAAGAAACGGAATATCCCGTAAAAACCCATGCACATGGTGTTTGACTGAACTTCTTGTAAAAAGAAGTGTTATCCAGGGCTGTAGTCAAGGGTACACGGTGCACAGTGGTACGAAATGCCTAAACCTTGGCCTAAAATGAAAATGGAAAGTTTCTATCTGGTTATTTTTAAGTATCAGCGTCGCTACAGTAACAATTGGTCTCCTAAATTTCACCTATGGAAACGGCTAGCCGTTTATAACAGAGCCAAAGTGAACCTATTTTTGTGTATCTCGTAATACCTAATGCGACATATAGCTCGAGAAATACAGCTCGAGTTTCATATGAAATAGTTCATTGTATACTTTTCCGATCTATTTAAATCAAAATGGACGTTGTTCCTGGAGATACGTAAACGATTTTAAGACGTTATATATTATAATACGTTAGTTATATATATTATTATTTATAATACGTTTGTTATTATACATTTATTTTCATTAATGTTTATATCAAAAAAGTTTGAAATTATTTCAAAGTGAATTAAAACCTGAACTCAAAAGTTATATATGATGCCCCATTCCGCTAAATTTTGTATTAGCGCGTAATCTATGATCAATTTATTACAAGAATCTGATAAAAACAGCTGCACTTACCTGAACCTTTTTTTGTACGTTGCGATTCAATAAAAAGTTGTAGTTAAACAATATTTAAGTATTTTGTTAATATTAAACAAAAAGTAAAAAACGAAGCTAAAATTATAATAAAATAAGTGAAAATGATGTTTACAAGGTACATGCAAATAAGGTAGTGAAAGGTAACGAATAAAAAAGGAAAAAATACTTCAGTATAACATAGAAAAGGATAGTCGATGTATGCATATTTTAGTTTCCATTATTTTATAATTCATAGAAATATATACAATAAATTGAATTGAATAAAGGTAAATAATTTAGTAATACAAAAAGTGATTATTTGACAATATTAATTATATTAATTTTAGGTCCAAAAGATGAAATCATCCAATTATCAAAAAATATTTGTTTTTGATGAAAGACCATTTGAAAAGCAATCTACAAATCATAATTGAAAATTTGGAACATCACCTCTCTTTGAGGAGTGGTCGTTGTATTAAAATATGTGACGATATGAAGACAGACATCACATCTTTATTTTACAGAATGAGGGGCAAATATCAAAAGCGCAATAGAAAGAATGAACTAGTTTTTTTCTTACAAGAATAATGAATGGCTAATTGAATTGTTATCGTTTTGTGTACATCGTAATACTGTTCAGACATCAAGGAAACATAAAGATCGATCACCTTCCTCGGAATTTTTATCTTTGAGCGAATGTTCAAAGCGAAGAACTGAAGAAATTCGCAATAATAAAGACGTTAAAACATTTGGTTACGCTAATCAAATGAGTATTCGCCCTTCCGAAAAATTGAGTGCTTCAAAAGTAGTCAAAGGCGTTTTATCTTCAAGTCCATCGAGAGCAGAGAAGTATATGAAGGCTGTGACATCAATGTCTTCACACACGGACGTGTATACCAATGATGAAGTGCTAGCTCGTTTTCTTGACATGGGAATATCAAGAAGAAAATACCTAACGTTGAAAACAGGGCACTGGCATAAGGCTTTAAATTGTACCCATATATGTCAGTGTATTAATTTGATTCGCCATATTGGATCCACCATATTCAATCTTTCCATTTTGATATCAAATTTGTATTCACTGATGTGAAAACCACTAGTATACAATTTTTGTTACCTTATTCTACTTTTTCTCAAAATTTGATCCGCCATATTGGATCCGCCATTTTGAAGTTCTCAATTTGTATATCAAGTTCGAGATCAGTGAGGTCAAAAATCACAACATGCCCATTTTTATGCACTTTGAAAGAAGTTTTTAATTTTTGCCACGTTTTTAGCATTTCGTAGCACTGTGCGGTGGTACACACCGTATATCCTCTGCTTATAGTCATTCAGGAGATGACCCCACAGTTGGGGAATAACGACACTTCTAAGCTTAAAGTGCTGTCAATTCTACCTGGAAGTGAAGGGGTAGGCGTAATGAGTACTAAGTAAAACTGTAGGGTGTATGAAATGTATATCTGTAAAAGTTTAAAAATGAGTAGAATAATTTGACGAGAGAGGTCTAAGTTTATGAGGTAAGGTGTGAAAGATATGTGAGAATTGAAGGGTCACTGTAAAATTTCAGTATGTTTTGTTAAGCTCTTGTTTAGAAGTAAAAGTTGTATTGTTCAGCACTCATGGTGGACAACATATAGTTGAAAGTTGTACAATCACAAGTAGTTAGTTTATCAGTGTGCAGTGTTTTTAATTTGCAAAAAAATAGTTAAGTTCAACATATATATTCGGTGTATTTTCGACACTCACATTTGGGGCACTTTAGATAGATGCTTTTTTTCCCTTTTTGTTGTGATTTTTAATAACTATATATCAAAAATACCTACATTAGTATTAACATATAGAGAATAAAATATCTGCGTCCTTTTTCCATTGCATGAGATGCTCCTGGAATTTGAACAAAATGTCGGTAGCTATAGAGGCAGTAAAGAATGCAATACTACTTGCTACTGCTTCAAGAGCTTTTCAAGTCCCTCGGATACATTACGTGACAGGTTATTGAAAGTTAACTTCAAGAAACATTTTGGTGAACACACAACATTTACTGAAGAAGATGAACACGCACTAGGAGAAAAGTTAATTATATTAGACGGGTATGGGTTCATCCAAGAAAATGAGATGTGGTAATGTAAAGCAAAAGACAATAGTGCCAAACTTTTAACATGTGCACAGAAAAATTGTAATATAGAAAAATCAAAAGGTAGTGACACATAAAAGAATGTACAGAGATAAAAATGTTGCAAAACAAAGTAACAAAAATGAGAAAATTCAAAAGGAACATTATTTTGCTATCTTCCGAGGTTAGTTTGCGACAAAAACAATTCCGCTGATTGAGTTCAATGTATACACGAATCCAAAAGTGCATTACCACCTGCGATTCTTATTTTCCTGCAATAGCAGGCAACCCAATCAGCTCGGTGGTTGGGTTGGTTGCGAATTCGAAATGTGTTGGACCAAACCTCAATTTTATAACAAATATATCAGTGTGGCAAACTGCAAATAAGAGAATAAAACAAATTATTAAGAATGACAATTGTATTATCTTGACTGAGTTGGATGACACCAAAAGTTACAATATGATCTTACTTAAGCAGTTCAAAAAAGGTGAATGGCAAGAAACGGATATCAGAATAAATAATTTCCCCCCTTCCCTCCAAAAAAAGGTATCTCATATAAAAGAAAAAAAGTTACTTAATATAAAGGTTTCATATAAAAGCCCCATCATAAATTTTGCAACTTGACAACCGAAACGAAAGAACAACTGAACCGAAGAGAATGAAATTGTGAACAGATATTGCAAACGTAAAATGGGGGAACACTGGTTTCGTATTTCCTAAAAAAAATGGTTGGGTGGGGCACGGACACCTCCAAACCTTTGATCACGAAATATCAAAAGTGCTAGTAACAGTATGTCAGATGTGTGTAAAGGACATGAAGATTTGCAACGAAATTTTGTGTATGCACAATACCCAAAAAATAAACGAATACGGTTTTTCTTTATTTTCCGCGGAAAAACAGTTTTAGGGGGCGAAAGCCTTCACACAGAATTTTGAAAGTTGACGCCCGAAAGGCAAAAGAAGTGAACCGAAGTGAATGAAATTATGCACAGGAATTATAGACATAAAATGGGAGAATACGGGTTTCGTATATTCCTGGAGAAAAGGGTTGGGTGGAGCACGGACCCGTCCAGACCTTTGATCATGAAATACCAAAAGTGCTAGTAACTGTATGTCAGAAGTGTGTAAAGGACATGAAGGATTGCAACATAACTTTGCGTATGAACAATACGCAAAAAACAAAGGGATACGTTCTTTTTATTTTCTGAGAAAAACGGTTTCAGGGGGCTAAAGAACAAACCAAAAATTTTGAAATTTCATATTCGAAAGGTAAGAGGAATTGAACCGAAGCGAGTGAAATTTTGCACAGATATTGTAGACATAAAATGAGGGAATCCGGGTTTCGTATTTTTTCCGGAAAAAGCGATTAGGTGGGGCACGAACCCCTCCAAACCTTTGATCACGAAATATCAAAAGTGCTAGTAACAGTATGTCAGATGTGTGTAAAGGAAAAGAAGAATTGCAACGAAACTTTTTGTATGGACAACACGCAAGAAATAAAGGAATACGGTTTTCATTTTCTGCGGAGAAACGGTTTTAGGGGCAAAAGCTCCCACTAAAAATTTTGAAATTTGACGTCCGAAAGGGAAGAAGAATTGAACCGAAGTGAATGAAATTGTGCACAGATATTGTAGACATAAAACGAGGGAATACGGGTTTAGTATTTTCCTGGAAAAAACGTTTGGAGGGGCACGGACAATTCCAAGCATTAGATCACGAAATATCAAGAGTGCTAGTAACAGTATGTCAGATGTTTGTAAAGGACTTGAAAAATTAAAATGAAACTTTGTGTACGAACAATACGCAAAAAAAAAGGAATACGAGTTTTTATTTTCTACGGAGAAACGTTTTTTTAGGAAAAAGCTCCAAGACAAAATTTTGAAAGTTGACGTCCGAAAGGCAATAAGAAGTGATCCGACATGAATGAAATTGTGCACAGAAAAATTCAGACGTAAAATGAGGATACGGATTTCGTATTTTCCTGGAGAAAAGGGGTGGGTGGGGCACGGATCCATTCAAACTTTGATCACGAAATATCAAAAGTGCTAGTAACATTATGTCAGATGTGTGTAAATGACGTGAAGAATAGCAACGAAACATTGTGTATGAACAACAGGCAAAAGTAAACGGATACGCTTTTTTGTTTTGGGTGGAAAACGGTTGTAGGGGGCTAAATCCCCCTTCAAAAATTTTACAATTTGACCCTAAAGGGCAAGAAGTAGTGTACCAAAATGAATGAAATGTACACAAATATTGTAGAGGTAAGATGAGGGAATACGTGTTTCGTATTTTCCTGAAAGAAAAAAAAAACTGTTGAGTGCACCGTGGCGTTTAGTGGCGGGAAAAGTGGACCGATTCGAGTGTAATTGTATGTAGATATTGGATATGTAAAACATGGCCTTCCGTGTTCACAAGTTTCGTGTCTCAATGCGATTTATTCAAGTTTGGCGGATCAACTACAAGCACAAACAGTGTAGGCTATTTTATAGTATTTCAGGAAGCACCTTTAACTCTTAAAAAGTTTTTGCTTTTTAAAAAATCTTGTTTTATTTCCAGTTTGCTGTTGATCTGCCAAATTTGAAGCAAAAGGGAGAGAGACACTTGAGAAACACGAAAGGTCTTATTTTACATAGGATTTGTATAATATGTACACACAATTTTATTTACTTGGGTCCACCTCCTTCCTGCGCTATTACGGTAATATTTACTTTTTTGTGGTGGAGCCTAGGCCCGAACACTGTTTTTCCGCAAAAATTGCAACACGTTTCATTTATTGTTTTGAAAATTGTCTCTATTCGAAGTTTCGTTGCAATTCTCCATATTCTTTAGGAACTTCTGGCGTATGCTTATTTACACGTTTGATATTCCGTAATTAACGATTTAGAAGGTCCATGGTTCACTCAACCGCTTTTTATCCAGGAAAATACGAAACCCAATTATCTCAGTTTACGTCTACTATATCTGTGCAGAATTTCATTCAATTCGGTGCACCTCTTCTTATCTTTTGGGCCTCAAATTTTAAAAGTTAGGGTGGGGTCTTTACCCCTAAAACCATTTTTTTGCAGAAAATAAAAAGACCGTATTCGTTTATTTTTAGTGCATTGTAACTACAAATGTGTCGTTCCAATTCTTCATTTCCTTCAAGAACTTCTGATATACTGTGATTAGCACTTCTGATATTTCTCGATCAAAGTTATGGAGGGGTCTCTGTACAACCTAAACGGTTTACTTTTTTCAGGAAAATAACAAACCGTATTCCCTTATTTTGTCTACAACATCTGTGCACAATTTCATTCACTTCGGTTTACTTCTTTTTGCCTTTCTTGCGTCAACTTTCACAATTTTGGGTAGGAGCTTTTGTCCCCTAATACCGTTTTCCGCAGAACATAAAAGAACACGCATTCCTTGTTTCTGGCGTATTATCCATATAAAAAATTTCGTTGCAGTTCTTCATGTCCTTTATCCAAATCTGAGATACCGTTACTAGCACTTTTGATATTTCGTGATCAAAGGTTTGGAGGGGTTAGTGCCCCACCCAACCGTTTTATCCAGAAAAATACGGAACTCGTATTCCCTCGTTTTATGTCTACAATATCTCCGCAAAATTTCATTTACTTCTGTTCACTTGTTCTTGCCTTTCCGGATTCAAATTTGAAAATTATCGGGTGGGTTCTTTTGCCCCCTAAAACCGTCTTTGCGAAGAACATAAAGAAATCCGTGTTCCTTAAGTTTTTGCGTATTGTCCATGCAAAAAGTTTCATTGCAATTCTTCATGTTCTTTACATACATCTGACATACTGTTACTAGCACTTTTGATTTTTCGTGACCAAAGGTTTGGAGGGGCCCGTGCCCCACCCAACCGTTTTTTCTAGGAAAATACGAAACCCGTATTCCGTCATTTTATGTCTACAATATCTGTGGAAAATTTCATTCACTTCGGTTCGCTTCTTCTTACCACTCGGGCGTCAACTTTCAAAATATTTGGGTGGGTTCTTTTACCCCCAAAAACCGTTTTACCGCAGAAAATTAAAAAAAACTTTTCCTTTATTTTTTCGTATTGATTACACAAAAAGTTTCTTTGCAATTCTTCATGTCCTTTACGCACATCTGACATACTGCTACCAGCACTTTTGATATTTTGTGATCAAATGTTTGGACGGGTCCGTGCTCCACCCAACCGGTTTTTCTAGAAAAATACGAAACCCGTATTCCCTCGTTTTACGTGTGCAATATCTGTGGACAATTTCATTCACTTTGGTTCATTTGTTCTTGCCTTTCGGGTGTCAACTTGCAAAATTTATGGTGGGGTTTTATATTAAAACTTTACATTATGTAACTTTTTTCTTTTTATCAGATTCTTTTTTTAGGGGGGAGGAGAGAAATGCTTTCCTCTGTTATCTGTTTCTTGTCATTCATCTTGTTTGAACTGATATATTTGTTACAAAATTGAGATTTGGTCCAACGCGTTGCGAATTCGCAACCAACCCAACCGCCAATCTTTTTGGCTTGCCTGCTGTTGCAGGAAAATGAGAATTGCAGGTGGTAATGCACTTTGGGAGTCGTGTATACATGAACTACAGCACACGGGTGGAACCCACTTTTTATCCTGATCGCCTGCCTTACATCCGAAATACAAAAAAATATGCTTTTCTTGTTATAGCACATTTTCTCTTTGCAAGTGTCAGCTCACCACAAATATAGCAAAAGTTATCCGGACATTTTACACACTTTCGCGACAAGTTTATAAGTATACTATGCACAGTTCTCGTGTGAAGTAGGCTTAGTACATCTCCACAACACGGTTTTCTCTCCACAAACCTTTGAAAACTTCCACGGGAATTGGTTTCATTTCAGACTAACAAAGTGAGCAATATCGATAATTACATTGATAATAATAATTTTAACAAAATCTGCAAATCATGCGATTTTATTGTTTGACAACAATTGCCGGTACAGCGCCAACTTACAATGTTGCCAACTGCTGAACAACTAAAAACACTGAAAGGCTGAAATTTTGACGAATGTAACTTTGAAACTTGAGCTAATTTTGAAATCTTAATGCCATTTTCAAACTCAGCGGTGCCGAATTCATAAACATTAGATAGTCTCATTTCCATAACATTTTCAGTGTAGAACAGTGCAATTGAAAGATCTCAGCCACAGCAACTTGTCCCTTCTCTTTCGAGGGAGGTACAGAAAAACACGCATCAACAGTAGCGCTAGAAGGTGCACAGTTGAAATGGAAAGGCTCTAGCACCAGTTATCTATGTTCTTAACACTGTAAGAATACGAAAGTGGAGGCCGCGGTAGCTCACTGATAGAGTGCTTAGCGCTGGTGCGTGCGTCCCTGTTTCGATCCCAGCCTCCGCCAAGTGAGTCTTGTGGTATACAAACACGGTGTACATAGGCTCCTTTGTTTCCTCCCACTTTTTCATTCCACCATTATTATTCACCTCATTCCCACTATCTCCTTTAGCCTTAATGCCTTATCATCGGACGTGAAACTAATAAAGAAGTAAAAAGAAAAAAGGAAAATGAGACTATATAGTGGGAAAATCGTAAAAGTGGTCTCCACGTGGTGTAGGGATGAAGGGTGTCATATGCTGGAGTGCTTGATATGTGAAAAAAAAACTGAATGGGTGCCGCGGAAAATTGATTACTAATAGTACTTCGCAATAAGGGAATGATTGGAAAGAACTAATGTATAACATTTTCACCACAATTGAATAGCAATATTCAAAGTAGAAACTCGTCCGTCGTACACTAGTACTACAGTGTAAAGTAACATTTTCGATAATTAAAATTCTGGCTGCGTACGCCATCTTGAAAAGCGCTACCTTGCGTCTTATATTACCTTGAATTTGTATCCGTAGCTGACATTAAGGAACGAAGGAAAAGAAAGAAAAAAAACATTGGGTCGCCATTATTCCTTCTTACACTATAATTTATAGACCAGTAAACACAACGCTACTTACTCCAGATTCTTGTACACTACTTGCGTTGTCAATGCTAAGGAAAAGACGAGGAAAAGAAAGAAAAAAAAATCATTTAGGATAACACCATATATCTTGCATCTCTGTTTATTTAACTTTCCTTGTAATAAACGCATAACAAAAGACTCTCATTGACATTTATGATCGTGGATAGCTAGATTCAGGAAAAAAAAATCTTTATATTCCGTTAAGTTCCTCAAACCTTTTAACGCCAACACCACTCGAAGGTAAATAACAATATGAATTAAGCCACACTGTACTAACAGTAAGAGAGTTGTTTACATTTCTAGACAATAGCACAAAATCCTTGGTAGGCTACTTCACCAAAGGAAATCTACCATTTACATTACCACTCGTGAACATCTCATTGCAAAGAGAGAGAGAGACCTACGGCTGCGTCGATTAACCTTCCCCCTTTTAGCACATAACTTCTCCACTTCACCCGCATCCAACCGCTAAGAGGGCATTTCCCTCGACATTTACTATTAGCAGCGGCGGTAATAACATTTAACTCTGTAGCACATTATGGGGAACACAAAACCAGCCAGTGAAATTAGACTCGACTTCTGACACTCCCGCATTGAAGTACGAGTGGTATCGTACACCCACCGTCTTAACGTGCCTCACTGATCTAGTGAGCAACATCACAATCAAACGTAACCGAACAACTCGAGAATGCAAACTTGGGGTGCGGCGACTTGATGCTTAGATTGTAGATTAT
This sequence comes from Thermobia domestica, assembly GCF_964235325.1. Lineage (NCBI taxonomy): Eukaryota > Metazoa > Arthropoda > Insecta > Zygentoma > Lepismatidae > Thermobia > Thermobia domestica. Next base: position 91,433,118 of record NC_137470.1, read on the forward strand.
ATAGATATACATATGTATATAGTTATTAATAAACAATACGGAATGCCCGCTGCTAGACAGACATAAACTAGCCATCGCTAATCAATCTTTAATTTATCAAATAGAATGCCTGAGAGAATAGACAATACGGAATACCTGTTGCTAACATACATGTGCTAGAAGGCAGCTAGTAATATATTATACATCTAGACAACTCTAAGAGATGATCTTATTCAGAGCAAGAGAGAAACGGCTTTGATATCAGACTACCCCGCTGGCGTGTGATTCAACTTACTGGATAGAGACTCACTCTCGTTTACTCGGACATATTACGGACAAAACTCATTTCGGACAATATTATGGACATTGTAAACTGACTCGGATAATATATATATATATATATGTATACACCAAGAAAACTGAGAATTATTGAACGTATATTACTGTTTGTTCATAAGTAATCTGTAGTAAGATAATGAACACACGAAGACATTGATATGACGTTAGATATATTTAAAACAATTTGGACAACTATAAATGGTGGACAATTTCTTCCGCAACTTCCCGGATGATACCAGTTTCTTCACAAGACGGAATAAAAAGAAATAGACATATTTACCTAGTAGACAGTTACCAAAGTTCACCCGACCGTGGTTTCACTTTACGAATAGGGACACTGTGGAAACACTGTGAAACAGCACTCCAGGGTGGCGACCGATCCTGATGACTCCTCCAACATCTCACCATGTGTACAGCCATAACCTCGGCGTGGATTGATCACACGACGACCCCTCCTGGGTTAATAGCAAAGCATACGTTCCGCTACTATCTCCACCAGGTAGACAAACAATCACTGCAAAGCTGCTGCAATGTTCATCCTCACAACAGCGACCACAGTTAGACACATTAAATTCCAGAGAGGCAGGCTGAGCTGACAACAAGTAATATAGGACGAAGTCCCTTGCCAAGAAAATGTAGTAAGGGTGGACGGAAATTCACCACGTCAAGAGAAGGAGGCCATACATCAATCGAGTTCAGTCCCGGAGACAGCACAAAAGGGATTTCTGAACTTTAGCTTTCATCACATTAACAGTTAGGAAATATCCAACCAATCTCAGCCATGCTTCAAAACGCACAGGTCGAATATTTGAGTAAGTTCTCTTGTGATTCTTGTTTTTACCCGCTAGCCTAGCATACCGTTCGACTAAAACAGCCTCTTTAAATATTTATATTAAAAAACCGCCACTTACTGCACAGTTCACTGTAAATTAATATCCAAAATTATGGACAATCGTGCTTCTCACCACACCACGGCCATGTTCGCAGTTCGTAGTACAAAGAAAAGGTGAACCAGAGGGGGCTCTCCGCAGCCCTCTCACTTCCGGATTGGTCATTCCACACTACGCATCAAAGCGTAGAATGGAAATAACAGATTTTATAACAAAACAAATATAAATAAAGGAGAATAAAAATTATATAAACGAGCACTTATATATGCAGATTTATAATAATCCTTCCGTTTTACATGAAACACAAAATTTTAAATTATTTCAAACGATCCGAGCTACTCTCAAAAGCCGCTCAACGCAAACCATAGACATACAAAGGAAAGTAGCATACTACATCTACACGCACTAGTCCAATTGTCAACCATCTTGAATCCTTCATGAAAGTCGAGAATTGAGAAAATATAATAAGAAATAATATTAGCTAAGAGCTGATTGAACATTTCCGCAAATATTCTCTTTGAGAAAATGTAACGCTCAAAGAGGAACGTTACATCCACCCAGAGGACAAGGAAAAAAAAAGAAAAAAAATTCCTCTCTCTTTTTCTTTTTTTACCCTATATATTATTATTAGAAGTTATTTATATGGATAATTTCGAAGAAGTTCATCTCTTCGTTCTTTGGAACAGTTGAATTTCTTCAAATTATGAAAATTCTGCGTTCCCACACTTTCCCCAGTGAGGGTATGCAAAATCACTGAGTTTTTCAGAACCCTTCTAGCCAAGAAAGGGCCCGAGAAACATTTCATATATTTAGCAAATTCTCCTTTAATTGAAGAGGAAAGATGGTGAAGTTTAACCATTACTAGGTCTCCTTCTTCTAACTTAACCTCCCTTCCTGTTCGTTTCAAAGATTTCTTAGTTTTATTAGTAACTTAAGGATACAATGTAATATAACGATCTTGGGTAGGTGTCTTCTCTAGAACACCAGGCCAAGGAAAATTCTTTTTAAATGCTTCAATAGCAGAATAAGATAAAAATAGCTCTGCAGGCGTACAATCAATACTACTACATAATGAATAATTTAGGAGTTCCTGACATCGCTTCAGTACAGTACTCCACTTAGAATGATTACTATGACACTCTAAACGAATAATTCGGTTGAGTTCTTTATGGCTCCTTTCTGCCAAACCATTCGAAGACGGGGAATAACTAGACGTTAATACGGATTTCATATTATGCTCCTTACAATAGTCCTGCCAGAGGCGCGAGATAAACTGTGAACCTTTATCCGAGACAATAGCATTAGGATAAGGAAACAAATAAAAATAATTCTTTTCCAACACTGAAATTATACCTTTAACATGAGCAGTCTTTAAAGGAAAGAAACAAACAAACCTAGAATAAACATCAATAATAGATAAAATATAATAATAACCATTACTAACTGGGAGCCTCCCAACGAGATCTACCGCTAGGCGGTCGTGAGGTCGACTAGCTTCTATATGAATTTCTTCTTTAAGTATTACCTGATTGGCGAACTTTGTCTCAGCACAATCAAGACAATCTCTAATATACTGTCGAATTGACAGTCTTTGTTTCTTCCAATAAAATAAAGAACGACATAAAGACATACATTTCCTAGCTCCAAAATGACCACGTGAATGGACTATTCCAATTATTTCTTTTATTAACTCTTGAGGAATAACCAAAAGCCATTGGTTCGAATTCCTATGCTTGAAATATAGCAAACCTTGATAACAAGTGACATGTTCTGAGGAACTATCCAATAAAGACCTTAACTTAATACAGAAGTCGTCATACTTCTGCTTTTCCCTGACTTTCTCCAGGTTGAAAAGAGACGAATCTTGAACAGACAAGAAATTGACATGATACTCTTCTAACTTCGAAGGCACCTCCGGTGGATTTCTACTCAATGTATCCGCGACAAAATTCAGACTCCCAGGACAATGCTCGAAGACAAGGTCAAACCTTTGTAATTTAAGAAGCATACGAGTCGTCTTAGTATCTAAGTTCTTCATAGAAAAAGAATGAGTGACTGCAGCATTATCCGTATGGATATACGCAGTTCTTCCAAGAATATATTGTGAAAAACGTTCACACAAAAATAAAACAGAGAGCAATTCCAACTGAAAAGAAGACAATGAAAGTTCGTGAGGTTTAACTCTACGACTAGCGTAGGCGATGACATTTGGATGATCGGACCCATCAGGGTACTGTGCCAGAAAACCAGCCAAATTCTCAGAACAAGCATCCGAATGGATGTAAAATGGCAAATTGAAATCTGGTTGTCCCAACGCAGGTGGATTACTGACGATTTCCCGCAATTTATAAAAGAGATCCAAAACTTCAGGAGTGAGTTTGTACTTAACATCCTTCTTAATAAGATCGTACAACGGAGAAGTAAGTGTCGAATAATTGGGAATGAACCGCTGTCGCCATCCCAATAATCCTAGAAATTGACGCATCTTTTTCTTGGTTTTCGGGATGGGATAGCAACGGATTGGCTCATTATGACGTGGGTCAACTTTGACAGTCTGACCACTAATGACATGTCCCAGGAAGTTCACTTCCGTCAGAAGGAAGCAACACTTCCGGAAATTTAGGGAAAAATTCCCACGTTCAAAAATTTCGAACACACGCTCCAGATGGGCGAAGTGTTCGTCTAGAGAAGTGCTAGATATTAAAATATCGTCCAGAAACAAAGTGACAAAATCTTTAGTACTTTGATCGAAGTAACTATGCATAACGCTCTGGAAAATAGCGGGCGCACTCTTTATTCCTTGAGGTAAGACCATCATTACGTATTGTCGCCCTTTATAAACAAAACTCGTACAGGGGTATGACGAAGGATGGAGACCTACGCCATAATATCCTGACGAACAGTCAAACTTTGAAAAGTATTGCGCCTTCGCTACACGGTTCAATATATCACCTATTGGTTCCACCTGAGCCTTAGGAGCTCGGACACGGTGGTTCAGTAGGCGAAAATCAATTACAGGTCTAACAGCACCAGACGCCTTGCGAACACAATGCATGGGGTTCCGGTACGGTGAGGTCTGTTCACGGGCTAAGCCTAATTCAATCCATTTTTGTAATTCTGCCTCAAATTCCATTTCCATGGATTTTGGCACAGAATAACATGGTCCTACGACAGGTTCTTCGTCAGTTAATTCTATCTTGTACAAGGGCGTTCGTATCCTACGAGGATACTCGCAGAAAATATTACGATATCGGAGTAACAAATTATATAAACGTTGCTTAACGTTAGTATCTAAATCTTCTCGAGATGAGATATAATTCTGAATTTCAGTATCTGAAAGGTTAGATTCAGAAACTATATGCACATCTGACACAGAAAAGGTAACTGGATTTTCTACTGAAGGAGGAACCTCTAAAATGTTGACATCAGAACACAAAAGTTCGGAAGGAAGCGATTCCTGCTCATCGGATGGCCATTCAATCCTCCCGATCTCAACCTTGTTCGAAGACAAAGCTACTATAAGAATACTAGGTTGATTAGTCGAAATTACGACATGACTACCAGCATTATCACGCAATCGGATTTCTTTCCTCTCCCTGTCGATAACAGCTTTGAATTTGTCTAAAAATGGACAACCCAAAATAAGATCTGTTCGAAGATATTTTATAACAAACAATGGAATATCAAATAAATGACCCTGAATATTTAAACTAAATATCTGGACACCTTGAACCGAAAACTTTTCTGTACCAGCAAAGGCACCTAACGACAAACCAGTATATGGTCGCAATTTAGCAGATGAAAATTTTAATTTTAACTGCTTCCAAATATTCCAGTCCAAAAGGCATAAATCTGATCCACAGTCAATAGTACAGGTTAATTGGACTCCGCCAATGTTTCCTTTGACAACAGGGGAAGAAGAAAAATAATAGTCGGGCTTTTCTTTTTCTTCATCCTCCTCGACTACAAAGTTTACGTTAAATGATATGACATTATTACTCTCGTTATTATTTACATCTCCAGATAATGACTCCACCAAGACATTATGAGTTTTGACGTTAGTTTCCGAGTCATTATCTACGGGGACTGGAGAAATACAGCAGTCGTTTCCCCCCGTGTTCGGAAAAGACTGCAACCTCAGTTTTCCGAAGTAGATGAAGGTTGATCTTCCCTTGGATTGGAAGATGCTTCATCTCGTCTCCTATCATTATTTTGATATCTTCCGTTACGTCCTCGATTTCTTCCACGATAACGATTTCTACCATTTCCTCGATATCGATTATTATACTGATAATTATTACCATTATTGTTATTGTTATTGTTATTCCTATTTTCAGTCTGAGCATAGCTTAAAAATTCAGTTTGACAGCTACTGTCAACATGTTCCGAATTACGATTAATGATTTTAGCTTGCTTAGCGAATACTTTCTTTGTTGGAGGCCTAACTTCATGCATAGAAGTATCCTCAATCCCAGATAATAACGCTACTTTACTCATTAATTCATCAATACTATTATACTGCTGAACGGACAGCAAACGCATGTCCCTAGGCGGTAAACAATTCAAAATTAATTCCAGAAGTTCCGAAGTACTCGGGGTTTCGCATATATTGTAGTAACTTTCGACTACAAACCAAACGTAATCTAACAATGAAGCAAACTTCGTCTTATCATAGCGCAAAGATTGCAACGACTTCTTCTGTGCACGCTCTATCTGAGGCGAACAATACTGATTCTTAAAAAGACGCACAAAATCCTGATAAGTTTTAATTTCAGGAGCTACTGAGCTATACCAAGCAAACGCGGCTCGCACCATACAATGTTCTACGACCCGTAGTTTGTCTCCATCAGTAAGTGAATACATACTTAAACATTTCTCAAGATCCCTCAAAAACTTCCTTGGGGCTCCAGGTTTGATATCCCCAGAATACGAAGGAAAAGATTGTAAATCTTTCTGCTTAATCGCAAAAGGCAATGAATGCGGTGCTATACCACTAAAGGTGGCAACACTGTTTCGCGATACCGGATTATTCGGCACAATAGCAGTGTGAAAAACACTAGGATCATAACTAGGCTTTAAATAGCTAGTATTAAACACTGGTCGGCTATTCCCAACATGAGAAGTGATCCCTCTCGACATTGACCATGTGACAGTGTCAGTAGTACGAGTGCTATTACTTACATTATTGCTGTAATAAACAGAAGAATTAACATTGGGAAAAACATTTAAAGCACTAGCAATTACTTTGGTTTCACTAGGACTAGCTGGAAACTCGTATTTAATATCTGGTTCTGATTGCACAAACACAGGTTTACTCAGATAACTATCAGAACTAGTAACAGACGCATTGCATTCAGCAGACGTACTAACAATAGTATTAACAGGCAAATTATCCCTTGACTCAGAAAAAGACACAAAAGAATTTTCACTAATACAAGGACGTTTACAGGGAACACCTTCTTTACTCAGGCTCCCACACTCAACTGACGTAAATTTAGGTTTCTGCAATTTATCCACTTTATTAGTTAGGGTTAACACTTCAGAGAAAAACTTAGATTGACTAGTATTACACCCTTCTAGTTCAATTTTCACTTCCTCATTCTCATTTTCAAGTTTTTTTATTCTATCAAAAACAACCTTTAATGCTTTATGATGAGATTCTGCCTCATTCTCAATGGAATCAACACGAGATTCAACAGACTCAATACACAACTTATTACTTTCAACTTCCGTTTTTACAGTATCTAACTGCGCTTGCAAATCCTTTTGATTAACAGTTAATGAACTACAAAGATTTTCTACACTACCTATTCTTTCATCAATTTTGTTAATTGTAGTGGAGAGGCTATGTACATTTTCAACAATGCACTCCTGAATTCTAACATTGTTAGCTTCGTTACTCTCTTTAACTTTCTGCTCAACGCTTTCTAGTTTACTTTCTATTTTGCTATTAATATTAGCATTACTTTCTTCTATCTTACTTTCTATTTTCCTGTTAATATTAGCATTACTTTCTTCTATCTTACTTTCTATTTTCCTGTTAATATTAGCATTACTTTCTTCTATCTTACTCAATACAAGAGCGAACATTTCAGCAAGTTCACTAACGTGCTCTGTCCCTTTTTCGCTACCTTGCGGGGACTTAGGCGAAGAAAAATGCTTGGGAGGTGATTCGTTCTCACGCTCTGACACTTCAGGAGAAACATGCACGTCGCATTTAGGACACCCAAACAAAAGAATCTGAGCTAACAGCTTCGAAAACACTAGAAGTATCTTTTAACTTAACACAAACAAAATGTGACCATTCGTGACACCTGTCACAAGATATAGCACGTTTCTTATCAGAATCAATTTGTTCCGCGGCAGCAAGAGGTTCACTACAACAAACACAAATAATATCATCTCCATTAGGAGGAAGATTCCTCGACTCAGCCGACATTCTTACTTACTGACTTATAAGTCTAATAAACATAAACATATGTGAGCTCTATCCAGTATATCTCATCAACACCAACGCAACAGTCCGTATCACTCGTTTCTTCCCGCATGACACGACAAAAATAGTGTAACATTTTAGACAATAAAATAATCCTACAGCTGGGATCGCCATCTTGAAAAGTAACACTTTCGATAATTAGAATTCTGGCTGCGTACGCCATCTTGAAAAGCGCTACCTTGCGTCTTATATTACCTTGAATTTGTATCCGTAGCTGACATTAAGGAACGAAGGAAAAGAAAGAAAAAAAACATTGGGTCGCCATTATTCCTTCTTACACTATAATTTATAGACCAGTAAACACAACGCTACTTACTCCAGATTCTTGTACACTACTTGCGTTGTCAATGCTAAGGAAAAGACGAGGAAAAGAAAGAAAAAAAATCATTTAGGATAACACCATATATCTTGCATCTCTGTTTATTTAACTTTCCTTGTAATAAACGCATAACAAAAGACTCTCATTGACATTTATGATCGTGGATAGCTAGATTCAGGAAAAAAAAATCTTTATATTCCGTTAAGTTCCTCAAACCTTTTAACGCCAACACCACTCGAAGGTAAATAACAATATGAATTAAGCCACACTGTACTAACAGTAAGAGAGTTGTTTACATTTCTAGACAATAGCACAAAATCCTTGGTAGGCTACTTCACCAAAGGAAATCTACCATTTACATTACCACTCGTGAACATCTCATTGCAAAGAGAGAGAGAGACCTACGGCTGCGTCGATTAACCTTCCCCCTTTTAGCACATAACTTCTCCACTTCACCCGCATCCAACCGCTAAGAGGGCATTTCCCTCGACATTTACTATTAGCAGCGGCGGTAATAACATTTAACTCTGTAGCACATTATGGGGAACACAAAACCAGCCAGTGAAATTAGACTCGACTTCTGACACTCCCGCATTGAAGTACGAGTGGTATCGTACACCCACCGTCTTAACGTGCCTCACTGATCTAGTGAGCAACATCACAATCAAACGTAACCGAACAACTCGAGAATGCAAACTTGGGGTGCGGCGACTTGATGCTTAGATTGTAGATTATATAGATATACATATGTATATAGTTATTAATAAACAATACGGAATGCCCGCTGCTAGACAGACATAAACTAGCCATCGCTAATCAATCTTTAATTTATCAAATAGAATGCCTGAGAGAATAGACAATACGGAATACCTGTTGCTAACATACATGTGCTAGATGGCAGCTAGTAATATATTATACATCTAGACAACTCTAAGAGATGATCTTATTCAGAGCAAGAGAGAAACGGCTTTGATATCAGACTACCCCGCTGGCGTGTGATTCAACTTACTGGATAGAGACTCACTCTCGTTTACTCGGACATATTACGGACAAAACTCATTTCGGACAATATTATGGACATTGTAAACTGACTCGGATAATATATATATATATATATATGTATACACCAAGAAAACTGAGAATTATTGAACGTATATTACTGTTTGTTCATAAGTAATCTGTAGTAAGATAATGAACACACGAAGACATTGATATGACGTTAGATATATTTAAAACAATTTGGACAACTATAAATGGTGGACAATTTCTTCCGCAACTTCCCGGATGATACCAGTTTCTTCACAAGACGGAATAAAAAGAAATAGACATATTTACCTAGTAGACAGTTACCAAAGCTCACCCGACCGTGGTTTCACTTTACGAATAGGGACACTGTGGAAACACTGTGAAACAGCACTCCAGGGTGGCGACCGATCCTGATGACTCCTCCAACATCTCACCATGTGTACAGCCATAACCTCGGCGTGGATTGATCACACGACGACCCCTCCTGGGTTAATAGCAAAGCATACGTTCCGCTACTATCTCCACCAGGTAGACAAACAATCACTGCAAAGCTGCTGCAATGTTCATCCTCACAACAGCGACCACAGTTAGACACATTAAATTCCAGAGAGGCAGGCTGAGCTGACAACAAGTAATATAGGACGAAGTCCCTTGCCAAGAAAATGTAGTAAGGGTGGACGGAAATTCACCACGTCAAGAGAAGGAGGCCATACATCAATCGAGTTCAGTCCCGGAGACAGCACAAAAGGGATTTCTGAACTTTAGCTTTCATCACATTAACAGTTAGGAAATATCCAACCAATCTCAGCCATGCTTCAAAACGCACAGGTCGAATATTTGAGTAAGTTCTCTTGTGATTCTTGTTTATACCCGCTAGCCTAGCATACCGTTCGACTAAAACAGCCTCTTTAAATATTTATATTAAAAAACCGCCACTCACTGCACAGTTCACTGTAAATTAATATCCAAAATTATGGACAATCGTGCTTCTCACCACACCACGGCCATGTTCGCAGTTCGTAGTACAAAGAAAAGGTGAACCAGAGGGGGCTCTCCGCAGCCCTCTCACTTCCGGATTGGTCATTCCACACTACGCATCAAAGCGTAGAATGGAAATAACAGATTTTATAACAAAACAAATATAACTAAAGGAGAATAAAAATTATATAAACGAGCACTTATATATGCAGATTTATAATAATCCTTCCGTTTTACATGAAACACAAAATTTTAAATTATTTCAAACGATCCGAGCTACTCTCAAAAGCCGCTCAACGCAAACCATAGACATACAAAGGAAAGTAGCATACTACATCTACACGCACTAGTCCAATTGTCAACCATCTTGAATCCTTCATGAAAGTCGAGAATTGAGAAAATATAATAAGAAATAATATTAGCTAAGAGCTGATTGAACATTTCCGCAAATATTCTCTTTGAGAAAATGTAACGCTCAAAGAGGAACGTTGAGAAACTAATAAAGAAGTAAAAAGAAAAAAGGAAAATGAGACTATATAGTGGGAAAATCGTAAAAGTGGTCTCCACGTGGTGTAGGGATGAAGGGTGTCATATGCTGGAGTGCTTGATATGTGAAAAAAAAACTGAATGGGTGCCGCGGAAAATTGATTACTAATAGTACTTCGCAATAAGGGAATGATTGGAAAGTACTAATGTATAACATTTTCACCACAATTGAATAGCAATATTCAAAGTAGAAACTCGACCGTCGTACACTAGTACTACAGGAACACAAAAACTGTTCCTATTCTGCTTTTCTTTAGAAAGTAAATATAGTACGAGGTTCGTTCCGAAATTAATGCCTCCTATTTTTTGTGTTGACTTTGTATGTTCGTGCCAGATGTCGTTGGTGTAGTGCTAATGCTTGAACCTTCCTCTTTTATTTGCAGCTGGTTCCGTTGTTCTGCGGTAGTTGACGCCAGCATAGGAGTGTTCCAAAACGGAGCCTAATATGAACGTGCGTATAAAAACAATGATATGTGATTGAATTTCTCACTACTGAAGGAATTGCGGCTCTGGTTCATCGTTGGCAAAAGTGCATAACGAATAGTGGGAACTATCTGGAAAAATGACAGTACTGCTCTGTTTAGCTGTGCTGTTATTATTTATGTATCTCCATTAGTTTCCATGAAAAAAAATAGGAGGCATTACATTCGGAACGACCTCGTACTATATTTACTTTCTAAAGAAAAGCAGAATGTTTATAACAATAACCAAGATATTTATTTATACCTACTAAAGAAAACCAGAAAAAAATCTGTTTACTTACAATTTCAACGGTAAATTTGAACCTTCTTGTGCTGAATTGGTCTCTCAATGTCCGGTAGCAGACTTGACGTCCCGAGGCGGACGCTGCTTTCAATGTGGACATCAAATGTCCAGTAAAAAAAAAAGTAAGTTTAAGAGATTACATAAGAAATGCATTTTCTATAGTGACTCAGGCGAGAGTTATGAAAGGATCTAGTGGACTGCTCTACAAATGGTAAATGAGATGTAGTCCAAAATTATGCTTGAGAATAAATTTTTACGCATAGTTTTCGAGCAAGAAAAACGATTTTTCTAATGGCTTTTTACCTTTAGGCACCTGCCAGGAATTTTGACAAAATCATAGACTCTCAGGTTGGGGGCTCTGGCGACACCCCTAATTATTACAGGGTCATGATTTATACATCGTGGAAAACTTATAAACCACAGATTCCAACGAAGTAAAATTTGTGCAATTTTCACCATATTCGTGGAAGAAATAGAAGAAGAAAGACAAGAAACACACACACACACACACACACACACACACACACACACACACATACAGATGGTGATCAGAATAATGGAAACACCTGAACGAAATTGCAACTTACCAGATTAATATGGTGTCGGGCCACCTTTCGCCTTCAGAACAGCCTTGATGCGACGTGGGATGGAGGCATAGCGGTCGTAAATGGTAGCAAGTGGAATTTTACACCATTCCTCGTGCAGGGCATCGGCCAGTTCTGTGACAGAGGATGGAGGTGGAAATCGTCGCCGGAGTCGTGTTTCCAAGACGGACCACAGATGTTCAATTATGTTGAGATCTGGGGATTGGGCGGGCCAGGGGAGGTGTTGAACTTCATCTCGATGTTCCTCAAACCACGCTGCAACAACGCCAGCTGTGTGAATGGGTGCATTATCATCCTGGAAGATGGCGTCATTGTCCAGGAAGAACATCCGGACCATAGGATGCAAGTGGTCTCCTAAAATTGCGACATAATCGTTGGTAGTGATTCGTCCGCTAAGTGTGACCACAGGACCCAATGAAAACCATGATATGGCGTCCCACAGCATCACCGAGCCGCCGCCATGTTTCACATGTTGGGCGGAGACTAGTGTTGCCACGAGACGAGACGAGACGAAACTTTAGGCTGTCTCGTCTTGTCTCGTGCAAAGCATGTCTCGTCTCGTGTCTCGTCTCGAAAAAATGTGTTCGTCCCATCTCGTGTCTCGTCTCGAGAGGTTCTGTCCCTTCTAGTCTCGTCTCGTCTTGTTTGTCTCGTCTTGTCTCGTAAAAAATATAGCAGTATACCATGGGAACGAAAGTAAAATATAGCAGACTGCACCATGCTAATCAAGATACAACTAAGTTACAAGTATTACCCAGAACACACAAGACAAGAAATGTCACGGTAGCTACACCGTGAAGCCTTCACCTCTGGTGTATGTGGTAGTCGGTTTGATCTCGGTTAGTGCCATGTGAGCTTTGTGGTGGACAAACGTCGAATGTGTGTGGGGGCCGCGGTAGGTCAGTGGTAGAGCGTTCACCTCTGATGCTTGGGGTCTCGGGTTCGATCCCAGCCCCCGCCAAGTGAACTTTGTGGTGGACAAACACCGTGTGCGTGGGTTTTCTCGGGGTTCTCCCGTTTCCTCCCACTGTCTTCATTCCACCATCTCATTCATTACTCATCATCACCGTCTCCTTTAGCCTGACCGGCATAATCGTGGGACGTAAAACTCAAAGATTTCATTTCATTTCATTTTTCGTAAGTGTGTTTTCTCGAAGTAGTCTAGTATCCAACCACTTTCTTCATTCCACTAATTTTCCCATCAACATCCATTCGGGGTGGGCCAAAGTTGCCTAAAGGTCTTAAAAATAAATTCAAATAAGCTCACGAGGCAAGGAAAAATATAGATATTTTTATAAAAAGGCCTTGTGTCCATCTTAAACATAAATTAAACATAACTTTCTTACAAGGCTGTCTGTATTTTTTATTATAAATTAACGAGAAATGTAACAGTTTCGGAAGTATATCACTTCCTTCTTCAGACTACTATTTCAACTGAAATCATAGATAATATAACATGGATAACATAGATAACATAACAGAAATCATAGATAACTGAAATCATAGATCTCTACCAATCAAAAATCATCTTTTTCATTAAAATTCAAAATATATGCCCATTGTTGTAACAATTTTAAACTCTTAACAGAAATCATACATTGTTACCTAATCTTTATATTTCTTTTAATATATATTAACTAAATTAAATACTAATTAACTATCTAAATATAGAAATTTTCTACCTAATATTGAATACTAAATTTTCTACCTGAATATTCATTACTAATTAACTACGTGAATATTGAAAAAAACATATAAATAAAATTTAACCCTATATTGTCCTTATATTCTACAATTCTTCTTTCTTCTTTTTTCTCTTTTCAAAATGTCCTCCCATTCTTCATTAATACTCAACCCACTACTCAAGTTCATAGCTTTAACGTACACTTCTTTTATCCTCTTCGCTTCTTTCCACTTCCTAACCAGTTGTCTCCCTTCATATTCCAATATTTTCGCTCCTTCCCAGTTTACTTCATGGCCTGTTTCCTCTACGTGCTTGTAAATGGCATTCGTGTCTCTCTTCAATCTTACATCATCTTTATGCTGTTTTAAACGTTCTTTCATTCTCTTCTTGGTTTCTCCTATATACACCTTATCACACATCCCACACGGTACTTCATATATCACTCCTTTCTTACATAATTCCGCTGACTTTCTCATCTTCTTTTTCTTGATGATATCTATTATCTTCATTCCTCCTTGCCTGTACGTCTTAATACCTTCTCTCTTAAGAATTCTTCTTATTTTCTCTGATATCACCCCTGCACTTTCAATACCATGCCATCTTTTCTTCTTGTCCTCTTCTTTCTCTTCTTCTTTCTCACTTTTCTTCCTTCTCTTCCTGCTCTTTTTCTTATCCTTTTCATTGTAACAATTGTCTTTCAATTGTTCCCATAGTCTTTCTCTGTCTTTCTCCTTTTGATCTTCCTTCGTATTTATGTAAGAAAGGAGTGATATATGAAGTACTGTGTGGGATGTGTGATAAGGTGTATATAGGAGAAACCAAGAAGAGAATGAAAGAACGTTTAAAACAGCATAAAGATGATGTAAGATTGAAGAGAGACACGAATGCCATTTACAAGCACGTAGAGGAAACAGGCCATGAAGTAAACTGGGAAGGAGCGAAAATATTGGAATATGAAGGGAGACAACTGGTTAGGAAGTGGAAAGAAGCGAAGAGGATAAAAGAAGTGTACGTTAAAGCTATGAACTTGAATAGTGGGTTGAGTATTAATGAAGAATGGGAGGACATTTTGAAAAGAGAAGAAAGAAGAAAGAAGAAAAGTAGAATATAAGGACAATATAGGGTTAAATTTTATTTATATGTTTTTCAATATTCACGTAGTTAATTAGTAATGAATATTCAGGTAGAAAATTTAGTATTCAATATTAGGTAGAAAATTTCTATATTTAGATAGTTAATTAGTATTTAATTTAGTTAATATATATTAAAAGAAATCTAAAGATTAGGTAACAATGTATGATTTCTGTTAAGAGTTTAAAATTGTCACAACAATGGGCATATATTTTGAATTTTAATGAAAAAGATGATTTTTGATTGGTAGAGATAACAAATTATGTTATGTTATCTATGATTTCAGTTGAAATAGTAGTCTGAAGAAGGAAGTGATATACTTCCGAAACTGTTACATTTCTCGTTAATTTATAATAAAGAATACAGAAAGCCTTGTAAGAAAGTTATGTTTAATTTATGTTTAAGGAAAAATAGTTTACAAGATAATATATCTCTGCTGTTAGTTGTCTGAGGCTTCTCGACCCTGGCTTTTTTTTTTTTTTTTTTTAACATTCTGAAATGTAATTTGTTTCACCAGTTTCAATACACGAATATACAGTAAATTGCTCATAGGTACGTCCAAGATGAAGACACTAATGTCAAATAATGTTTACACGACAAGCAAAGTGCGATGTAAAGGTATCACCATCCCCGACACTATCGTATACTACACTGGTATACAAAATTTTGCTTATTATTATTTCTTGATGAATTTTTATGTATTTTGACCCTCTAAACACGAATCTGGCACTTATTTTTATGTAGTGTCAATATTTTCAATGATTTAAGCATGTTTTATTTTTCTCCTATACTGATTTATGCAGAGTAATTTGCGTCCTTTTACTTCGATACTCGCTAGGTGGAATCGCATTTGTTATTAAAGATAATTGTTCGGAGTACGAAACAGAGAATATAGATTCTAAAGATACATAGCAGAATTGTAAATTGATTAAATAGAGTTATTCAAGTATGAAGCTGATTTTGGAGAAAACAAAATATAAGGAACATCAATGGGACGTGTGTGAAGATTTCAAAATTATTGGTTTTCTTCTTGGGTTGCAAAGTAGTTATACTAAATATTCCTGCTTTCTATGTCTGTGGGACAGTCGGACAACTAACCAGCATTATGATCAAACCACGTGGCCTGAAAGAACGGAGCTTATTCCAGGAACACATAATGTGATAAATGAAGCATTAGTGCCCAGGGAGAAGATTCTCATGCCAACATTACATATTAAGCTGGGATTGGCAAAACAATTTGTGAAAGCTCTGGGTCGCAATTCACCTGCCCTACAATGTATCAAACAAATGTTTCCAGCTTTATCAGAGGCAAAAGTTCTGGCTGGCATTTTCACAGGGCCTCAGATTCATGTCATGCTTAATAGTGCTCCACTTAAACAAGAAATGACGGAGTTGGAAAGAAACGCTTGGGGGGGGGGGGCCTTTCATAAATTGGTGACGGGATTTCTTGTGCATAACCGAAGTGAAGCGATTGAACACCAAGTTAAGACACTCATTGATCAATATCGAGCATTAGGATGTAGAATGTCTTTAAAATTACATATGCTACATTCATACTTGGATTTCTTTAGGGAGAATTAAGGAGATGTTAGCGAAGAGCAGGGGAACGTTTCCATAAGGGCATTGAGGTAATGGAAAGCAGATACCAAGAAAGGTGGGACTGTGCAATGATGGGTAATTATATTTGGGGGTTAGTCCATGACGAAGTAAACGTTTCCCACAAAAGAAAAAGAACCACTAACTTTCACTTTTGACTACGGAATTCCAGTACTTGATGAACACTTTCCTCCAATCTCAAGTACTTTTGTATATAATTTTTATAAGAAATGTAATATTCATATATTTTAGTATTTATGTATTGTTATGTAGATTTTTGTTACCCAGAAAGTTGATGTCCAAAATGTGTAATGTTTGTAATTCAATGTTCCTATAAGACACAATTGTATAATATATTACTGTTTGAGTAAAATCTAATATGCTTATAGCATTACAAATTTTGACATTACGGGAAAGTAACTGTCATACTCGTCTTCAGCGAGTGCAAATTATTAAGAAACCAATGAAAAATCAACAGAAGCACGACTACAATGTTTGTGTTATGCTTGTAGTTCAATGTTCTCATAAGATACAATTGTATAATATGTTACTGTTTTAATAAAATCTGATATGCTTATATCATAACGACATTACGGGAAAGTAACTGTCATACTCGTCTTCAGCGGGTGCAAATCATATATAGCCTATATATATATATATATATATATATATATATATATATATATATATATATATATATATATATATATATATAGACAGACAGAGAGAGAGAGAGAGAGAGAGATGGAAAGATATATAGATAAATAGAGAGATAGATATGTGTGTACACTTTGATTTCATATATTCCAGCCTTTAGGTTTCCATACCAATCCAAAAACTACTTTCCATTTTAGCATATTTAGATTTAGATTTGTTGCAATTATTCTTTTTTTTTTTTTTTAAAAAAAAAAAAGCTCGGAACCAAATAATTTTATTGAGTAATGGAAAGTATTTGATTGAAATGTTATATGTTACTGCACAGTAAGCTCTACTTAAAGTGCCATAGTAATGGGAGCTGAAAGACACATCGGACCAAAGAATGCTTGGGGCCAGTCTTCACCTCCATGGTACAAATCTGTTCCCATAACCGCGGGGTGTGTGCCACTATATGGTGGTTGCCTAGTTTGTGTAACAAACTCATGACAGTACACCCAGATTAGCTAGTGGTCTAAAAAAGTAGTTGATTTTTGGTGGCCATTTTGGATTAAAGTTTCTTATATTGTCGTGATCTATTCGCAGTCATACAACGTACATCTTCATACCAAGCCGAGCGGTCTGCGGCGATAGACCATCGGCTTGAAGGCCCCGGGTTGAGTCACGGAAGGGTCATGGGTATTTATATTAACAGCATTTGTTTTTTCGTATTGTGTCAGGGGGCGAAATCGTACGGGATAATAGGATTTCAGTCTGAAAAAATTGGAGAGAATATCCTCCCCAGGATACTTTCATGGGAGTAAGAAATTAGTAAAAATATAGGATATACATTTTATAGCAGGTTTAAAATTATGGGTATCCTATTTCTTTTCTGTTAATTATGTTCTTCAATGTTCGAATTTTGATCATTCTCATGATATTTTCTGCTTTCAACGGAGTTCCATGAATATTATACCAAATGTTCTTTACACTCTGTAAGAAACCATTTCTGAAAATAATTTAGGTCCTAATGAATATTATTCACTAGGAAAGGGAAGTATTTCCCTCCTCCCAACATGGAAGCAGAGGGCAATTTCGCAGAGGTCAGATCAAACATTTCCGCGTAACAAAACGAAGGTCCCCCTGTAAAACCTCTTCACTTAAAGTGTTATTGTTAGTATCATAAATTTGCTGAAAGCAAACAATTTGAAGGGTTCGTCGATAATATCTTCGCTTTTTTTGTCCTTCGACCGCCTTCCAAACAAAGAGGTGAATTTTACATGACTGCTGTATAATAAGCGAGCGATTGGTAAAATGGTAAAAGTGTGTTTTTATGTGTATGTGTGTGTGTGTGTGAGAGAGAGAGAGAGAGAGAGAAGACAAAATTTTTGTTGCAAGATGACATACTTCAATTGCCGTTTTCGGTTCATATAGCAAAAAGAATACCACCACCAGAGAATAAAGACAAATGTAGGTGTGTTCTGTTCTCTTCCGCCATCTCAGCCAGAACTTTCAACTACAGCCTATAATGAGTGTAGACCTTATCCAGTTTTCAAATTGAATAGATGGTGGTGGTAGTTCGGTTTCTTGACCTTGTAAAAATCTTCCCTGTCTTTGATTTTGTTTGTCATCATTCCAGCCAGAAATGAAAAAAATGAGAATTCCTCAGTTTACAGCAAGGGGAATTGGGGACAAGACATTAAGGATGATATTCCTGGAAGCTCATGTATCACGATTGTTTCATTCAATAGACAGAGGACACTTTTCTATGAAGGCTTTGAACATGTTTTCACACAAACATGTCTTCTCCTTTTGCAATCTATATGACTACTGGCAATTTCAATCTTGGCCATTTCCGCAAGCGTTTTCATTTTCGAGACACGAGTCGAGACGAGACATTTCAAGAGACGTCCCGTCTCGTCTCGTGTCTCGTCTCGTTTTCGAGACGGGACAAGTAGTCTGTCTCGTCTCGTGTCTCGTTTAAAAGGTTCTGTCTCGTCTCGTGGCAACACTAGCGGAGACACTGCAGATCATAAGCTTCTTTGGGCGTTCTCCACACATAAACAGGGCCCGTGGTTGGAAATAGGGTGAAGGATGACTCATCCGACCATATCACACGTTTCCAGTCCTCAACGGTCCAAGTTGCATGGTCGCGGCACCATTTGCGGCGTGGGAAAGCGTTATTGTCATTGATGAGCGGTTTGGCCCGTGCAACACGACCGCGTAAATTCATGTCATGTAATTCGTGGTGGACTGTGATTGTCGAAACAGGCTGGGGGAGGTTATAGGAGGCACACATATAGCTATGTTCTATTTAGAATTTTTATGTTAATTTCAAGCGAAATTTTTGCATAATGTTAGAATAATTTACATATCTATAGGTTAATTAAGAATATATAAGTTAGTTAGGTTAATTAGTATATAAAATAGGTGAATTAAACATTGTCATTTGGAATATAAAAATATATATAGGAAAGAAAACTTAACTTGGAAAAGCACCACTGAGTAAAAAAAAAAGAAAGAAATTGTTCCGTAGGAGTTAAAAGATGTGTACGTGCACCCAGGATTGCTATCTACAGTTAAAGAAGAATTGTGGTATGAGAGAAATGTTATCTAGGTCATATATTTAAATCATACTTTAACGTAGTTAGGTAGAAGTGAGCAGAGTTGCTAATGTTGCTGCAGATAGTGCCCTGGCGACATAGATCCTACCCCATTACCTTTGTGTATTTCTGCTCAGATATTTTAGCAAGTGGGTTAGAATTCTTGGGAACAATAAGGCGTTAGATTTTCGTCAAGTGACTATTTTTCACACTAGAAACTTCGATAGCTTGGGTTGGATCCCGCCAGAAAACTATCCTATATTTTTTTTTTCAAAGCGCGGTTTCGACAAGGAAGAGCTTCTGCTCTTCCTGCGAGTGGGTTTTTCCCCCATTGAAAATTATGAATGCATCATATTCTAGCATTATTACATATTTAGAATTGTAGAGATGTAAGATAAGATGTAATTTTGGTCAGAAAAGATGTTTTCGTTGTTACCTTAACTTTAAAACAAAAGCTTATTACTTTACTGTGCTTGGTGTTGACATTGCTGTAATTGAGACGACAGCGATACGCAGTACCGTGAATGTCATAGCAGCCGATATGTGTATATTTATTGATTATTAATTCTAAATTGAATGTCACTGCTGGAATCCTATGTAAATATAATCAGAGGAATATTAGGTACAATGTAATATAGAATATATTGTTGATTCATGATAATTATTGTGAAAAAAAGTGAAAAACCATGAACAAATGTGTGTGTGGAGGTTGCGAGAGATCACCGCTAGAGTACTCTGGCGAGGTAAACAAAAGCACATGGACTGGTTCGGCAAGGAAGATTGTTTACAAAGAAAATGTACAGTGACGCCGGGGAAAACAATACGAAAACAAGTATTTAACATTTGAATAACAAAGTGTATGATACACCGTTTTAAAGTTTAGTATTTCCTCTATCCAGTGGTCAAACTCAATACAGATGACAAGCAATAATAATCTAAGAATAAATGAAAGATTACATGAAAGTGTACTACCCAGACATTTTGGCGACAAAACCATTAGGGTCCGCGAAAAGGGACTATACATTGAATTTTGGGTAGGTCAGGAGCGAGCCTTTGAAAATCGTGTTGTTTCCTCTGAAAGAAAACTGTTTGACAGGGAAGGAGAAAGTTAGTTGGTGTTAAGACGCGATACACAGAGGTCTTCCTCTGTAATAGTTAGTGCAAGACTCATCGTGACAATGGTCTGTTTTGTGAGATAGGCACATTTAAATAGTAGAATCGCGGTGTTACTCGAGATTGAGATTTTTTTCTTTCGTCTCGATCTAACTGTCTCAGAACTTAACGTAATCTTGGTGTATGCTTTACGGGCAACACATGTTGCGAGACGAGATGTTAAAAAGAGGAGAGTTTGAATATTTTTTTAAAACAGAGACTGAGTCTTAAATCTGCAGCTAGGACAATGACTACTAGCGTATAACTCTCGTATGTAGTTTTCCGTGTGATATATGTATAAAATCTTAAAAGTAAAATTTTAAGTGCGTCATATGTGGCCGATGTAGTAAAACTTTGGAACTGGATCATAGATCAGAACATTTTCAGAGACTTTGAGGCAATCCAGATGATAATTATCCAGTAACACTGCATGAACCAGATGTCTTCAAATGGATCCAGAGATACTAAGAGAGAGACACCAGTGCAGCGGAGAAACAACCAGAGCAGCGCCCAGTAGCAGCAATTGATATCATCTAGGAGGTTCCAGGATGCCGAGCGAACTTCAGTGAGAAGAGAAAGGACTGAAGGAAGAAGACAATGAAGAACACGTCAAAACAATACGTGCACAAACTGAACAGAAATATATAATGGCCAAATGTTCATAAAAAGAAAAATATTTTTTTTTGTTTTGACCGGTCACTTCAATTTAATATTCGTGTGAATCTAAAATAATTTCTTTGTGTGTGTGTGTGAATATCAGTGTTTAAAATCTGTATGATCTCTGTGGAGTGTCTATTTTATCAACATTAAAAATTCGACAAAATAACATGGAAGTCTTTCTTGTACGGATTCCAGACATCAATTAAGGTATGTGCATAATTTCGCATATGTTTTTCTTTTACAGCATGGCAAGAACATATACAGAGAAGGGTGTATGGTTGTAACCTGACCATTTCAATGGAGCATCTGAGTTGAAGTAAAGCCACTGATTACCTGAGTTAAAGAGTATTTTGTATATTTCAAATCACTTAATTTTTTAAAAAAAAGCTCTACCGAATATTTCTTTTATATCTTTAATATTTTAACTAATCACAAGTAATTCATATAATTCATTTACATAACTTCTGTTAATTACTTTATTTAAATACTTCTTGGGACTGTCCATTCAGGGCACTCCACCATTGTGGTGCAAATATTTAAGTATTTTAATTTCGAAATCTGGCTATGTCCAACACGTTCACTTTAGCCCACCACAAAATCTGGCTTACCCAGCGTAAGGCGAGATCACTTCAGTGTCACGGGTTGTAATATTTAAAAAAAAGTGGATGCTGTCAATGAAATGTTCAGGGCCATACACCAACAATGAAGTAGTAAGCTTTGTGTCCGGCAACATTTTATTTACGAATTTTGTTTCTTTGTTTCCTTGTTTATTTCGAAAAAAACCAGCCAAAATTACATGTTTTATTCGTAAGAATTTAGTTATTTTGATTAGAGTTTTTCCATGTGTGCCTGTCGGAAATTTTAAGAGGGGGATAACATTTATTTTGCGTGTTATTATTATAAGATACAGAAATTAGCATATCTTAGAAAGTTAGAGAGTTAGAGTATTTCTATTACGTTGATAGTGGTCACTAGACTGCAGAAAAAGAAAATGGAAAAAGAACTGGTTAACTTTCCCCAGAATCAGCTCGGTGAGTTAGAGTTAGAGGAGAGAGTTGAGAATATAGAAAGTCAGGGAGAAATTAGTGACGGAAACGGAAATCAGGGAAGTCAGGAAAATGAAAAGGAATCGATCCCTGGACCATCCAGTGTTGTGAACATGGAGACAATGGATCTATCTATGAATCCACTGTTTGTAATGTTACAACAGCTGGTAAAGAGCACTGTGAAAGAACTCGTTGACAAACAGGAAAGGTCAGTAAAGGAACAAGTTGATAAGCAGGAAAAAATTGCACAACAGCAGGAAAAGTCAGTACAGGAATTAGTGAAAAGGCAGGAAGTAAATAGCAGTAGATTAATGAACAGTATAGCTGAACTGAGTACTCGGCTGGATGCAACAGCTGAATCGTTCAATGAGCGATTAGCTGGAGCATGCAACGAGTTACGAGGTTCAATAAGAGCGAATGATGAGAGGGTACAGCAGCTCGAGCGAGTAATAATAGAAAATTAGATGAAATACAATTAACTTTAGGACAAGACATTGTGAGAGTAGACAACCAGGTAGAAAGCGTCAGGACTTGTGTAGAACAGGTGACAAGTAGGTTGGAAAGCGTTGAGGGTTCAATTGCTCAAGCGGAGAATAATATGCAGCGTGTAGAAATACAGTGGAGAGAAGAAATGGGTCGATTACGCGAAGAAATTGGTCACGAAAACCAGCTTGAAGAGGTGCGGAGCGAATATCGGGATGGTATGCAAGAGATACAACAGAATATTACTTCTGTTTGCACCAAATTAGAGAAAGAACTTGCTTCTTTAAAGAAATCGGTTCGAGAAATTGATGACAGAGGTGAAAGAATAAACAATAACCAACCCGGTACCTCTCGAGACGCTCCTTGTTTTTTCTTTCGAGACGAGACAGAATCCCGCGTATCGTCAAACGCTCAGCCGCCTGTCTCTACGTGCCAGCTAGCATCAGCTGTGGGACTGATGCATCGTGATCTGTCTCTTCCTATATTCTCTGGTTTAGAAAGTGAAGTGCAGTCTCATAATTTTCTTGTCGAGCTCGATAATTATTTTGGTCTCACGGGAGTACCGGAAGATCGAAAGCTACAGTTTGTCTCGAAATGCTTTAGAAATACATCACTGCAATGGGCTCAAGTAACTCTAATTAAGTGCAAGACGTATCAAGATTTTATCATGCATTTCAAACGAACCTATCTGAGCGAAGAGAAGTTGGCGAACTTACGTGCGACCATTCTAACGGCTCGGTTTGATAGCCGCTCAAATAGGCTTCCCACGGAGTACCTTTTAGACTTGCTGCATAAGAATAGTATTTTATCGCCGCCATTAGAACCGCAAGTACTCTTAAAGATACTGCCAAGACAACTGCCATCTTGGATTTACAGGTCTGTGATATAATCCAAACCTAAAACAATCGAAGAATTGGTTGGTCTGGTGGCAGAATTGCAAGTGACGTATCAAAATAATAGCGGAAACAATAACATTAGAAGGGGGTTAATATGATGTCAATAGAAGAAAGCAATAATGAAAGGTCTAGCGGTACATCGTATAGACATCGCCCATATTCCCCACGAAAGAATCGCAATAATCAGAATCGTGGTGGAAATACACAGAGAGGTAGAGGGAACACGAGTAGGCAATTTGGCAACCATGGAACGACATGGCCACCAAGGGATAGAAATGGTGAGAATAATAACAATGAAAGGTCTCAGGGTCGTTCAAACAACCGAGGTTCCTTCAGGGGCAGGAATAATCCCAGAGGACGGAGGAGATCATACTCTGGTGAAGAGCAGGTTAACAATCTGGAATTCAGTAGGGGTAACGGTTCTTCTAATGAAAGTGAAAACCAAAGATCTAGGTCACAGAGCCCCCGGAATATGAGACAAACAGTTTCTAGACAGTGAGAAACGTACGCATGGTGTCTAGGAGCTACAGATGACTGTTCTCTATCTGATAGTGCTAAATTTTTACCTAGTAGTGTGCGTAATGAGGATAGTTCTTATCATGCTGAACATAATAAGGGAGAATGCGAAATTCTTGTTAAACAGTTAGAAATCATGGGATTGGAACGTAATAGCAGAGATTGCATACAATGTGACAAAATTATTAATAAACAATATTTTTCGGATGATAAAAGTGCCAAAGGTAAAGATAAAGAATTATGCTTGCTTTTGAGAGGTGGAAAAGAGATTAAATTAAATAAATGTCTTTTTGATAAATCAAATGCCATTTTTCGAGATTTATTGGAAACAGATGAAAGGGAGAATGTACCTACCAACAATGTTATAACGTTACCAGAAGTAGAAACTTGTTTATTTGGTAAAAAAGTATGTGCTCTTCTTGACAGCGGAGCATCAATTAGCGCAATTAGTAGTGACCTATGGGCACAGGTAAAGAATACCACCCCACCCCCTGCATTCCTAAAAGCAAACAATATAAAGGTTAGTTCGGCTTTTGGAAAATCTATAGCCAAAATCCTTGGACAAGTGATGCTAGTAATGACATTCAGTAATCATGAATTCTATACTGTGGGATTAATTGTACAAGGATTAAATCGTCCCTTGATTATTGGGTCACAGTTCTTTGCTGAGAGCAAGGCTGTGCTAGATTATAATGTGGGAGTTTTGAGACTAAATTCACCAACTGAGGTTCAGGTTAGTTTTCGAGATGTAGAAATCGAAGAGAGTGAGTTAGTGGTCAGGAGTTTGACTTTAGAGTTTCAAGATGAAGAGAGATTTTTATATTCATTTCCCATAGGCGAAATGGGCGAAATAGGCGAAATGGGCGAAACGGGTATAGAACCCATCTATGCATTTCAGATGGATGATGTAAGAAATAGAGAAGGGCATAGTAAGGAGATGACTTCTCTCAGAACCCATCTGGATGATGGAAAATATCCGACAGCTACTGAACTTGCCAATGTAGTGTACAGCCCGCATGAATGGAATAAAGTACAAACTAAAGTCACACCAGCTGAGATTTCTACCCTCGTAGAAGGGTACACTGACCTCAGTGTGGTCGAAAAGCAAAAATTAAAAGAAGTGTTAATGAAGCATAGAGAAGTGTTCGATTTAAAACCAGGGTGTATAAAATGATATGAACACAGTATAGAATTGCGTGAAGAAGGGAAATTCAAAGCTAAAATGTATCCATATGCATTGAAGTTTAGAAATCAGGTGACTAACATCATTAATCGGTGGGAAGCATGGAAAATAGTTAAAAAATCTGAGACTTGCTACACCAGCCCGATTGTTGTAGTTCCAAAAAAGGAAGGAACTGTTCGTATTTGTTTGGATGCGAGACGTTTGGCAGAGGTCACTGTTAGTCAAAGGGATCAGCCAGTCCCAGCACTTAGTACACTAAGAGACCTATGTGATTAACGTTGGAAAACTTCAATTGACTGTGTAGAGTCATTTCTGCAAATACGAGTAAAATCTGACAGTCAAAAATACTTAGGATTTTTACATAACGGAATTTCTTACCTATTCCAAAAGTTACCTTTCGGCACCAAGCAATCTCTTTCATCATGTGTGAGAGCAATCGATTCAACCCTCTCAGAGTGCAGAGAGTTTTGCGGTTATTATGTTGATGACGTCATCCTTGGAAGTTCGTCTTTTGACGAACATATACGTCATATAGACATTGCGTTAGGCAAAATTAAAGCAGCAGGCATGACTTTACGCCTGAAGAAATGTGAATTTGCGAGACGAGAAATTAGCGTCTTGGGATATAACTTGTCCCCAGATGGGATAGGAAAGTGCCCTGAGAAACTTGAGAAGATAATGAGAATTAGGAGGCCCAGAAATGTGAAAGAATTGCGTAGTTTCATTGGGTATTGTCAGTTTTATCGCATATTTAGTACAAAGTATGCAGAAGTCCTTTTTCCTTTATTTCAACTTTTGAAAAAAGGAGCAAAATTTCAATGGACTGAAATTCATGAGGAGGCATTTCGAAAAATAAGGGAAATCTTTCAGGAAGATGTGGCGTTAAAGAAGCCCCTTCCGGACAAACAATTTATTCTTGAATGCGATGCTTCAGACGTCAGCTGTTCTGCGCACTTATATCAAATAGATGATGATGGCAACATTAGAATTATCGAAATGACATCGCGAATTTTTAACGCTGCTCAACGCAACTATGTGATAACTGAGAAGGAATTTGTTGCGATAATAGATGGTGTAAACAAATTCAAGCACTATTTGAAATGGAACAGGTTCAAGAATAGATCTGACCAATTATCGATAAAATTTATTTTGTTGTGTAGAATAACTAATCAACGTATAGCAAGGTTCGTGTTAGCGTTAAGCATGCTAGACTTCGAATTCGAGTATGTGCCTTCAAAACAGAATTTAAGTGATCATTTTTCGAGATACCCCCCTAACACAGGAAAAGAGTTCGACGTAAATAGAAAACTAGAGATAAAAGAGTCATTGATGACAATTTTGACAGGAATTCCCGGGGAATTGCGCAAGTTGATCACAATTCTTCCTGAAATGCAATCATCTGATGCATTCTGTGGAAAGATAAAGAAGTGTATATGGAGCGGAGATGTTACTAAGAAGATAAGAAGTGATAAGCACACTTACGAAATAAGTAACGGAAGATTGTGTAAACGCGATTGTAACGGTCTGCGCATTTGTATTCCCGAAGTGCTGGTAGAACCTTTGCTGCAGTACTACCATGACGAGAGAGGTCACTTATCTGCAAGCGAGCTTTTTCCGCTTTTTTCTGAATATTTCGTTTGGCCTAAGATGAGGAACATCATCAGAAAATATACAACATCATGTGACATATGTCAAAAGGCATCACCGCCTCAGTGTTACCAACCTGGACCACTGAATCCAGTGCTAGTAGAGAGATCAAACCAATTGATTTGTTTAGATTGGCTAGGGCCACTTCCAAGAGGGGTTGGTAATGTAAAATATGTATTAGTCTGCATGGATGCTTTTTCGAAATTGATCGGCCTATATGCATGCAAGACAGCTACGTCATGTTCGGCCATTAGAAAGCTTAGAGAGTTCCTAAAACTATGTCCAAATGTGGATTATGTGTTAACTGATAATGGGACTCAATTTAAATCTCAGAGATGGAAAAACGAGATGAGAGAATTAGGGCTAAAACACATTACTAGTACGCCTTATTATCCCCAGGGAAATATGGCAGAAGTGAGTGTCAAATGCACAGTGCGAATGCTGAGAAAGTACTGTCACGACAGACAGACTCAATGGCCAAAATTTTTAACGAAGGTGGAGAAGTGTTTGAATTCGGCCAAACACTTGTCAACAAACCTTAGTCCATATGAGGTACATTTTGGATAAACAATATCAAAAGACATCGCACGATTATTTGAAATTCCAGAGATAGAAGATAGAAAGGACATAGAGTATTATGTAGAGATAGCATCCCGAAATCTAAAGAAAAGTGCAGAAAAAAGAAAGAGGGAATTTAATAAACGGCATGCAACAGTGAAATACGAGGTAGGAGAACTGGTTTTAATTAGGGTATTCCCAAAATCTGATGCATTTTCAGGAATTACAAGGAAAATGTTGCTCTTATATTCAGGGCCATTTTCTATCCTGAAGAAGACAGAACACAATGTTTATGTTTTGGGAGACCCTGTGACAAAAGAAGAGAAATGTAGGAGAAACGCTTACCTGATCAAACGATACAAGACAAGGACACCGCAGGAAGTCTGAGATAGGTAGTGCGGTTAACAATAAGAACTTGAGGTACTCTCGAGAAAAAAAAAGAAAAGAAGAAAAATGTATTCACGTTCAGACTCAGATAGCTCTGTTAGTATACATTTAACTATTTAGAGGTTAGATTTGTTTGTAGCAATAATTACTTGTATATGTATGTAGGAATATCAGGTTATTTAATATGTAGAGGTGTTTGTGCTGATTGAGTTCCTCCGTCACTTGCTCCGCAGTGGCACGACGGTTCTGCGTGACAATGCGCTTTAATACCCGGCGTGACCTGTCACTCATGATTTTCTTCCGCCCACTGTTCCGCTTCCCCGATGTGGTTTTCCCGTGTGTTGTGTAGGCCGTCATCACCTTCGACACTGTCCCACGCGACACACCTAATAGAGTAGCCACTGCCGTCACACCCACTCCACATAACCGCGCAACAACAATTTGCCCTCTTTGAAAATCTGAGAGGTCTCCCATTTTACACTACCTCCGTCTGCTGCAGCCATTAGACACTGCTGTTCCACTGCGCCTGACGTAGTATGGAGACCGACCTAACACACTACCAGCAGCGGTCCGGCGCTGCGGGTGCCACGACACCACTGCCAACCCATACATCTGACGTGTTGCCAACTACAGGTGTTTCCATTTTTCTGATCACCATCTTTATATATATATATATATATATATATATATATATATATATATATATATATGTGTGTGTGTGTGTGTGTGTGTGTGTGTGTGTGTGTGTTTTTGCGGGGCCCTGGTGTTGCAAGTACAAATACAGGTTATTATCATGTAGGGGGTCTACTTCATTGCTTGGCATACCAATTTTTATGGGTGTACCACAAAGGGAGGAAGAATTGCCCCTCAAAATCTGATGAAAAAATTTTAATGAAAAAATAAAAAATCAAATTTCATCATACCCCCTCGGCCGTGGTACCCCCACATACGTGAAATGCATACTGGTGGAAAGCTTCGTTCCTCAGAAATACATTGGCACCAAATCATCTTTCTAGCTTAATTACGGCTGAACTCTTGATTTTTGCTTTAAAAATAAATGTAATTTACGTCAAAAAAAACCTCCAAGAATTGGCCAACTTTGCCCCCTCCCTAATCCCTCCATATAAGCAACAAGTACAAATACAGAATATTGCCATGTAGTCTCCTACTTCATTGCTTCACATACTAATTTTTATGAGTGTACCTCTAAGGGGGAATAGCATCCAAAAAACCTGTTGAAAAACAAAAAACAAAAGACACAACCTTTTACACTGCTTCCCTGCCGTGGTACCCGCCATACATAAAATGCACATCGACGGAAAGCTGCATCCTTCTGGAACATATTGGTATCAAAATAATTTTACTACCTTAATTAGGGGCTGGGCTATTGAGGTTTAAAGCCCCGATGCTGCACTTGCATCAATGGGCCTTTGAGGGTTAAAGGTACGTTCCTCGCTACCAGTTCGTTGCAGTTGATAGTTTTTGTACTCCTGGAACAGATTATTTATTTATTTATTTATTTATTTACAGTATGTGTTGAATATGAAAAATATACACTGTTAAGTGGCAGACTGTATCTAGTAGATGCCTTCTAACAGTGGCATGTATACCCCTAGCAGTGACGCATATACTTCTAACAGTGATGCATATTTCAGTAGCAGTGATGCATACATTATTTGTAAATAAGTGGCTAGGAATTTGCCCTTCAATTTGGAGGAATTGTTGTCAAGTATCAACTAAACGCATTTTGGTAGAGATATCGCAAATAATAAGTTCTCCTAATCCTCACACAATGATGTAGTTAAACAGTAGCAGGAGGAGGCATTGGCGTCAAAAGCATATAAACTTTGGGGGAAAGACTACCGGGGGCACTGGGGTGTATGGAGTACCCCCAGGAAAACGGGGGGCCCGGGCTCCTCCCCGGAAAATTGATAAAATATTCTTCGTACATTTCATTTTAAAGCATTTTTGACTTAGAAAGCAAACAAGAATTTTAAAAATTTTGTATTTTATTTTTACCTTTGATAGTTTTTTTTTTTGAAAATGTGGTATTAAAACACACACACACACACACACACTGTACAGTTTGTTTGATTGCTCAAATAGTAAAATTCAACCTTGTTTTACAATTTTAGCTAAACCTAAATGATGCCACGTGTATGTCAAAAACAAAATAATGATAAAATGTAGTGCGAAGTGAATACTTAGAAATGAAAACAGGTTTTAGGCCTACAAGACTACAAGTAATATAAATGAGACTCGACAGTGTATAATTAAAAATGTAGTTCCAAATTACATTTTCTAAGTTAACCTCGCTTTGCTACTAGCTATCTAAACAAAAGCAGTTTGTTACTTTACAGTTTACTCCACCTTCACCTCCATAGGGCCGAAAATGCCTGCCTTCCCCACTTTTCATATACACATTGTCTAACATTGTTTTGTGAACGTGGCAAACTTTTATGGTTTAACCTCTTTTGGGTCATAGTTAACCTAAGATACTAGAAATATTGAGAGGACGAAAACCGTTTTACAAATATTGGAAGGTACACGTCTCCGGTGTTCCCTGTGGGATTGACGCCTGTGATTTGTGTTCAATTTGTATAACATAACTCAGTACTCGAGTTACTTTGTGTCTTTCAGATTAGGTTGCGTGCTTGCTGTAGATTTATATTCTGCTAGTATTGCCAAGGTTATAGAATAATCTTTGGAAGCTGGTTATTTCCTTCCTGTTTCATACTATATATGGCTAAAAGATTCTGTTTTTCAACTTCATTCTGTGCTGACTCATGAATGCTTCAATTGTTGCTCCAGGGAAATCTTCATACCTAGACTAGAATGTGTGTATGCTTGTTGATAAAGCGGCTTGCAATAACAAGTATTTCATCACTATCAAAATTTGCATCTGTAATAGTCAATATTTGT
The DNA here is from genome assembly GCF_964235325.1 of Thermobia domestica. Taxonomy (NCBI): domain Eukaryota; kingdom Metazoa; phylum Arthropoda; class Insecta; order Zygentoma; family Lepismatidae; genus Thermobia; species Thermobia domestica. The sequence goes on from NC_137470.1 coordinate 91,464,158, forward strand.
ATTTATAATTCTTGAAAATGTACCATATGCATCACTCTATTTGAAAGAACCCAATTTCAAGTTAGAAAATAGCAGACAAAATTTCTCTCAGTTTAACGTCCCACTATTATGCCCGTTAGGCTAAGGCAGGCAGACGACTAAAGCAAGAGAATGATTATGGAAAAATTGGTGGAATTAGAATATGGGAGGAAACGGGAGTAACTCTAGAAAACTCACAAACGCGACGTTGGCCACCACAAATTTACTTGACCGGGGATCGAACCAGGGACCCCCACGCACCACTCTACCAATGAGCTACCGTGCCTCAGTGGCGAAAGTTATTATTTTTAATTTCTTTTACACAAAGTTGTGCTATATTTAGAGTTGAAAACAAGTGTTCATTCACTTTTTTTTTAGATGTTCAGCTTTCTAAAATCTTTAATGTCCCACGGTTATGCCGGTTAGGCTAAAGGAGACGGTGATAATGAGAAATGAGTGAAATGGTGGAATGAAGAAAGTGGGAGGAAATGGGAGAACCCCAAGAAAACCCACGCACACTGTGTTTGTCCACCACAAAGTCCACACGGCGCGAGATGGGATCGAACCAGGGACCCCAAGCACCGGAGGTGAACGCTCTACCCCTGAACCACCGCACCCTCCTTCAGCTTTCTATTGAGCGGCCATTTTTTTAGGCATGTAAGCCTATTTTGTAAAATAGTTTACAAAGATTTGCAGTAAGTGCAATAGCTGCGTTACGTTTGAAGATATTGATTTTAAATAAAAACTATTTGAAACGAACATTTAAAAGAAAACCATAAGACTCACTGGTAACTTTTTTTTTTCAGTCATAGACTTCATCATATAGCTACTATTTCCTAAAAATGTTTCATACCTGAGTTTTTTTTTTTTTTTTGGTCTTATGTGCGATTCTAAGAAATTCGACTGTGTTAAACCTGAAATAACTGGTCATTTGATAAGTAATGCCGGATATTTGCACCGTGAGGAAAAGAACGGTCACTTATCTGGAACACTACCATCAGTCAGGAAAATAATCACGATCAGACTCCACCCATAACACTCTGCTGTCAGCCAGTTGTTGAATTCTCTTCTAAAGAAAGAGCTCCTCCGTGGCTAAGCGGTTAGCGTACGCGCCTTTGGCGCGGGCGACCCGGGTTCGATCCCCGGCGGGAGCTCCTGTGGTTCGGATTCCACGTTAATCAGTAGGTCCACGTCTCATATAGTCTCGCTGCTGAACGGGACGATAAACTCAAAATCAACTCAACTCTCTTCTAAAGAAAGCCAGCGGTTTTGAAGGCAAAAATTGGATCACTATTCGTTGCATGTCGTCCTCAACTTGCAGTGTTTTTCCGGGAAGGTGATTTTGCAAATTTTAAGAAAGACAGTAGTTTGTTGGTGCAAGATCTGGTGAAAACGTCGGACGAAGGACTTTCTCCCAGCCACATTCCTCTATCTTAGTACAGATCGTTCTTGCCTTGTATGGACACGTGCTATCACTGAATAAGGACACCCTTGCGGTGAACTAGATAAGGACGTTTCTCTAACAATGCAATTGGTAGGCCTCAAGCTGCTAACAGTAAACATCTGCATTGATTATCTGGTTTCGTGGCAAGGGCTCAAAATTGATTGTTCCACGGATACCACACCAAACACTCAACATCAAATTACAGGGGGTGAAGGTCCTATTTTGGTTGAGGGGAAGTGGGGAGGTTAAGACAGTTAGTGTTTTCTAATGATTCGAGTGAAGATGGTGTTTATAATGGATTTCGGCGAGCAATATGAATCACAGAAAGAGCAAATTTACTTGACAATTACGATGATGTTGAAGTTGTAATATTTTAAATCGAAGTAACATATCCTTGCCCCTCCCCGAAATGAAATTCTGGCTACGCGCCTACCCGAATGTAAGAGTATTTAAATTTTGAGGCGGCGTAGTATTAATTTTTTCCAGTGGTTGTGCTACGTTAATGCTAATAAGGTAAAAAAAAATATGTAAAGAATACTGTTGTCTTATATGTAGTGCTGCGTTGCGGTGAGACGCCAACTTTAATTTCTTAGGGGGCAGCATTTATATATATAATAATAGTTCTAAATTACTTGACCTATACTACTATACAACATGTCTGCGGGACGGTCGCGAGCGCAGACGATGTCAATCGGGTAGGAAGGGGAAGGCCCGAATGATCTAGATTATAGGCAGGATGAGGTAACAGGTTAAACCCGTCAAGTTCAGCCAAAATGTTGGTTACTCTTCCAGACCGGTGCGGTGGCTCGGAGCATTGTCAATTTGCAGCAGTAACCTCTTCGTCCTCGATATGGTATATGTTCTGCTTGATTGTTCAGCACATAGTTCACCTTTTGCAGCAGGACCTTCTGGAACAAAATTTAAATGGACAATCCAGTCAATATTCTACCAACCACCGAGCATGAGCTTTTTCCCGAATCTGTCCTGTTTCATAAGGGCTATGGCCTTCTGTCCTATTTTCACCCACTGCTTACGTATATCAGTTTGTTTTAAACAAAAACACCCACTTCTCGTTCCCTGTTACAATTCTACTCTGAAAACGAACACTAAATGCTTAAATGGGTTTTGTAGCAATGTCTGGCAAATTGTAACCGTGCGCTGGGCCTGCAACTCTGTCACCTTGTGAGGACTTTGTTGGAAATGTTTATTGATGTAAGCCATGTCATGAAAGCGACGACCGACTGCCGATTTGGACTAGGGATGGCCACAAAGTTCCGGTTCCGTCGGAACCGGTTCCACGAGGAACCGGTTCTCGAAGATCCGGTTTTCAGAACCGGTTCCGGACCTGGATACCAAAACCCGGTTCCAGAACCGGATCTTAGGAACCGGTTCCCGACCTGGATCCGAAAACCCGGTTCCAGAAACGGATCTTAGGAACAGGTTCCAGATCTGTATCTGGAAACCCGGTTCCAGAACCGGATCTTAGGAACCGGTTCCAGACCTGGATCCGAAAGCCTCCAAAGACCCGTAAAAGAGGCACAAAGTTCATCTTCAAAACACTGCAAAAAGGACCATGCGCTTGTGCCCTCCCCGCCCAGACCCGCTTGTGCCCCCAGAAAAAAAATTGGTCCACCAGTGGGTGTTTAGCCAAATGAGTTGGCCAGAGTGCCTGTTTAGCCAATGAGTTTGCCAGTTACCCAGTTTATTTATCCAAATGAGACAAGCGGCCGCCGCCTGGGCGCCTGCCTGTCGCTAACACCATTTCATCTAGCACACTGTTCACAGCCTGCCAGCACCTCGGGTTTAGGGTAGGGATGGTCACAAAGTTTTAGATCCAGCGGAACCGGTTCCGCGAGGAACCGGTTCTTGGAGATCTGGTTTTCAGAACCGGTTCCAGACCTGGATCCGAAAACCCGGTTCCAGAACCGGATCTTGGGAACCGGTTCCAGACCTGGATCCGAAGAACCGGTTCCAGACTTGGATCCGAAAACCGGTTTCGTGACCGGATCTTGTAGAACCGGTTCTGGTCATCCCTAATTTAGACACCCCAACCAATCTTGCTAACATACATGTACAGGATTGTGGTTCAGCATTCATAGTATTCTGCAGAGGGTCGTTTGTGTCCATCGATAGTCTTCCCGCGTGGGGGTGGTCCGCGAGCTTTAGATCATCTGGAGCAACTTTTTCAAAATCAACGGGAAGCTGTTCATCAATTCACTTCTTTGTCCCCCAAATAAATTTTCACCGGTGCTGCTTTTGGTATTTTCATAAAAATCGTAGCACCATACGAATTGCAATTTGATCCTAATTCATTTTGCAAACTTTGACTTCACGCGAACGTTCGCTACACACCCAGTCCTTGCCTTCAGTTGATCTCAAAAACCTGTCTTCTATGCCTGCTAATAACCTTTATCTGGTGGCGCCAACTCCCTTGCAACCTTTACCTTATGGAGTGCAACGTGCTACTGCTGGAGGACTTCTGTGACAGACTGGTACGAAATACGAACAAAATTGCCCGAGTCGTTTCTGACAAATTTCTCACAGAAATGAAATGAAAATGAAATCTTTGAGTTTTACGTCCCATGGTTATGCCGGAAAGGCAAAAAGAGACGGTGATGATGAGAAATGAATTAAATGACGGAATGAAGAAAGGGAGAGGAAACGGGAGAACACAGAGAAAATCCACGCACACGGTGTTTGTCCACCACAAGGTTCACTTGGCGCGAGCTGTGATCGAAGCCAGGACCCTAAGCGCCAGGGGTGAACGCTCTACCACTGAACCACCGCGGCATCCTTCCTCACAGCGTAAATTACCTCATCCTTTTTGAAGTGAAAAATATTTTATGCCATATTATAGATTAAAAGTTATTTATAAAGGAAATCGTCAGAGAAAAACTCATCCCCAAGAGTAAACTACCACTTCTGGATTTTTCCAGAAAGACGAGTTATACTACAGTGTAGGGTTGCTAATAAAATATTGATTTATGAAAAATAAACAAAATCGTTAGAGCCGTTCTTGAGAAATTAACTTTTTTTTTTTTTTACCCTTCAGTACATTATCCTTGTTTTGGAGGCAGAAAAAAAACTCCTCTGAAGAATCTCATAAAAAGTTTAAGTTTGCACTTTGACTTGCCTCGTGACTTCAGCTAGAAACAATGTCAAAAATCTAGTTAGACTATGCCTTAAAACTTCTGTCTGTTCTCTGTTCCTGAATAAAGAAAGAAAAAGGATTCCAACATTCTTTGTGCTGGATGAGAAAAAAAATCTTAAGTTTTACGTCCCACGGCTATGCCGGTTAGGCTAAAGGAGACGGTGATAATGAGAAACGAATGAAATTGTGGAATGAAGAAAGTGGGAGGAAACGGGAAAACTCCGAGGAAACCCATGTACACGGAGTTTGTCCACCACAAAATTCACTTCGTGCGAGCTGGGATCGAACTAAGAACCCCATGCATTAGAGGTGAAAGCTCTAAAACTGAGCCACAACGATTGCTGTGCTGGATGAGAATTAGCCTACCACTTAATCACGAAACTCTCTACGTTACAAGAAAAAAGCAGTTTCAGACTATGCTTTGCTCAATTACAAAATTAAATAATTAACAGTTAATTCCAGTTCTTACAAAATTAATTTAATAATCAACAACAATATACGCTTATTTTTGTGAAGAAAAAAACAAGCCTACTAAAGAAGTAGTCCAGCCTGACTATTGAACCAAGCATCAAAGATTAAATCCGAACTATCCGGTTGAAAAACGGACGGTTGGCAACACTAAACGGAAGCCAGTTTTGATTTGATTTTCAGTTTAGCGCAGTTTCAGCAGCGAGGCTATATGAGACGTGGACCTATTGATTAACGTGAAATCCGAACGGCATGAGCTGCCGCCGGGAACCAAACCCGGGTCTTTCACGCCAAAGGAGCATACGCTAACCGCTTATCCACGAGGAGCTCTAAACGGAAGACAGGTCTCGCTTACTAAAGATACATACACTGTATACTAATCTTATCCAAAAGAGTCCCTACAAAATGAGTGTTATTTCTATTTATATTAGCAGTAAGGATGTGTCACATCATGCGTGATAAGTATTTTGGACATATTGCAATTTTCAATAGGAGTGGTCAGGGTGCGAATTGGCGGGGGGGATGCCAGGGATTTCCCCCCCTGACAAAAATCTTTCCCCCCCTGGAGAAGAAAAATTTTATCCCTGGCAGGGATAACTTTTCCCCCCTCTGGAGTATTTTTAAATGGACATGAAGATAGAAAAAGGAAATAATTCTTACTTTGCGTAGCTAACCTAAATATTGCTTAAGTGAAAATTTATGAAACATCTCACATCTCAACTGTTTTGTACTTGTTAGTAAATAATATATATATATATATATATATATATATATATATATATATATATATATATATATATATATATATATATATATATATATAGATATATATATATATGTGTGTGTGTGTGTGTGTGTGTGTGTTTGTGTGGGCATATGGGTGAAATTCATCCCCCCCTGGGAAATGTTTTCAATTCGCACACTGGGAGTGGTTACTGTTATGAGGAGAAGACAGGTATGTGAAAATCGAACACATCCTTCCAAGCGTAAGAGCTGGGACCTAAAGTTGCGCGGAGAGTAGTGCGCGAACACAGTCAAATTCTCGCGGTATTTCAATGCACGGTCACCAAGGATGAGTCATCCGTTTGGAATCACGTTATGTTTCAAGGGAGGGGGAATATCGCGGGCTTTGGAGCTGCGAACAAGAGTAGGCGTTCCATGTGACCCTTCTCTCCTGTAGGTCAGCTCCCTGAAGACAATTGTAGTTGCAGACAAAATGATCACTTTCTGTGTTCATGGGTTCTGATTATAGGAAACATTTGTACTACCAGAAATGTGCGTACGAGATTTGTAGGGAGAAAGGTGCTATAATATAAGAAATACAATTGGAATATCTCAATCTTCAAATACTTGAAACACAATGTCGAATTCACTTTTCAAATTTTAGGTTAAGTGGTGGTTTCATTTTTGGGATTATAATGGGATTACAATTTGATTGATTATTGATTATTTGAAATTGATTAATTTCAAATTAGTATTAAAACTGTACGCAAATATTGGGATTTGTAAGCCACAATTTATATACTTTTTATCTTCTTTTCTCTTTCGTTGTTTTCCAGAGTAATAGTATAGGAATTCAATTATGATGGAGATTCGTATACAAGATTTAATCTCCATATATATAGGATTGCCAACTGGCCGGTATTTCATCGGGCTGGCCGGAAATATTGCTGTTATTTTGACTAAGGCCGGTGACCGGTACAAAATTTCTACCAGCCCCTTTATGGTCGGTAGGCCTATTTTGAAATCTGTAATCCAGAATGAAACATTGAACGTCAAAATTCTTCAACAGTGCCTTTACAAATACAAATTTTCGTTATATTATACAATAAGCGATACTTTTTGTCTATGGCAGTTTTTCGATTTGTTTGGCATAACAGATTTGATAACAATTAAATTTTATAGTGAAACATTGTTTTCAAAAATAGAGACAATGAAGAATAATTTGTCGTATTTGTGTGGCTTAAATATAGCGATAAATTTAAACTGTCCATCGATTGTTAGCAAATAACTCTTAGGCATTTCGTTAGTACAATGTTCGTTGCATTGTTTAGTTTTATGTCCCTAGTTGCTGCATATAATTTCCCTTAAATTTCCAACTTCCTTCCTTAAGACTTCTTAAAACAATTTCCTGATGTATAAGTTTAAAAAGTAAATTTCATTTTGTAAATCCAAACTTATCACGTAAGAATTAATATACTTTCGTTCATCTGTTTCGATATTTTTAAAGAAGTGGCAGTTACTGGTAAATACAATAAAACGATCAATACCGATTTCAGTTTTTCATTTTTAGCACAATGTACCTATTAAGCTTATTAATGAATGTAATAAGGATATGCAGAATACAGGTGCTAATGCACTTTTGTCCATGATTGTACATTTCCTTCCCATTGATGGGTTCGAATAGAGATACTTCACACTTAAGCCTATACTATATGGAATTTTGAGGGAGTACCGGTAATTTTATTTTCCAGAGTTGGTAACCCTACATAGGATTTTTAAACTTGGAAAAAATATTTGTTAAAATAACGCCAATCACTATTCCAACGATTATCATTTTTTCTGCTTTTGCAGGTTCTGTATGGATATGGCTATCATCTAGAGTTAAACCAACGCGTTTCTTTTATCCGTAACTGTTGTTTTAACACTAAAGATAGACCTATCCATACAGAAACTGAAAAGCAGAAAAAATGAATATTGTTAAAATTGTGACTGAAGTTGTAATCAGTCCTGAATTATTTGGAACTTCACAGACCCTTCATCTTGTTCACCTCAACCATAGGTTGGTGGGCAACATGGAAGTTTTAAAACTTTTCTCTCGCTTAGGAGATCCCAGTGGTAAAAAATAAGTGTGTGTGCACGATTACTACTACTACTACTACTACTACTACTACTACTACTACTAATAATAATAATAATAATAATAATAATAATAATAATAATAATAATAATAATAATAATAATAATAATAATAGTGGAAGTATGGCAATCACCTAGAGTTGTGAGGACAATTGAGGAGCTAGTGGTATCAAAGAAGGAGAAAACAATAACGAAGTGGATCAGTATTTTATAAGCATTTTATGTTCGGGTCCACACATCCCAAACATAAAATCGCTTTCTGATTGGTTTATGCCGTTTAACCTTCGGGTTTCCGTGCTTGAAATCTTTTTTAAAAATTTATTCAGTCATAGTAATAGTAATGATCTCTTATGACAGTGCATCTGATCTCAGCTCTGATTCCTGATGGAACACAAAATTTTAGTCTTTGTCCTAACATCGTGAAAGAATTGGACAGCTATGTGGTTTAAGTGGTATCGAACTCAATTCTACAAAATTTAGAAGAGGCCATATCACTTAATTAGCCTCTTATGGCAGACCATAGATTTTCGTGATCTGTCAGACCCAACGAAGCCTTTGGTTTAATAATAATAGTAACCTCTCGCTAACCATAGAATGATTTTGTTAAAATCTAGAACTCAGTTTGGTACGTTGAAATTGATGTTCTATCCTAATATTGTCAAGACTCGAGGTCCTTCGTTCTTAGTCTTGAGCGTCCGGTATAACAACATTTTATCTCCGATATTAACATTTTGCTATTACATTTTATTCTATAAATTCATTCCGATTGACGAATAAAATGGACCACTTTTATATTATCATGGATAAAATGTGTCGATTTTCGTTTGCTTCTTTCATTCTTCATTCTTTTTTTCCTTTAAAAATCAAGGACAGTATACAGGGTGAACTAATTATCTTGAAACGACGTTGTAAGTTTTAAGCTAATACATAAAATTCAATGAAATTTTGTAACATGTGAATATCATCAGAGGCAAATTATTTGATGCTCAGACGCAAATGCTCCGCAATGCCACCAATTTACAACGGTTCCAACCCAACAGAAAGTTATATTATTTTTAAAAGTATGACGTCAGCTCGTTACATACTTCAAATCTACACGTTAAACGAAAAAAAAAAGAAATCTTTAAGTTCTACGTCCCACGGTTTGCCGGTTAGGCTAAAGGAGACCGTGATGATGAGAGATGAATGAAATGGTGGAATGAAGAAAGTGGGAGGAAACGGGAGAACCCCGAGAAAACCCACGAGTACGGTGTTTGTCCACCACAAAGTCCACACGGCGCGAGTACATGTTAAAGGAAGACGTACAATTCAACATTTCTTATTCGCTACAGTACAAACTGAGGACACTACAGTATCACAAACATCCGTAAACACACAAATTTTGGAAAAATAAACACACTGCTGAACAAGACTGCACTTATTTAATATAAAAACACATTTATAAATGTGTTTTTATATTTATAAATGTGTTTTTATAAATATGTTTTTATAAATGTGTTTTTATATTAAATAAGTGCAGTCTTGTTCAGCAGTGTGTTTATTTTTCTGATTTTATTTGCAAGACGTTGACTATGATTGTGTGACACAAATTTTGGAGATCTCTGTAACCGTAATGACTCAAGTGAGACGGACGTGCCAACGAATATTTAAAAGCGACTTGCTCTTGAATACTATCACTATCATATGACACCTAGTAGCAGAGACAATTTGCAAACTGCTTGCATTCAGCTTGATTGGAAAGCGTGCAAACATGCCGCAAGCTGGATTGTAGTAACGAAGTTACATGGGGGCAACCTTGAATTCAGTGTTCCATTCAAGCTTAATGCAAGTGTTCTACGCTGGCGGCAAGTCAATAGCCAATGAACGACCAGTGATGCTATGACGTTCTATGAAGGGTCTATAGCATCGCATGCAAATACAAGAAATGACAGATTGTATGAAAGCACGCGTTAAAACTGCAAGCGTAGAAAGCCAAAAGTCAAGCACGCGCCAACTGAACGAAAGTTTTCTTGCTACTTGGGACGTATTCTAACAAGCAGAAACAAAGTTAGAAGGTTTGAAAATTTGACTTTTTCGGAACGGTTTTATTTCGAAAACGTGCTAGATAAGTATCTCATTGTATCACCTAAATAGTTTCCAATAAACGAATTAACGATGTGGCATACGTAGAAACGTAGGGTAAATGCTTAAATCCTGTAGTTTTTGGACTAAAAGTACAACTACATGTAACATTCTGCAGCAAACGTGCAAATGAAAACGTGTTATTACTTTCCGTATAAGTGATCCATCTATACGTACTTTCCATATAAAAGAAAGAAATGTATATAGGCGGTCAGACTCTCACATAGAGATATACGTATATAACATAAAGCTGACGTATGTAACATACGTATGCGTATGTAATATACGGAAGATTGTTAGATGGCAGACATCCTGCAACGGTATGATGTAACATCTAAGCGGGATAAAGGCAGTACGTATGCAGCATATAGATAACCTATGCTCCGTACAGATTTCCGTAGTAAACATATGGATTCCTAATATTTGTGCAATATACCGCTATCCGGACAACGGATTTTTCCCGGTGGAATGTTTATCATACTCGTATCCCAAAAGAGGTATCTCCATAAGATATCTTTGATCAATCTAAACAATTCGTGTGGATATGTTTAAGATCTTAACTTGCATTTCTACTGTTTATAAATCTTAAGCACTCGTATAGAGAAATTACAAAAGTCAGTGAGTCTGAGGCTCAATTTGCCTTGAGTGCAATAAAAGGGTGGAAGCCCGTGTGAACACGAGTCCTATAGGTAGATAAGGAGAGGGATCTCGAGCAGGGGTGACTGAACATTATTGAGATCATTGAGCCTAATTCTGAGCCTGTGCAACCCCGAGTAATACCCAATTACAAAGTGGCCATAACGAAGATCAGTGTTACGGTGAACGGTGTATCTTCATCGCTTTTCAGCAGGCCCGTCCCTTGGTTGAGGCAAGTAAGACAGTCGCACCAGTCCCCGTGCCATAGGGAGGAAAGAACTAGGGGAAGTTATAGTTTCATTATATCTATTACCTTCTCAGAATTCAAAATATTTAGACATGACTAGCTGAAATCCCCATTCCTCGCACGGGGAAAATAAGTTTATGGAAAAATACTTCAACCCGTTTCCCATCACAGGAAACGCATTTCGATAAAAGCGTACACTGTAAAAAATCGTTGTGTTATTTAAACAACATGCCTATGTGTTAACACGATTGTGTTAAAATATAACACAGACAGGTGGTTAGAACAACTCACTCTCCATTTGGAGTTGTATGTCAAATGCCGGTAGTTGAGATGACACACAGCCTGTGTGTTAACACAAGTGTAGAATCTTCGGTGTTGTTTTCAGCGTGATTGCCAAATATTGGGCATCTAATTATAAAGACTTATGTGCTGAAGCTACAGACAAACACAGTAGAAAGAAATACTTAAACAAATCCAGGTATTCGCACAATTTCAACGTGCAAAGCGCGCGATGTGTTTTCAATTGTTTTACATAATGTTTCTGAAGAAATATGTCAACAGCGAGGAACAACACCGTATTACTGTGTCACTTATACACTGCACTAGAGGTCACTAGTCAACAGCGGGGACTGTATTTCAAAAATGGCGGAAAACAAGTAGAAACACGATTGAGAAGCAAACATACTATTTGGTCTAGGAATTAATTCGTGCGGGTGGACAAGAGATGGCGCAACGAACGGAGCGTCCCACAGTTCCGTGTATCCACACATGTGTTGCAAACCCCTGTCATCGCGTATCGTTCGTAGTATAGGGCACTGGATTAAAGCGTCAACAACACCAGTTTGTAGTTAAGTGAACATGGCGCAATTTGTGCCTGATAAAGTGTTTTTGCGGGGTGTCCTGCTGCATTATTTTAACATGCAGAAAAGTGCGACTGAAAGTCATCGTATTTTGGTGGAAGTGTATGGTGACCATGCTCTAGCTGAGCGAACGTGTCAGAAGTGGTTTGCACGGTTTAGAAGTGGTGATTTCGGCTTGGCAGACCAAGAGCGAGCTGGACAGCCAAAAAAATTTCAAGACGAAGAATTGACAGCATTGCTCGAGCAGGATTCGTGTCAAACGCAGGAACAACTTGCAGCAGCATTAGGCGTTGATCAAACAACAGTCTCCAAACGCTTGAAAGCCATGGGAATGATTCAAAAGATGTCACATTGGGTTCCACATGAATTGAAAGACAGAGACGTTGAAAGACGAAAAACCATTTGCGAATTGCTGCTTCAACGACAGAGCAGAAAGGGGTTTCTTCATCGAATTATTACGGGTGATGAGAAGTGGATCCATTACGAGAACCCTAAACGAAAAAAGGCCTGGGTGAAACCAGGTGAACCAGGTCCATCACAACCAAAACGAGATATTCACTGTGCAAAGGTTATGCTGTGCATATGGTGGGATATGAAAGGTGTGGTGTACTATGAGCTGCTGCAACCGGGTGAAACTATGAATGGAGAACGTTATCGACGACAATTAATGCGTTTGAAGCAAGCTCTGGCCAGAACACGACCAGAATGGGAGAACAGACATGATAAACTTATTGTTCAACATGATAACGCTCGCCCACATGTCGCAAAACCGGTCAAAACCTATTTAGAAAATGTCGGATGGGAAGTTTTACCCCACCCGCCGTATTCACCAGACGTTGCTCCTTCGGACTACTACTTGTTCGATTGCATGAACAACGATTTGATTGAACAGCGGTTTACTTCTTCAGAAGATATCGAAACATGGGTCTCTGACTGGATCGCTTCCAAGGATGAGGACTTCTTTCGCCACGGAATCCGTACATTGCCTGACAGATGGGCGAAAGTGGTGGCTAGCGATGGACAATATTTTTCTTAAGGTATTTATGTATTTTGTGTTTGTACTACAGCTTCAATGTGCGCGTACCAACCGCACGAATTAATTCCTAGACCAAATATAAGGATATAGGTAAGAGTTTCTATTATTCTTGAATAAGATATTGGTGAAGGTTGAGTTTCTCACCATGAAGAAATACTTCACAATAAATGTTGGGGAGGACGACAGAAAAGTTTATGAAGGTTTTCTAAATGAAGTGTTTTGTAGTTTACTATTCTTATTGTAAAATTAGAATCTTCGGTAAGCGTAAGCATGCACATCACAAGCTTTTCAAACACAGAAAAATGGTGTGTCATCATGCGGTAAGCATGCACATCGACACCGCACACGGAGTTATTTCAACACCGAAATAGGTATCATAGTAACACAGAAGTGGAGACGAACTGACACCAAAAACTGTGTTAATCTGGTAGTCCAAGGGGTGTGAATTAACACCAAAACCGTGTTACTTATATGGTTTTAACCTTGAATTATGACACAGATTGTGTGTTGAAATAACACGAACATGATTTTGAAATAACACAGAAACTGTGTTATATTGATAATACTTGACATAGTGTAATATTAACACAAAATAATTAACAAACTACACATTGTGTTACTTTCTTCGTGTTATTTCACACACCGCCACAAGTAACACTCAACACTTTTCACCACACTACCGACCCTGACATGGTGTCGAATCAACACCGAAAATACTAACACAGATCCGAATTTAACACCGGTTGTGTGTTAAAAATGTGACACACCCCCTGTGTTAATCGGCAACACCGCGGGGTCTGTGTTGAATTAACACCACATAGTGGTAGTCACGCTGGAACCACTGCCCTGTGTTAAATTTGAGTTGAATTCACACAACCATTTTTTACTGTGTAATGATAAAAACCCATCAGACATTCTCTTCTTTTTACATAATTTGTGAATCCCCTCAGGATACGCCCTTTAGTCAAAGTGACACAAAAAGCCAGCTTGAGATAGGTACTATCTTCCAAATTTAATTTCAAACTGTTCAGTAGGATCGATCGAAAAGGATGAATTTTCAAATATTGAATTCGAATAGTGTGAAAACTTGCATACTCAGATGCCAATGAAAGAAAAATATTGAAAAAAAATCCTATATTTTGTCAGCAGTTCGCGCAAAGGGCCCAAATTTTAAAAAAGGACCGAAAACACCAATTATTTCTCTAACGCTCAAATTTTAAAGATTAAGTTTTCCTACTTTAATAGCATGAAATTACTTTATCTGCACGATAATGATAGAAACGTTTTGAAAATTACAGTAGTGCATTTAGAAATCTTACTTCCCACGCTTATGCCGGTAAGGCTAAAGGAGACGGTGATGATGAGAAATGAATGAAATGGTGGAATAAAGAAAGTGGGAAGAACCGGGAGAACCCCGAGAAAATCCACGAGCACGGTGTTTGTCCACCACAAAATCCACACGGCGCGAGCTGGGATCGAAGCCACGACGTCCCCTGTGGTGCATTTTGAGTTCTCACTCATAGCCTAAAGTTCGTGAAAAAATCCTTTTTTTCCTTACAGTATTACAAACATACGCACTTTTGTATTAGTATATATATATACAGGTTGTTAATGAACTATACCGACAAACTGTAGGAGGAGATTCCTCACATCAAAATAGGAGAAAAAGTTCATATCGACATATGGCGAAAAGTGCATAGTTTTTCAGAGCTAGGGTTATCCAAAATCGCGAAAAAGCCAAATTTCCAGAAGCGCTAGCTCGAATTTCAGAAGCTGTAGATTGTGGTCGTTATCAGCGTAAAGGGAGTCATGCATAAACAATTCAAAAGTCTATATTTCATCCATTTTCAATAGGTGTACAGAGTATTCCTCACAGGGTGTAATTCTCAGACATGCTCTCAATAGATTTTTCAGATATACCCTGATTTCAAGGAGGTTCCAAGGTAGGCAGAAGTTAAGCCTTAACAACAATGGACACGCTACGCTTCGGAACGAAGTTGGAGGTGTTAGGAACTGGCAGCTCCATACATTTTTGTGTTCGGAATAATGTGTGCTGCGATGTATTTCGTCACGGTATATCTCACGTTTTTGACATTAATAAGCGTGAAAGAAAACATTGCAGCATGCTGCTGGCGATCTTTAACACTTCTGACATCCCGCCAAAGGATTCCGTGTTCATTGCTGTCAAGCTTTAATGTTTGCCTACTTTGGACCAATCATAAATTCAGAGCATATCTCAAAATTCGCTTGATGGCATACAGTATTTTGGAAATTTCATTCTGCAGGGAATACTCTGTACACGTATTCAACACTAATGATATATGCATTTTTGGATTGCACATGCGTGACTTCCTTTACACTGATAAGGACCACCATCCACAGTTACTCGAATTCGAACTAGGGACTCTTGAAATTTGGCTTTTTTGCGATTTTGGACAGCCCTAGCTCTGGAGCTATGCACTTTTCACCAGGTCGATATGAACTTTTTATCTTATTTTGATCTAAGGAATCACCTCTTACAGTTTGTCGGTATAGTTCATTAACACCCGATATATATATATATATATATATATATATATATATATATATATATATATACCGAGTAAGTCAAAAGTCCTTTCCCATAAGCCAATTCGGTAACTATTGAAGATATGAAAAAATGATAAGAGACCATTTTGATTGCCAAGTATAGGTTGTCAGTCTAAAATGGTGGAATTTTCGTAATCACACAAACCGTTTAAGCTCGACACTGGTATAGCACCCAATAATAAAGAAAAATGCAACGTTGCCACGTCCGTGGAGAACAAGATGAAATGAAATAATCTGGAGCGTGAAATTCCCTGGGCTAAGGTGAATAGAAAGGGGAGCAAATTAAAGAACAAAGGAGCAGACATATTTGCAGGGCCCACGACTGTGTCATCAGCACCCCAAGGTCATAGGAGGAAGACAAACAAATGAAAATCGTGTTGAATTCTGACAGGTATACTGTGGGAGGTAAGCGTGCGGAAACCAATATCCCAAATGAAGTCGGCTGTTTCTATGGCCTGGTCCTACCCTTGATTTATTGATTTAGGTATGTGTGGAAGGAAAGGGCTAAGGGAATCAGGGAGTAATCTACACCCCCCAACACCCCCTAACACCCCTCCAAATTTCTTTACACACACCCCTGGATGGAAAAGGAATACTCCCCCAAATCCAATTATATCAATCAGTATCATATAGGTTATTTATTACATCAAGTTAAAAAAGGTTTAGTGTTTAGGAAAGAAGGCAATATTCTTATTTATTTATTTCACTTCAAAATACGAAGCAACTTCGTTTTCATATACGGCTTCGAGAACCACCTGACCACATTGTTTCAGGCAGTGTTTTGATCGAAACAATTGACAAAACAGACCGCTGATAGCTACCCTCCTGGGCTTCGCGGTCGTTTCCGAGAAAAGAGATTGATGGACAGATGCAGATAACTGTAATTGGCAACGTCTTGAGCGGTCATTCACCTACCTCCTTCTCAATAAGGAAAATTGTGACAATATAGTAATTTACCTATACCAGATTCAGTTGGTAAGTGGAGCTCCTCCGTGGCTAAGCGGTTAGCGCACGCGCCTTTGGCGTGGGAGACCCGGGTTCGATTCCCGGCGGGAGCTCATGTGGTTCGAATTCCACGTTAATCAGTAGGTCCACGTCTCATATAGCCTCGTTGCTGAATGGGACGTTAAACTTAAAAATCAATCAATCAGTTGGTAAGTGCTACTCTGCAACAGGCTCGCAACCAGAGGGGGGCTAGGGAGGGCCTGGTCCTCCTAAATTTTTCATGTCCCTTCCAGACCTCAATACAAAATGCACAATTTAGATATTTGTAATATAATTTTTAATGATTTGGCCCCTCCTAACAAATTCATGCCCCCCCCCCCAAAGCTCTGTGGCTGGTTTCTAGCCTGCTCTGCAAGTGGTGTATCAACGGACGGACGTTAGAAAAGGATGTAGTCAAAACGTTTTTAGAACTAAAGAGATCGATCGAAGTAAGAATTATCTATATTTTAGACTGAGTCTAGTTTTATGCAGGAACGCATTTGGCGCTAGTTTAATTTTTTGTAAAGTATATTTTTATTCACGTAAATTCATTGAGAAGAACAGGACTCATAGCGAGTTACTTTTTTTTAAAAAATTAAAGTTTATGTTTTTTCAAGTTGGTCACTAAAAGTTACTTTTTTTTTTCAAATTTGTCTCTAAAAGTTACTTTTTTCAGAGGCAAAGTGACTTTTTCGTGTGATCTGTGTTTCGCATTGGCAGTTTTGTAAGAAAAAAATATAAAAACAAATGGAAAAAGGCAAAAACTTGTTACTCATTACTCTTCTGAAAGCTTCAGTACTTGCTGCCACATGTGAAAGAGTCAACTTTATTCTCACTTCAACTTTTATTCTTTCTAAAGAACAGAGGACGGTTGGTGGATGCTTAATCTCTCAAGGTGGGGTTAAGAAGTCTTCTGTGTCTATTCTTTCTTCTATCATAATAATCTTTTAGTTTTCTCTCGTAATAGTTAACGCTCCATTCAACGTTGTGTGTTTGTGTTTTTGTGGTTCATCATGTTCGTATTGTGTTATGTTCTTCTTAAGAGTATGTATATTATTCTTAAGAGTAGGTGATGAATTTGAATATTTCACGTTTTTGAGAACTCTATATGCGAAGTTAAATATAGTGTCTAGGATGAAGAAATTCAAAAATAGGCCAGAACTGTTTCCACTTACTCAGAAGCTTTTTACATCTGCTAAGTCTGCTTACCGTAACTACAAAGCATACTTTGAAAACCTAAGAAAGGAGGAAGCTCAAAAAGAAGAAGTAAAGAAGAAACAAAACAACAAACGAAGAGAGAGGTGATGGAGAAATTGACAAAGGAAAAAAGGGGCATGATGAGATTTTGGTCACTTTTTCGTGTGTTTTTGGCCATTTTTTGGTCACTTTTCAACTATTTACAAGAGACCAGACCACTATGAGCCCTGAGATTATTAAAATTAGGGCATAATAAAGAAGACAAAACAAAAAGATAAAAAATATTTGTAAATTGAAAAACTGGATTTCTGGAAAACAACTAAATCAATGAATAATTCTCTTATGAAAGATATTCAGAACCAATAACGTAGCCAGGAAGGGACAGGAACGAAGATTAAGAGATCAAGTGATATTATAACAATTAACGTTAACAAGAGGGTTAGAATATTAAAATAATGAAATTGGAACTATGTACAGTATTAATTACTAAATGAATGTGATTTCAGCATGGAACGAGGGAATTTTTCCCAATTAATTTTTGGAAAAGATCACCCATTAAAACTTGCTGGGGGTGAAAAAATTGAAATAATAGCAGAATTTTGCAAAATAATTACAATAATTCGTATGTAATCAATTCACATGTAATTACTGGGTAAAATAGTGGAGGTTAATTCCTAATACAGTGAAACCTCTCCTAACGGGTATCTCTCAATAGTAGACATCTTCATGAGAGGACAAACTTTCTCATTCTTGCATGCCATAAATATGTGTGGTGTGGTATTATGAGAGAGAACCCTTGCTTTTAGGGACACCTCTCATCTACGGACAAATAATCGGTTCCACCGATGTCCGTTTTGAAACGTTTCAGTGTATTACTTAGTTTAATAATAATAATAATAATAATAATAATAATAATAATAATAATAATAATAATAATAATAATAATAATAATAATAATAATAGCAGTGGTATTGAAATAATTGCGTAACAAAATATACTGTTTTCTTGTTTGAGTTTTTAAAAAAAAATTATCACTATTCTGAGAGCACCCCCCCCCCCTTTTATTTTTCACACTCCCCCAAGTAAAAACTTCTGGCGTACTTACTGAAGGGAATGATCCGGGACGCAAACGCCGAGGTCACAGCGGCCCTGTTAAATAAGATGAGGAGTGGGGAAGGCAAGAGCCCTGGGCAGTGTAGAGACGGTAGAATCCCGGCCTTCGCCTGGTGGAACTGCGGAAAACCATGGAAAACCGCAGTCGGGATGACTGGATCGGGTCATCCCTTGTGTCCATGTAATTGTCTAACACTGGTGTTTGCATGTATATATTTGTTTCTATATAGTTATTATTATTGTTATTATTATTGTTGTTATTATTATTATTATTATTATTATTATTATTATTAGTAGTAGTAGTAGTAGTAGTAGTAGTAGTAGTAGTAGTAGTAGTAGTAGTAGTAGTAGTAGTAGTAATAGCAGTATGATTATGTAAATTGTGATTCGGGTCTAGCCCTTGATATATGCTGCTATTGACTGTACGCACTAAGCTCTGTCAGAACAGTATGTCGGTGTTGTTTACTCAAGAAGAAACAATGGGTCAGCAAATCCAATTAACTGGTGGTCTGTTATACACTTGAGCAAAGTTGGCAAGGTCGCAACCTATACATACACGGATCATTTGCCTGATTGAATTTGATCGTTATTATCAGAGTGCAGTGGTGGAATTAGTATATAGAAATCGGAACTACCTGTGCCACGCGGCTATTTGTTCGTAGGGTGTCTAACTAGGGTGCAGCGTTTTACCACTTTTTTTCGGAACGAAATGTAATACCTGGCAAAAGTGGCCCACCCACATGGACATTACAGGTATAGATTTTTTTTTTTCAAATCGGATAATATCTTCTGTGAGAACTATTGCCTCAAAGTTTCAAAATTTTACTGAAAATTAGAAAAAATATCAAAGTTCTTCATGAATTTTAGTTATGTTAAAGTAAACATTTTTTGGTTAAATACATGTCAGTTGCTTAGAAAACTGACATTCAAGTATAAAAATGCCAGTTATGTGCCCTTGGGGGGATAGGGATGCCTCCTCTGGGACCAGAAAAGGGGACAAATTCAGTACATTTAAGCGGTTGTGCAGGTCCTCGCTCACCTGGTCATATAGCCTGTCCAAGCGTCCCAGAGTCTACCACGTGGAGGTGGCTGCACCTAGGGCCCCTGCGCCAGCCCTATCCAACCAACTAACCATACATAGGGACGGATGAACTAATCCAATTCGTCACTGTCAGAAAAAAATGTCACAAATTGGGACTTTGATTGAAATTTAGACACAGCTTGCCTAAAAAGTAAGGTTGACCTGATCATCCCGTCCCTAGCATCACTGCCAGCTACTCGAGAGGCTGCTTCAGTGACTAATTTCTCTACCCGTTCTACTGCCATCGTGTGGCATGGATAGACGGTGGAGGACTATTCTGGCACAGTGTTGTCAGAAAGTGAAATTTTGTCCATGAGCTATTTGTTTGATACCGTTCTTAGAACTGGTGGTACAGTTATTGAAACATCAGTGCTTTCCCAAAAGTGTGTAATATTTCGCCTCAAAATTCAGTCTGGGAATAATGTTATATCTAATAGTGTTATGAAGATTCTCTTCTTCGTGTTTTCGAGCACTAAGAATCTTATGTAAATCATCTTGTCGAACAGCAAGTAGACCATCAGTCATCATGGTGAAGAGATCATTCTTTGGGAGTGCGAGAAATACATTCGTCTGAATGGATGAACGGATTACAGCCTAGTATTCATTTGGTAAGTCTCTACACCTATGAATGGTCTCAAAGACGTGACGAGGACCATTAGCAAGGAAGACTTGAGATAAGTATCTCAGGTCTTTACTGAGTTTTCTGAGCTCTTCTGACTATGATAAGGTAAGTGACATTTTATTCGTTTGAATAACACCACTGGAAGCTTTTCACAGTCAGATAGTTTTGAACTTATTGGACCTGTGTAAGAATAGAGGTTTGAATTAGCGCCAATATGCGTGAAGAGAGCTCGGAAAGGCAGTTCATTAAAATGCAAAAGACAAATAGCCTGTTAGTTCCTTTCATTTTCGACGAATACCTCCCTTCCAACCAGTGTTAGTGTTTGTTCCATCACACCCAAGCACCTCAACTTCATCAAAGCCACTTTCGATTTGGTTCATGATGTACTCGAAAATAGCCGTGGTCTCGTCATTGCCAGAGCCAGAGGATGGTGTCACGTCACCAACGTATTGAGAGTTAGGCTCAGCCACAAGTGATAAGTGCTCTTCTCTAACGATGCCTGCGTGTGTTCTAGTGTCTTCCCTTTGACCATCAAAGTATAGGCTTTTAATGGGATCATCATTTCTAGAACTTTCTTTTAAATTCCGAGCAACTTTAATTTTCGCACGCCTTATTTTGCTCCTGTCCACAATTAAAGCAGAGTTATGTTGCTAGATTGTTGAGAAGTTATAATTCCAGCCTTTAAAGCTGCCTGAAGCACAGTTGATGTTATATGTGCCGCAGGACTTTCGCTTACATTGTACCTCTGAGCAATCATAGCAGTTTCAGTCAAATCTAGCTTCGGTTTAGATGTTCTGTCTCTGGGTTTGGTCTCTTCCTCAGAAGAGCTTTCCTCTGCTTTCTCTTCAAGGTCTGCTTCATTGTCACTGAAGTCATTTTTATGATATAATAAATAATGTTGACTTTTTAGAAAAAGAAATACAGAATTTTCTGTGAAAATAGTGTTTAGAAAACTATTACCTGTAACGGCCAATTCATATAAGCTGAAGGCAACAGTAACCAAATATAGCGCTTGAGAAATGGCGCCCAATTTGAAGAGTATCCGACTCGTTCCTGATAGCGACACTGAGTTACGCAAATCGGGACAAGAGAAGGGCGTTGCAGTATTATGAGGTGGAGGGGTGGGAGTGTCATGTTGAAAAATAACAATGCTCTGCTATCACTATGAGCCACCAGTAGAAGGAAAAGGCAAGAACGAAAATAGCTGTAGAAACGCTTAATTGTACTGAATTTTCCCCCTTTGCCGGCCCCAGAAGAGGCACGCCTATCCCATCGCAGGGGCATATAACTGGCATTTTGAGACTTGAAAGTCAGTTTTCATAGCATCTGGCATGTATAAATCCAAAAATATGTTTACTTTAACTTAACTAAAAATAATGAACAATTTTGGTATTTTTTGTAATTTTCAGTGAAATTTTGAAACTTTGAGGCAATAGTTCTCACAGAAGATATTATCTGATTTGAAAAAAAAATCTATACCTTTAATGTCCGTGTGGGTGGGCCACTTTTGTCAGGTATTACATTTCGTTCCGAAAAAAAGTGGCAAAACGACCCACCCTAGTGTCTAACCCACCATAATGCGACGGCTCCAGGTGAATTGAGAATAGTTCTGTGTTATCGATTTCACCTGTGACACGTGTGTTTTGAGGACGTGGAATGTATTCAATGCAAGAAAAAGCTGAAATGGTGCTCCTTCAAGCACCTGGAATGAGTCAACGGGAAGCAGCAGCAGAGTATCACAGGCGTCATTCAAATCAGGTAGCACCGTCATACGAACTCATTTCGATATTCATGGCAGGCTTTGAAACCACAGGTAGCGTGGTGGACAGGCCCAGTAGTGGACGACCACGAACTGCATCATCCTGCGATATGACTATTCATGTGCTTCAAGGGTGGCAGTTAGTCCTGAAAGACCAACACGGAAGATTATACAAGAGGCGTTCATATCTCAAAAGTCGGTTTCTAGAATTTTTTCACGTGAACGGTATCATCCTCACAAAATACATTTGGTACACCCCGCATCAAACAAAATTGCGACAGCTAACGCTGTGCAGTTAGTCCACCCAATATACACCTTCTTATCCCATAATCGTGTCAGGTAAAGAGACTCCCTCTCTCTCCTTCTTTCTTCTCTTCCATACTAAAATTAGCTAACAACATGAGCGCAATTCCGATTTCAAACTACACATGTATTAGCTTCGATAAAATGAAATAACAAAACCGAGACGAAACAAGATTCATAAGTTGATGTACGGAGAAACTGAAACACACACAATGAAAAGTTGAAACCAATGGATGTCTATTACACAGGGATTCTAAAATGAAGCAGAGAAAGACAAAGAGAGAAAAGAAGAAGAAGAAGAAGAAGAAGAAAAGAAAAAAGAGAACAGATAAAAATGTAAAATTCAAACGTGATAAGAAATGAACCTATGGCACGGCCAACAAGAGATGGTCTCTGACGTTTCTTACCACATGCGGTGGGACATTGCAGCCCCTACTTTGATACCAGTGTTACCAACCACGATCACTCTGTCTTATATCATTAATTAAATTGCCACTACAGTTGCACCGAAAAAAAACTTGAAACGCGAGTAGTGGCAATGTCACTGCGAGCTGTCAGAGACGTTCTCGAAGTTCCGTTTCCAGAAATTCAACAGTAATATAGAAATAACGTTTGTTTTCACATATTTTTCAGAACTATTTGAATATATAGAGGATACCTTAAACATTCATTATGTCACTTTCATAATTAATAGCATACTCAATTTCCAGTACAACTGTATAACTCCGAGAGACATCTAGGATAATGTCAAAGGTTTAACACACATGCTTTGTTTCCGTGTGGTTCGATTGCAAATTCGGTGGTGTTCATTGGACGTACAGATCTAAAAACATTCTAATATACCCAGTAAATAGCGTTGGCCATATCCTCCATTTCGGGCTACTAATGCAAACTGAACAAAAAAAAGAAAACAAAACAAAAAAAACGAAACGAAAAGAAAAAGAAGGAAAGAGAAAATTGAAGAGTGTTATTTTACTGCTTAACTTCTATCAGAAATAACCTATATTAAAAGTCCAAACTATCGTAATGACAACTTACAAATGTTCGAAAGGAATTTTTTTGTTCCTCTTACGTTAGATGTAGCATGTTTCAAATTTCAACGTGAATAAAAGACATTGAATTATAGGATAGAAACAAATTTTGTGTCAAACTATTATAAATGAAGTTGTTTTCAAGTAACCAAAGAGGTCACCATTTTCTAGTCTTTTTCGAAGATTTACCTGTTCCGAACATCCAGCATTGATTTCATCTCTTCCAGAAATAACGTAATTAGCACAGATAGAATGTACACGTTAAGAGCTCAAACGGGTCATCGTGTCAGTCGAATGATGTAGACCACCACTGGGTCGAGGATTCAAATCCGTAGTGACCCGGTAATTCGACTGAGACTCGATAACCCAGAGGATAAAAAAGAGATTTTATTTATTTCCGTGTGTTTAAACAGTATTTCTGTCAGAGATGACCAGAACTGGAGATGTTATCCCCAGAGCACGAAAGACACGACGCCGAATTTATCAGTTTATTAGATTCTCCAGACGAGGTATATCGCGCTCTTGCTCCGTTTTAACTTTGTAACATAACTGCGTGTGTGCGTGAGAGAGAGAGAGGGGAGGGAGGAGTGAAAGATGCAAAGGCAGGATAGGGTAACGTCAAGAAAGAGAGAGAGGGAGGGGACAAATATAAATATAAAACATACTTAGCATTGTAGTGTATGATGTAGAACGCACACACTGTTTACTCAAATTGTCGCCAGTGATGCTTTGTAAGTTCTCCATTAGAAGATAAATCTCCGTTTGCAGCCATTATTTTATGCGAAAAAATCATACTACCTGACGGGGAATCGAAACTAGATTTCCGTTTGGAAGTCTAGCACGCTACCACTACACCACCGACTGAGTTAGCCAAACTTTGTTTAAGAAATGGTGTAGAGTTTCTTTCCGAGAACGATAACACGAAAAGTACGAGGGTAAGTCAACTGAAAACCATAAAAGTAGAAATAAAAATCCGCATATGGCGCCAGTGAGCTGTAAGTTGGCATGCCTGTTTACGATAGTATGCCGGATGTCTCCTAGGTGGCAACAGCCAGTAGATGCACAAACACCGGCGCAACAACAGTTCCAAAATGGCAGACTCACTAGCCACATGCACCGTTGAAGCCATCGTTTTGGAAAACCGCCGTGTGACAATAGACGAAATTGCAGCATGTGTACACATGAGTCATGGATCGGCACACCATATTGTGAATGATGTTCTCCAGTTTCATAAGGTGTCTGCAAGATGGGTGCCCCGACAACTGACGCCTGAACTGAAACAGCGACGTGTTGATGCGTGCGAAGACCTTTTGTGGCGTGCTGAACGTGACGGTAATGCCTTCTTGTCACGAATCGTCACTGGTGACGAAACATGGGTGCATTACCATCAGCCTGAAATAAAGCGAGCGAGCAAGGAGTGGCGGCAGGAAGTTCCACTCCGATGAAGAGGTACGCAACGTGGTGCACGAGTGGTTGCGCCGTCGCCCAAAAGACTTTTTTGTGCAGGTATTCAGGCTCTTCCGAAGCGCTGGCGGACTGGCATTGAACGAGGAGGGGACTATGTTGAAAACTGATTTACTTCTGTACCCTGTGTGACCAATAAATAATATTTAAAAAATAATTATGGTTTTCATTTGACTCCCCCTCGTATATACTGCATATCAATGATGTCTTTGGAATGTCCTGGTAATTCCCTTGCCCTTTCCCAACTAACAGTCGTAAATCGTCTCTATCATGATACAGGTGTTTACTTCCACATTCTTATGTATTGCTTGTCCAGTATGATAAGTCGACTCTTCACAATCTCTTTGTAAAAAAAAGTTTACTTTGGCGTGAAGAGGATTTGAACCTATGTTATTGTTATTGGGTTGGGTTAAATTGAGAGAAAATAGTAATAAGTTCCGTTACTCATTCACTGTTTAATATTACTAAAGCGCTCTTTGATATCGGTCATTTTTGATGAGTTTTATACATCCCCTTCCCACCCTATGTTGTAAGGCATGGCATCTGCAGTATCATTGTTCATCTCAGCGAGCCGGAAAACTATGAATTCGAGACTGATATTGGTTATTTCGATAATTTCTTTATGTCTCTCCCTCCTCCAAGTTGCAGGGCTGAATTTGAATTTAAACAGCATCAGATGTGTCACTGTTAATCGCACCGACTTCAAAAATTATAGATTCACCACTAATACCTGTCATTTTTTGTTCTTTTTTAAATGTCGCTTCCCCTCCCCATCTCTTAACTTACACCGTCAAAGTGATATGACAGAAATCATCTCAGGTTCGAACTTCATCTAGGTTGAAAATTTGATCGAGATTGGTTTGGTGGTTCAAGAGTCATTAAGTTTTATTTATTTTCCTATATCTCCCTCTCCCATTTCGGTCTCCAAGTTCTCCCGTGAAAGTGAAATGATAAAAATCATCTCAGGTACGAACCTCAATTATGTCAAAAATTTGATTGAGATTAATCCTTTGTTTCGTGAGTTATCAAGTTTTTTTATTCTTTTAACTCCTCCCTCTCCTCAACCCTAAGTTATATCGTCAAAAAATAGATAAATACCATCTTATTCCCGAACTTCAAGAGTGAAGAAGTCACAAAAAAACAATCACTCATTTTCATTCTTTCACATATACCTCTTTACGGACCCTACGATGCACCGTCAAACTGAAATGATAAAAGTCGTCCCAGATTCAAACCTTATCTATGTTGAAAGATTGATAGAGATCGATCTGGTGGTTCAGGAGTTATTACGTTTTATTCATTTTTATATATCAACCATCCTCAACCATCCTCCCACCTTCCTCCTCCCCCTAAGTTCTACCGTTAAAATGAAATGGTAAAAAAGCTTCCCAGGCCCGAACCTTATCAATGTTAAAAATTTGATCGAGATCGGCTGGGTGGTTCAGGAGATTACGAGCCAGAAACATAGTCACTTTCAATTTTATAATATAGGTTATTATTACTATTATTATTATTTGTGTACTTTTGTACTTGCACGGCGAAATTACTGCAAAATATGTTTTATTTGTGTTTTTTCCTGCATTGTATGTTTTCCCTTTATTAGTGGGCATTAATTTCTCTCTAGACCGTCGAATAAATGAATTTCGTTGTGCAATTTGGAGCAAATAACGTTACAGGAAGAAGCCGTTTCGTTCCAAAGATCAGGGCTAAACTAACTAATATTTGGCTTGTAAATTCAGGTGGCCTGATAGTGTAGGGGTAACGAAATGGCCTTATGAATAATACAGCTATCTAACATAGGTTCAAATCTTGTTCACCCCAAAGCTAATTTTTTTACAAAGTGATTGTGAAGAATCGACTTATCATACTGGACAAGCGATATGTAAGAATGTGGAAGCAAACACCTGTATCATGATAGAGACGATTTACGAATATTGGTTGGGAAAGGGCAAGGGAATTACCAGGACATTCCAAAGGCATCATTGATATGCAGTATATACTTTTCGTGTTATCGTTCTCAGAAAGAAACTCTACGCCATTTCTTAAACAAAGTTTGGCTAAAGCAATCGGTGGTGTAGTGGTAACGTGCTAGACTTCCAAACGGAAAATCTTGTTTCGATTCCCCGTCAGGTAGTATGAATCTTTCGCATAAAATAATGGCTGCAAACAGAGATTTATCTTCTAATGGAGAACTTACAAAGCATCACTGACGATACTTAGAGTAAACAGCGTGTGTGTTCTACATCATACACCGCAATGATAAGTATGTTTCATACTTAATTCGTCCCACCTCTCTTTCTTGACGTCGCTATCCTGTCTTTGTATGTTTCACTTCTCCCCCCCCTCTCTTTCACACACACACACACACACACTACATGTTCCAAAGTTAAAACGGAGCAAGACCTCAATATACCTGGTCTGGAGAATCTAATTAACTGGTAAATTCGGGGTCGTGTTTTTCGTGCTCTGGGGATAACATCTCCAGTTCTGGTCATCTCTGACAGAAATACTGTTTAAACACACGGAAATAAATAAAATCTCTTTTTTATCCTCTGGGTTATCGAGTCTCAGTCGAATTACCGGATCACTACGGATTTGAATCCTCGACCCAGTGGTGGTCTACATCATCCGACTGACACGATGATCCGTTTGAGCTCTTAACGTGTACATTCTATCTGTGCTAATTACGTTATTTCTGGAAGAGATGAAATCGATGCTGGATGTTCGGAACAGGTAAATCTTCGGAAAAGACTAGAAAATGGTGACCTCTTTGGTTACTTGAAAACAACTTCATTTATAATAGTTTGACACAAAATTTGTTTCTATCCTATAATTCAATGTCTTTTATTCACGTTGAAATTTGAAACATGTTACATCTAAGAGGGACAAACTTTTGCTTTCGAATATTTGTAATTTATTATTACGATACAGTTTGGACTTTTAAAATAGGTTATTTCTGATATAAGTTAAGCAGTAAAATAGCACTCTTAAATTTTCTCTTTCTTTCTTTTTCTTTTTGTTTCATTTTTTTTGTTCAGTTTGCATTAGTAGACTGAAATGGAAGATATGCCTAACGCTATCTACTGGGTATATTAAAATGTGTTTTGGATCAGTACGTCCAATGAACAGTACCGAATTTGCAATCGAACCACATATTAACAAAGCATGTGTGTTAAACTTTTGTCCTAAATGAGTCTCGGAGATATACAGTTGTACTGGAACTTGAGTATGATATACAATATGAAAGTGACATAATGAAGGTTTAAAGCATCCTCTATAGTTTTGAGAAAATATGTGAAAACAAACGTTATTTCTATATTACTGTTGGATTTCTGGAAACGGAAATTTATAATGTTAGGTTCTTTTCTTACTACGTTTGAATTTTACATTTTTATCTGTTCTCTTTTTTCTTTTTCTTCTTCTTCTTTTCTCTCTTTGTCTCTCTCTGTTTCATTTTAGAATTTCTGTGTAATAGACATCCATTGGTTTCAACTTGTCATTGTGTGTGTTTCAGTTTCTCCCTACATCAACTTATGAATCTTGATTCGTCTCGGTTTTGTTATTTCGCTTTATCGAAACTAATACATGAGTAGTTTGAAATCAGAATTGCGCTCATGTTGTTAACTAATTTTAGTATGGGACAGAAGAATGGAGAAGAGAGAGGGGATCTCTTTACCTGACACAATTATGGGATAATAAGGTGTATATTGGGTGGCCTAACTGCACGGCGTTAGCTGTCGCACTTTTTTTGATGCGGAGTATACAAACGTTGCTTGGGGATGACACAGACAGACGAACAGAGTTCTGTGAGTGGTTTCACCGGACACGAACACAACATGCTATGCTAGAGGCTGACATTCTATTCAGTGATGAGGCTACTTTCCACCTCAGTGGCATGCGGTACAGTCAACAGACACAACACTGTGCATTGGTCTCGCGAGAACCCCCACATAGTTGAAGCGCGCAATCAATCCGATCCGCGAGTGAATGTGTGATGTGGAATAATATCTGTTCGGGTTAACTCTCTTCCCCTTTAATCTTGGGTACGGAATGCAGGAACATACTTAGATTTTGTTTGTTGATTCCAGTATATTTCAAGCATCATTTCTCGTATCTAGGCCTGTGCGATATGTCGATATGTTGCAAAGATATTAACACCAATATATCCCTATCCTAAATTTTCGATATCGATCTTGGGGGGAGGGGGGCGAGGCATTGGGAGTCCCTAAGACTTGCGATGGATGAAAAAACAAAACTTATTTTTTACAATAATGTCTTCCAATGACAATTTCTTTATTACCACAAATTGCAATGCAAATAAATTCACTTGCAAATTTGCAATATTGAGTTGAGTTGAGTTTGAGTTTAACGTCCCTTTTCAGCAGCGAGGCTATATGAGACGTGGACCTACTGATTAACGTGGAATCCGAACCACATGAGCTCCCGCCGGAAATAATTTGCAATATTATATACTGTAATTTCTTAAGCGCCAAACACTTTTCTGTTTCCCCCATAAAAAAGATATCTGTCAAAAGCAAGTGCTTCGAAATTTGACTAAAAATTTATTTTTAGAAAATTTGTTCCTCTTTCTCGGAGATTTCAATCCCATTTTCCTTTGAAAACTGCTCATTGGCAAAACTGCACATGCAGACATGCTCTTAGACAGAGTCAGAAATTTGGAAAGGAAACAAGTTTTCTATAATAATAATAATAATAATAATAATAATAATAATAAT
Organism: Thermobia domestica; assembly: GCF_964235325.1. NCBI lineage: Eukaryota > Metazoa > Arthropoda > Insecta > Zygentoma > Lepismatidae > Thermobia > Thermobia domestica. The sequence continues at coordinate 91,493,877 of NC_137470.1, forward strand.
AATAATAATAATAATAATAATAATAATAATAATAATAATAATTGTTATTATTATTATAACAATTGGGTCTACAACTAAGGTTCCACCTCTTTATTTTGCATGGGTGGCCCGCAAGTCTGCTAGGCCAATGGTTTCCCTTAGTCTTTTTTGGTCTCTCTTTCCGTTTCCTGTGGATGTTTGTTGTTGTGCTGGTAGGCGTTTATATTAAACCTTACATTATGTAACTTTTTTCTTTTTTTACGAGTTTTTATAAAAAGGAAAGAAACTGCTTTCCTCTGATGTCTATTTTTTACCATTCATTTTGTTTGAACTGCTTAAATAAGATCATTTCATAACTTTTTATGTCATTCATTTTACTCACAATAATAAAACCGTCATTCTTAACAATTTATTTTATTATCTTATTTGGAGTTTGCCACACTGATATATTTCTAACAGAATTAAAATTTGGTCCAACGCCTTTCTAACTCTCAAGCAACCCAACGACCGTGCTTTTTGGTTTGCCTAATAGTACAGGAAAAGAAAAATTGCAGGTGGTAATGCACTTTTGGAGTCGTGTATACATTAGAACTCCATCTTATAACCTTGGAAATTTTCAACATTTTTCTTGTAAGCATAATTTAATTCGTATTCAAAAGATCAATAAGAAACTTTTACTACTTGATATTTTTAAAGAACTATTTCCTCAAACCAAAAATCTAGGAGTATTACTAACAAATAAGTCATCTGTTTCTTTTTTTTCGCTAGGGCAAATCTACACAGTATGTCAGAAAAGTAACCTAACTTTTTTTTTCTTTACAGATAACCAGCAGCTCTATCTATTGAAGCAACAAATCATCGGAAAGCTGGATATCTGCTCAATAAAACGAGACCAAACCATGAGAACTGATTAACGGAGTGTCAAGTTGTAGCAAGAAAAGTGAGTGTATTTGGTGTCACATCGTTACAAAAACACGATGGAGCAAAGAGCCAATATTAAATTTTGTTTCAAGCTAGGTAAAACATTTACACAAACATTGGAAATGATGAAATAAGTGTATGGTAATGAGCATGCTCGCCGACTACGTGGGTGCTCCAAGGCTCCGGCACCCACAATATTTTTATTTGGACAAGGGTTTGAACCCGTTTTTCCTGCGTTTAAGACAGCCATGTTACCGACTGAGCTAGGGCAGCCCCAACTCATTCTTATAGTACCCGTATATTTTACTTTATCACAGTACAGCCTTTTATGACAGTGTTCATAATTTTTTCTTTTAACTAAAACCAAATAAATCTAGTATCGAGACTTCCCTGAAAACATATAGGCTAACCCACCCCATCACTGATATGCACACACATAAAGTTTGGAAAGTCGGCGCCGTTGGTAATGAGTGTTTACCTCGTACACGTGTGTGTGAGTAGTATACGTGATCCAGAACGGTCGTTAGTCCTTGGAAGCCAGGCAGGTCGAAAAACAAAAATCACGATGAGTTGGTGGAACAAGTGCGTTAAATGATCGCCCACGATGCGAATTCGACTATGAGATGGATGGCGGAGGAATTAAGTACGACGAAAGACCTGATTCATGAAATTGTGACAAAGGATTCAAAGAAACGGAAAGTCTGTGCTCGATTTGTTCCGCACACCTTAACAGACGACCAAAAACTTGCTCGCGTTAAACATAGCAAGGGCCTGATTAAAACAGCCAGATGGATTAAAACAGCCATTTCTGGAACGGATTGTTACTGGTGATGAGACTTGGTGCTTCAAGTACGACCCACAAACAAAACGCCAAAGTGCTACGTGGAAGTCCCCAAGCTCTCCGGAAGCGAAAAAAAAAATGCGTTTTCAAAAATCATGTGAGAAGCTAATGTTGATTTGTTTCTACGATATCAAAGGTATCTTACTTAGCTTATACTTAGGAAATTCCTTCTACAGGGTCAAACTTTTAATGGTGAATATTATCTGGATGTTATAGAGCGTTTGTGGAAGCGAATCGTTCTCGTAAAGCCCGAGTACCGAGCGCCAGTCAGCTGGTCTTTATTGCACCACAATGCACCATGTCACAGAACCTTCGCAATTCGTGACTTTTAGGCCAAATGACCAATCTGAGTGCTTCCACATCCTCCGTATTCGCCTGAGTTATCGCCTGTGACTATTTCCTATTTCCAAAATTAAAATTGGCCATGAAAGAAGCATTTTATGACAACGTTAGACACCTCCAGTCTGCCGTGACGAGGTTCATTGAAGCGATTCCGAAAAAGCACCTTATATAATAGCTCTATGTTGGTGAAAGTGTCCAGCGGTGTATTGATACGGCTGGCAAAATACATAATTCGTGTTGTTTAATTTAAAAAGTTCTGTTATTTTTCCGTTATACTGTGTATATATTCATAGTATATTGTGTTAATGTTTACATAAATTCATGTTTGCCCATTTCTCGAAATTTCATGCGTTAATTTACATGTAAATAAGTCCGAGTATATCTTCAGAAATTCGAGTCAGTGAGAGGAGACACACCAAACTAACGGTAGTTCAGGGTTTATTAATAGTACTTCATCTCTATTTTTACATAATTCTACATTACTTTACAAAATGGATCCTTTTCATTATTTGTAAATTAGTACTTTTTCTACTTTTGGCTATTGTTTAGCTTTGAGGGGTGATTTCGCACCTACTTTTTTGCGATATTCTATTCCGATGCGGTTGTTTTATGGCTTCATACGTTAAATTACGTTACCAACATTAAATTCAGACAGCATTGCCGAGCGAGCGTAAGCGAGTGAAAGGCGGCTTAGAGCACCGCAGGGCACGTTGTTTTCTACCTTAGTTACCAACAATTCACTTTCTTTTCTCACATAAATCACTTCCATTTACCTTTACGGTTTGTACAAATTCCCTACTGTCCTAAAAAAATTGTGTTCGATACTTTCTTGGCTACTTGAACACCACTATCAACTCATTTCTTCCGTAAATCACCTACTTTTTGCTAATTTTGGCCCCCCAATACTAAACAATTACCCTACTTTTTAGTGTAAATGGAAATGGAACTTAAAAAATCATATTATTAGTTAAATAAAGTACAGTCAAATAATTTTAAATGTTTTAACCTCCAAATTCATTAAAACCTAGAAGTAAATCATAATATATTAAAATAAAGAAATTAGTCATATGGTTCTTATAATTTGGAAGATAAAGTAAAGAAATGGAAATAAATTCCTTCCCGAGAATTTATAGGCCAGGGGAAAAAAACGGGAATATTCCCATTTTCTAAATTCCTTCCCACCGGAAATATTCCCATTGCCCATCATTAGTTATGTGGCGACCTGTTTTGGATTCTTTATGGTGATGTGTTAGGCCAAACTCCATATTACGTCACGAGCAGCAGAACTGTAGTTTGCAAAAAAATGGTCATAAGATGATAGTACAAAATTAGCAACCTTTCTCATTCCCAAGGAGACATGCTCGCTTAAGTCAGCTTTGTGGGCTCTGAAATACATACTACAACATTTAAAGTATGTTTTTTCACGGTTATTCCTCACTTCTTTAATTTATTTAATAAATTCTTTATCTGAGAGCCATGAATTTTGAATGTATTTATTGTAACTCCAATTATACATTATCTTAATATGGATGACACAATAACACAATTAAATTTGCAATGTTCACATTCACACAACTCCGGATAACTATGAGCCTAGCCATTAACTGAGACAGCAACACGGTCAGTAATACTGCAACAGCACAAACTCAACAAAAGTCTAGTGTTATCAGATCTGGAGATTAAAAAAAAACACTAAAACACGAATTGAACCACTATCGAACATGTTAATTTTAATAAAACTATTGATCATTGTGAATAGAATACTCAACGAATTAATCTTTGATTATACGCGTATTATATAAAACTAGTAATTTGTGATTCCACATATAAAAATAAGAAATCAACACATTCTTAGGGGTTATAGCCTGCACGTAATTTAAAGTAACCCAAAAAGCAGCATGTCGTCCAATTTGAAATTTTGATACCGAGGGCAATTAAAAAATAGTCAATCCACTACTTATAGCCGAATATGGCAACACTGCGTGTGCTAATCATATATTGTAGCCATATGGGAGCTCTTCAGAGGTCCGAATATTAAGAAGACATTGTTTCTTTATCACCAAGCTACCTGTTTATTAAGACAGTTATTATACAGAACACACAATTTCAAAGTTCATTTTTTCTTCCTTAGTAATCAGATTTATATTCGGAAACTAAAATTCTCTTCTGAACAAAAACGAACCATGCTTCAAAACATTGTACACGGCCAATAATGTCTACGGAATGGTAGTGTGTTGAAACCAAAGCTTCAACGCGGTTGTTTCCAGAGACCGCAAAAAGCAATCTATTGCACCTTGAGTTTTGGAGTAATATGCCTCAGGCTACGTAGAACGTGTTTTCTCACCCACGCTTTCCGGTCAACCATTCACATTGTAAGACGAGGAACATCACAGAGCGACAAAGGTTATTCTTTGTAAGTCACATTTTTAATGCTAATTTCGATAATTTTGTAATATTCTAAGAACTGTTAAAGAAAAAAAAAACAAAACAATAATTTATTACTGATCATAAACAACACGGTAGGTGTGTAGATAAAAGAGCCTACTGATTTTCGGATCAAATTTGATTACAATATGTTCCTGAGGTCCCAAATAGTATTTTCAGAAAATTTCAAACCGGGAAAATCTCAATAGGTTACCAAAAATTACGATGAAATTTACCTCTATGGGCGGGGTACATAAAAAGGCACGTGGCTTTCAGGTTCAAATTTTGTCACAATGTGTTCCTGAGATCTAAATAGTGTTTTTGGAAAATTTCACAACGGGAGAGTTTCAAAAATTTGCCCACAATTACGAAGAAATTTACCTTCTATTGGAGGAGTAGATAAAAGGCCCCGCGCGCGGTTTTTCGGTTCAAATTTGATTACAATGAATTCCTGAAGTCCCAGATAATATTTCATAAGGTTTAGACCGCAGAAACTCTCACGAATTGCATAAAACCAGTGGTGATATATATATATATATATATATATATATATATATATATATATATATATATATATAATCAGCGTTTTTTACAATTTATATTTTGTGTAGCAAATTGCGATTTGTATCGCAATCTGTAAATTTTGTATCACTTTCCTGTAGTAATGAGTAATTATATGTAGAGAGAGTCCCTATGATGAGGATATTTTTGAGTTAGGTTCATGGCGTCTCGCGAGGAGAAATCTTGCAAATACTATATGTTGATTTTTACAAGGGGCGCAAATAGGTATCCGCTATATAAGTCGGTATATCAGTACTTCAAATGAAAACCGAAAACAAAAGAGAGAGAGAGACGAGTGCAGTTTTCTATATTTTCGGCGTAGAAGAATGCCATTACTGTTTCAGTGATCTACAGTGATTACTGTAAGCACTTCTGCGTTTTACTAACTATATGCAAGTCCTATTCATGCTACACCATATACAGGGTATTGGCTAGGTTCAATATAGTTTGAACTTGTTTTCTCTGCTGCCAATGTACCTTTTCTTGAAGGAAGATTTTTTATCACACACTCAGAAACAAGGATAAGATGACCCGAAACCTAAGAAAGTCTAGCTCTAGAGGATGACCCACTTCCAATAAAGCGCCAAAGCGAAGGAAAGACAAAGTGGAAAACTGTTTTAAAAAACAAAGTCGAGGCATTTTTCTTGCAACAACCGACCCTTCAAACAAAAGCTTCTTGAAATAATAGTAACATTTTTCAGCTTGTTCCTTATTTTAGCTTCTGTGGTAATAATGAAAGATGCATATATATAAACGCTGCTTTAAAAAACGCTATATATATATATATATATATATATATATATATATATATATATATATATAGAGAGAGAGAGGAGAGAGAGAGAGAGAGTGTGTAGACTGATAGATATAACTCTCTTAGAAAACAAATGACACAAGGTAATCAAAAGCAAATTTTTAATGGATACCACAAGTGGCAAGTAGAGACCTACACAGCATCCTAATACAAGATGATGTCACGAATTTAAGCAGTGCGAATATCTTGGAAACGAATTATCCAAAATAGATGCTTGTAGAAAATATTGGAAAGGCCTTAATCCAGCAATGGATTAAAATTATTGATAATAGTATGTACCTGTTTCTAATATAAATTACCCTCACCACTGCAGTCATGCGATTCCAGTTCTCAATCTTAATATCGGAACATTTGAGAATTTATACCTTGTTCTGATAGATCATGGGTTTAAGATCTGCAAGAATTTCTAAAAGCTAAGATAGTTAAATTAAAAATTGCTATTTCTAGATATTTACTGTTAAAATTTATTGTTATATCGAGGTATAACAAACGGTTTTGCGAACTGGAAATATTTTAACAACCGGTTTTAGCGAACCGGTAAGAACCGGCTGAATAGCACAACTGCATAAAACTATGACAGATTTTTTTTTTAGCGTAATAGTGCAATTTGTCCAACACTTATCGGCTATTTTGTAATATTCGAAGGTGCAATAAATTTTACAACCGGTATACGGACAAGGTTGAGCGTTCAGCTCCGGTGCTTGGGGTCCCTGGTTCGATCCCAGCTCGCGCCGTGTGGACTTTGTGGTGGACAAACACCGTGCTCGTGGGTTGTCTCGGGGTTCTCCCGTTTCCTCCCACTTTCTTCATTCCACCATTTCACTCATTTCTCATTATCACCGTCTCCTTTAGCCTAACCGGCATAAGTATGGGACGTTAAACTTAAAGATTTCATTTCATTTTTACGGACAAGGTCGAAATATCGCCGCCCAAAATCCTACAGTTCAAATTCTGGCGTGGCCGATACGTCGTTGTCCATAACCTTAGACTAAAATCTCTCCATACTAATACATACAATAGCTTCTGAGGTCAAAATAATAATAATAATAATATAACAATAATAATAATATAACAATAATAATAATAATAAAACAAGAAGAAAAAGAGAAGTTCGAAAATGCTTAATTTAGACACTAGAAACGAAGAAAATGACTGTTCAAAACGAATAATATAAAATCATGAAGTAGGAGAAAGCTTATCAATAGAATCTATGTTAGTTAAATTCTGTGCTACGAGTGAACTGCGAATCCCACCGGGACACGAGTTTTGAAAACGCAGCAGACCTTCCTTATGGGGACTGAGTTTAGCCAATCAGGAATTGGAATGAAGATATCATCAAGTTGGTATGAGAAATTTATTCATCAAAGTTTCATTTTCTCTTACTCGTTACACTTTTAACGATCAATATAGCTTATAGTGACAATAACTGTGTTTGAAAAATACAATATTTCACAAGTACAGGCCAAATACAATAATAGCAGGAACAAATCAGATCCTTTCAGTAAACAATCATCATTATCTGTAATAGTGAAATATTTATTCCTGTCAGCGTTATTTTATGGTCACTAGATGACAGAAACGCTGAATCTTTAATTTGCCGTATCGTTTCTCTGAGCACAGAAAATATAATCACGTTCTTTTCAGAATTCTGGTGGAAAATATTCATTTTGGTAGAGAATGGATGTATTAATTATAATCTATAAATTCTAAGCGATTTGCATAACATTTTTTATGTTCAGAACACTAATGATACAAAAGATTATTATATAAAAGAGAAACCATTAGCTATAAAAGTACCTCATAACTATTGTTTTATTATTGCAAATTCTTAAGAAGAGGAGTGGTAGTGGTAGTCACTTTGGTGATTCTTAGCAGTGTTCGTAGTTTGAGGGAAATTTCCCTAATCTAGGGAAATTTCATGTGTAAATTTAACAAAAAGGGAAAAAATCCAGGGAAATTCTCTCGCTGACTGATTGACCAATATAAATCCTTAAAATTTTCTTCGGCCTTCAGAAATAAACCAATACAATAGAAATAGTATGTGAATGTGTGTGTGTGTGTGTGTCTGTTCAAAGTAGTATAATTTGCACCGAATATTGGCTGGATATATTTGTGTGTAGTTTTTGTTTAGCAAATTAAGGAAATGGCAAAAAAAGAAAGAAAAAGAAGCAAAAAGACATATGAATAAAACAAATGTGGTTGGCACTTACTTTGTATAGCTAAATTAATCTTATCACATAATTTTTGTCATAGGAACTGGACACTCAAACTAGGGCAAATTTGATACGTAAAGGGAAAATTTTGTGCCAGTCGAAGGAAATTTTCTCACGAGAACCTACGAACACTGATTTCTAGTTCTCTACATACTGACATACATATAGTATGTGGAAAATAATATTCGTTGCATAGTCAACAATAACAAAAGAGAAATCGTTACGAGGTAGTTATATGTCACGGAATCCTGCTAAAATGGGCACGCACATAGGCGCCGACTTGAAGAAAATATTAGGGGGTCCAAACATTGATATCATCATCATATTCAGCTCTTTTCTATCAACTGTTTGATGAAGGTCCCCTTCCCCCCAAGATTTCGGTTCGATACTCAGCTGCAAAATTCACGCTACATTGATCTTCACTTGTCATATGTGTGCTGCCAGTGTTGGTTGAAGCTTCAGTGTTCTATTCAACACCGTTTTCAAAACGGCGTTTTCTATTGAATAAGAAGGCTGTTCCTAATGGGGCGCGGACAAAATCCAAGCGGATAAAATCCAAGAGGACAAAATCCAAGCGGACAAAATCCAAGAGGACAAAATCCAAGCTAAATTCTGACAAGGCGGACAAAATCCAAGGAACAGTATCATGTTCACAGCTGTAATATGTGCCTGTGAACACCCTAATTAAATTGTATGTTTGTGTCTTTCTTCAATTGTCATGCATTCTAAAGTTTTATCTGTAATTCTTTAATTTATTGAAATAACATTTCATTTACTTTTAAAGAACTGAAAATCCAATAAAGCATGTAAGATTGTCACATGGAAATATGTAAAAATATTATGTGTGTACAAATACATTGTAAAAGTATGTATTTTCTTCTCAATTTTATAATATACAATATAATACATTTAAGACACTCAGCGTATTATTATGAGACCAATCATTGGAGTATTTTAATTCCATTCTTATGAGGTGTCATACAGAAGTCTTGATTTGTTTGTTTATAGTGTTTTATGTATATTTTGAAACAAATAATTGTGATATACTAATCAAATTTTCGTCAGAAATGATCAAAATGTGAAATATGTAGTGTGTATTTTTAATAATGTAATAATGTGTGTGACTTAAATAATGTAAAAGTGTTATCTAGAAAATCGAAATGTGAAAATGTGTCTAGACAAACTAAATGAAAATGTATATACCTATTATTGGTTATTTTGACAAGTGTAACTGATGTAAATACTTTGAGGATAGAGAAGTATTTTTTTTTATCTAAATTATATCTTTTTAATTTTATTTTTACTTTAATTCTCAATAAATATAATAGAATTAAGTAAGTGTATTCTTTTTAAGACTGAGCTGCTTTGCTGTTATTTGTTATCTCTGATATAGCAAGTTAGTGCTTTCATTTTCTGGTTAATTTATGTGAGTATACTCTTTTTAGTCAAAATATTTCTAATCACCCTAAATTGGATTCACCTGGGCATGTCCTAGCAGTGACCAGACTATTTTATGAGTAATTAAAACTCATCTGCACTCTTACTGTGTCAATCTTACATATTTTATTGGATTTTCAGTTCTTTAAATGTAAATGACATATTATTTCAATAAATTGAAGAATTACAGATAAAACTTTAGAATGCATGGCAATAGAAGAAAGAAACATACATACAATTTAATTAGGGTGTTCACAGGTACATACCACAGCTACGCATACGATACTGCTCCTTGGATTTTGTCCGCCTTACCAGAATTTAGCTTGGATTTTGTCCTCTTGGATTTTGTCCTACACTCGTTCCTAATATTGAATTAAAGGCACGATGAAGTTACGACAGAAATTCTTACTGCTCTTTGTTAACTCTTCCTCGACTGGATTATATTGGGGGGGAGAGGACTCCACCCTTAAATATTGGGGGGCCAAAAGTGTCCTGCCTCCCAAAGTCGGCCCCTATGGGCACGCATATTCTAGTCGTTAACTTTGGTTTTGTAATCGCGAGGTCCCGACTTCGAATCCAGTAGCCGGTCATTATGACAGGTTTTCGTCAGGTTCACTTGGCGAATTCCAGGGTAATACTTTTAAATATACTCTATAGCTTTCTTCCACTGTCTTTCCCATTGTTATAGATTCTTTGCTATTCCAAGGAAATCGGCATCGCAGCCTGTACCAAGAAATTTGTTAAAATAAAAATAAGAAACATAGCTAAATTTATTGCAAACAGAATTTAACAATAAAGTACCCATAACATTTCCTAACTTTAATGTACTCACTTAAAACATACAGTAAGACAGGATTGCTTTGCATTTCAGGGGTAACTTTGCACAAAATATGAAAAGAGTTGCATAAACCATGAAATGTAAAGAAAGTTTCAACTGCCACCGTAAGATAGAACATCCAACTGTCGTTTCGCTATAATTTTGGCGGTTAACATCAATTCAAATTACCGAGGGAATTTGTTGTTTTAGAGGTATGCAAATCAGTCACTGTAAAGGCGGACAAAATTTGCAGGATATCACCCACAAGAATTTCCATCAACATTAAGTCATTTTCGTAGAATACTACTGTGTATAATGGGTCTTTGAAGCAATAGTTGAAATTGAATGGTGGAACGTTTTAAAGTCATAAATAACAATAAAGAAAACTGGGAGAAGGCGGTTTCAGCCTTTAATCGGGGTTACGTTGCAACAGTCCAAAAAAAAAAAAAAAAAAAAAAAAAAACTTAGATAGGAAATTATTACTGATGGTATCTCCTGCCTTCTAATTTTAAGTAAATTTCCTATTTAGGTAGATGCTGGAATGGATTTCTTGGTGGAAAATAAATTACGAACAGTGGCCGATCCAGAAAAATAGTTTGACAGGGGGATTCTATATTTTTGAAATCACTATTTTTGGGGGGAGGGGGAGCTTGAAGCTTGCACGCATAGAAATGATTAACATTAGATTTTTTAAAAATAAATCATGCAAGAATGGGGCTTGGGTGGGATTCAGCCTGAAAGCCCCAAACCTCTTAAATCTTGCACTGATTACGGTTGGGATGATATTCTTGGACATAAAGAGCAACCAAGGCAAATCAGTTCACGTTTTTTTCCCTCAGTTGGCATTTTTCTGCAACATAAGCTTACAGTGTTTCTTCCAGACACGTTTTTGGAGGTTCAAAGCAGTTCCCCCTCCTCCGGACCTCTGAGAGTGTCCCCGGAAGAGACCAGAATAAAACGTCTATAATATAGTAATAAATGTAATAAATAGAATAATACCAGAAATGCCCCTCCGACAACTCAGTGTGTTCCCACGAAACACTTTTTCTGAAAGAAACACTAATAAGCTAAACTACCAGAATGTGGTTCCTGTGACGGTACCAGAAAGTACATAATTTTTTTTGTACTAAGTACTGATACCGGTACCATAATTCTAATATCAATATTTGTAAACTGCATGCAGTATTGTGTAGGAAGTGAAACGTATAAATATTGAAGGGAAACACTGCACAGAAACATTATGTTCGTACGTTGAACATACCTTTTTTGTATGTGTTGCAAAGTATCCTCACCTACTTTGCACCAAAGTTTATAGTTCAATAACTATGGTAATACTGAGTGCTTACTAATGCACTTGCAAGAATGATTTTCTTATATATATTGCTATTATATGTATAAAATACAGTGTTCTAAATCTTTACATTTGCAAGTTACATGCGATTTCCTTTAAAATTCCTTACATCTGGTGCAAAGTAACCCCGTCTTACGGTACTCTAATATTTAACCACATATACTTTCATTAAACATTTTCTAATTTAAACTATGTATAATACGGTTTGCTCCCTCACTGTTGATAGTCACTGACTATCGTTCATTCCAGATAAGCTGCCAAAAGATCAAAACGAGTCTTCTTCCCACCATGCTCATACACGTGCTCTGATAAATGTGAATTTTGCTGTTCCTCTTTCCACCTGTCCCTGCACGCGGAGATATTGATATAGAATGTATGTAAATATATCCAAAGAATTAATTACAATTTTTATAATAGCTCTTCATGTTCTAAAACAATTTATGACATTTATTTGCATTAGAGAGATAAGTAGTGCATTTTAGTACATAATATACTTATGTAAATAAAATGAAAGTGACTATATTTGTGACTTAAAAACTCTTGAACTACCCACGATCAAATTTTCAAAATAAATTAGATTCGGGCCTGGGATGCTCTTTAACGTTTTACTTTGACAGTGCAAATTGCAAGGAGACTTACGCAAGTGTCACTCCCCGTTTTGAATGAAACTTTGCATGCTTGTAGAACATCGAAAACTAATCGACACGTATATTTTGTTTCAACAATGGCAAAGATTTAAGGGCAGAAACCACCCTTTGAACGTTAGGAGTGATCTCTAAGAATAAACAGAAAACAACCGATTAATATAGAAAAACATACTGCCAAGGGGGCTTTAGAACAGCTGATTCAGAATCTGACGTTAAAAATTCAAAATTTAAAATGGCGGATCCACAAAATGTCTTCTGTTCGAAATCCTTTGAACTTAGCCAAGAACAATTATAGTTGGCAGGGGTTACTACGAGAAGGTTGCAGATCGATTTGAAATCCCTTTTTATTGATTTGAAACCCCTTCATTTTAACGGAAAGCTTGATTAAAGTGAGTCTGCACCTCTCCCTATTCGGGGCGCTTATGTGTACTAAGCCTCTCACTATGTCAGAACCATACATATCCTCAATTGTTATAATTACTGTCGTGGCTAAAGTTTCTACCAAGCTTTCTTGCGGTGAATCAATACTTTACTTATAGTTACAAATGGCTACTTTATTGATTGAAGCAAAAAATGAAAATAAAAGTTTGACTCAATGGGAATCGAACCTGGTACCCTTTGCACTTAAGTCTCAGGGTCTTCTTAATCTACAACGCAGTCACTTAATAAGTTTGCTCGTCTTACGATATATGCGGTGAGCAGAAAATTTTAAGACGGATTTTCTCGGTTATTTTTGGCCATTGCGCCCTCCCAGTTTGAAATATTAACTCTTTAAATGTGCACTACCGCCTCGCAAAAAAGGCCCCGAATTTCACTTACCAAAGTCTGCCTTCTCCTTGTCAGATACGTTCAGTGAATCAGTTAACTTAAAGAAAAGAAACAAAGTGTCTAAGGCATTTGTCTGTAAATTGTAAGGAACTCTTAAAGGTTAGTTTCAGTCCCAACAAAGTCACATTTTTATTTTACCTGTTCTCGGCGTTTCTCTTTGTATTTTTATCGGATTCGAATAAATAGAACTTCGAATAGAGACCACGTTGAATTCATTTATTGAGTAAGCCTGAAATTCTTATAAGATATGGCTATGATTTTATTATTATTATTATTATTATTATTATTATTATTATTATTATTATTAGTAGTAGTAGTAGTAGTAGTAGTAGTAGTAGTAGTAGTAGTAGTAGTAGTAGTAGTAGTAGTAGTAGTAGTAGTTAAAGTACGAAGTTTCAAATCAGGCAATGCAGTATTTACGTAAACTAAATGATAATCTATTTGATAATATTCGATAGCCCACTATACATTTGCGAGGTTTTGCTTTGGGAAGTGAAGTGTATACGACATTGAATATTAAAAATATTACAATAAAATATATTATTAAAAATATTGATTAAGTAATTGGAGTTAAACACGCTTTCCAGTAAGAATTATATATAGAGAGGATTTACTTTAAAGTGTGATGCAAACGAACATTCTAGTTTTAATCCGATTAGAAATCGATAACTTACACAATAATATTTACTTCATTAGTTCTATAAATCTTTATGCTTATCGTATTATAATTCTCTTTAAAATTATGATTTTGCCATTTCAAAACGTAGAACGAGAAATAAATGTAATATTCTACCTTGGTATTTGTTAAGAAAACCTTTCAAACAGTGATTATTTCAGGGCATGACCTGTGGGAGAATTTGAGATCCTGTTGACATAAATTTCCCCCTTCGTGGCCATATCTTCGATCATGCTCAAATTGGACTAATAATGTTTTATCTGTTTTCTCTCATTCATATATTGACCATTACCCTAGGAGAATCTTCTGAAATTATCAATGCTTATAATTAGTTTTTCATTACAAATCAAAGGATAATAATGAAATATTGAACATACTTAATATTTTGTTTTCAGCTGTGGATTTTAGATTTGCAATTCATATAATGTTCCCTTCTAATCGAATTCGAGAGAAAAGTAGTTGCCAAAGATTTATTCAAAGAAATGTTCTCAGTCCTCTGATGAAAATAGAAACACACTTTTAAGGGTCTGATGAAAAAAAAACAAATACTTCCTGCAGGGTTTGAACACACAAATGTATGAAGAATAGACTATTGACCCAAACCGCTCGACCAGTTCGTACGACTTGACTGAGCGTCTTTAGACTTTTGTGTAAAATGCTTTCCTGCTCCACACTTTTTTTTTTTTTTTTTTTTGTTTATGTCGATAGGACTATAAGTTTGAGGTGAATATTTGGGCGTTACAGGTCTTGCAATGCATAAAAGCCTTTTTCGTATAAACTACATTCAACTTTACGTCGTAATAACTTATATACAATAGGTTGAATCTGTGAAATAATTGGGGTTGGAGTGATCGTAAATGTTTTCATAGTTAGGAGCCTGCATATGCAAACCCGCTTAACGTGGGGATTTACTTCTGTGAAATTTGGTACCTATTCCTATTTGAAAAACCGAAAGTTGAATCCAATATGGCGGATCCAAGATGGCGGCTGGTGTAGATAATACGTGCCAGAGAAGCAGTACTTGATGCAATTTGTTTTGCATATCCCCACATTCATATTCAGTTACATCTAAAGAAACTAAAAGCAATTTTGTGACCAAGCGTTATAGTAGTGTATGAATTTCGGATATATGAAGGCCCATAAATATGCAAATTATCCGTGTTGGTCGCTAAAATTAGTACAATACACTTTGGGTCGCAGTGAACTTTGCATTTAAATAAGTTTTAGACGAACCCCGAGGGGACATTTCGCGAATGTACCTTGTAAGAGCATCTGTGAATAGAAGGATAAGTCCCCTAATAATAGCTTGGATATTCCTACTGGAACAAAAAATCTACATTATGGAGGTTTAACTGTGTATATCTTATATATGCAGGGTTGTAAATGAGAGAACCTATTTGAGCTCGCCCTTTTACCGTGTGTTTTATCGTGAGCTAGCTCATTTTAGAAAATGTGAGCATGAGTTGAGTTGAACTAGAAATATAAGTGAGCTTGAACGTAAAAGCAATTTCACGCTCAACTCCGGCTATTGTTCTTTTGAACAAAATATTTTAACAGGTTATTTATACCAGGTCTCTATACTAATATTAATAGTTTCTGAGATCAAAATACTACTACTACTATTACTACTACTACTACTACTATTACTACTACTACTACTACTACTACTAATAATAATAATAATAATAATAATAATAATAATAATAATAATAATTAATAATAATAATAATAATAATAATAATAATAATAATTATTATTATTATTATTATTATTATTATTATTATTATTATTATTATTATTATTATTATTATTATTATTATTTTGACAAACGAAACAATTATAGGCCTATATATTAGTATGGAGAAATTAGTATATATTAGCAAACTCGTACGTTTATTGTCATCCAATTTCTGCTAAGATATTTAAAATACTAATTTGTCATTAAATTAGTAGACCTACGGTTAGGAAAGCTAGCGCTAGAAATAGCTCAAGACGACTGTAAGTATACGTATGTGACATTTTATATTTTATTAATTATAGATTTATCCTTTTTTTAACCAAAATTATAAAACAATAATTATGTGCTAACCAAAAAAAGAGAGAAAATTACTTGGCTTGTGTATAATATGTATTTTTACTTTTAAAGAAGTCAACAGATATGGATGTATTCTTGTAACTCACAAATTTTGTGTAAAAAAACATTTGGTATGAAAAAATTCATTTTGGTATGAAAAATTCATTTTGGTATTTTAAAAAATGAATTAATTGCAGGATTTCTCCAAAAATGAATTAATTGCAGGATTCAAATTTGAGTAACAGGGCCAGATGTTTCATATTTTCCCTTCTCTGCTCTCCATTGAAAACCTGAAATTTTTGGCGTCTTCTTGGATAAATTAGATGCTTTTTACCTGTTATAAATAATATATTGGCCAGGTTTCTATTTTTTTCACTTTCTCGCAACAATAGGAGAGATTTTAAGAAATTTACACGCTTTGTGGTCCTACATGCCAAAAAAAAGAATGGTTTTTGAATGTCCGTCGGTATATTTGTGTTACTATCCCACTCATCTGGAACGAGATGTACAGAAGCATATATATATATATATATATATATATATATATATATATATATATATATATATATATATATATATATATATATATATATATATATATATATACAGGGTGATTCAATAAGAACTTGTCAGTCCTATATCGCAGCTAATACTGCAAACAAAAAATTGCATTACCAAATCGTATGTGTAGAATGCAATAAAAATAGTAGTGAGACCAGTAGCGTCTCGTGAATACCTCCAACGGGGGGGGAGAAGGAACTTCAAATTTTGAAATGGAAAATGATATAACTGTTAGAATCGTTCGAAAGGACATTAAATGTCATGCAACTTTTAGAGGACAAACTTTGTCATATACTTTCCCATTTAGCCGCTAGAGGCATTGTTGCAGACTTGTATCTGACTACCCGTATCAGGGCTTTATCTCAGCTAATAATGCACATAGAGCCGTCAAACAAACAATTGAACTGCCAAATCGTATGTGTAAACGTCAATAAAAATAGTAACTACACCAGTGGCGTATCATGAATATCTCCAACGGGGTCATCTGCAAAATTTGAAAAGGGAATCAAAGCCTTTTTCTAAGAGTTCTTTATTTCCTTCCACATCATTCCTCAGTTTCTTTCATTATTTATTTTTTCATTCATCATCTGTTTCCCTTAGCCTTCAGGACATAATCGTGTGATGTTAAAATTCCCATTTCATTTCATAGTATTAGACCAGTAATGCAGTTTTGAATTTCTGAAATCACTTTTCATTGTTCACACTTCAAATACCTGCGAGTAGATCATTAATATTTAGATATCTAAGTTAATTATAATAGGTAATCTAGCATTTATAAACTACTATGCATGAATTATTTTCTTTTCCTCGAAAACAAATTCAAGTATTGTTTTTCTTATCTGTCTAAAACCATTAAGCTTAATATCGAAAAGAATATATATTAGCAAACTGGATTTTTTGGGAGAGCTGCTTACAGACCTCACGTGAAAGCAGCAAGACTCTCGAAGAAGTTAGCTCACATGAACAGGCTTGGGAATATTTTCCCCTCTTACCCGGCTGACTTATTTCTTTCGCGACTGTACACTTAATAATCTATATGAATTACGATGGACTTTGAAAAACATTCTTGTTCATAATGGTATAGACAAAGAGGATGATCCGTATCGCAGCGACACAATTGTGCCTGCTACAAAATATAGACTTGATATTTATCCTTTCGTTCATAAGACAAAATACAAAAAACATAAAATGTGTATATGTATGTAATAATTCAAAATGTTAAACTAAAATGTATCTCAGTCGTTTAAAAGCTTGTTCTTTTTAATTACTACTTTTCATAGAACAAAATGATTTTATTTAAATAAATTTCCTACTTATAAGTTCCATATAATATATTTTCAGACAAGTAAAACATTTAAATAAACAGTACTGGTCACCACACTAAAGTTTCTCGCTCCGATACTTTAAAGCTAAATCATGTTATGCCGCGGTTATTTAATGAAATACCTTGCAAAATACAAACAAAATTGCATGACGTTGTTGGAAAATTTAGCCAAAGGGAACTCAACATTAAATTATCTGATTTACTCCTTGTGGATATTTACATAAGAGATAAACTATAAAACGTTATAGAGTTATTAGTGAAAAGTATATTGATGAAAGATGGACAAAATCATCTCACAATGTCACAATGTAGTTGTCAGTCGCTTTTGAGTAAATTGTCTGAAAACGATCCATTCCCAAGAATAAACTAATCATCCCATATTTTTCAGAACGACTTAGTTGTGTTGTATTGTCAGTTTAATTAACTAAATATTTATTTATGAATTATGAACAAAATCGTCTGAGTTGTTTTTGAGTAAATATTCCGAAAATACTCATTCCTAAAAATAACTAATCGTAGATTCTACTAAGAGAAGTAACTTACACCACAGGGTGGGGTTGTTAATGAAATATTGATATTAAAAATGAACAAAAATGCCTGAGTCTTTTTTTGAAAAGATCGTTCAAAAGTAATCACTAAGAATAAACCATTTCTTGTATATTATTTTTAATCAAAAATGAGTCATGCCATATTGTCAGGTTATTTGTCACTAAAACTTACAAACTAACTAACTCTATGGCCTATGGAACCAGGAGGTTCAATACCGCATTCACAGAAACACTCCAAATGACTTCCATCCTTAGCCAGCTGGATCCAGTTTCTACTTTGTATTCCTATTTCTGTGAGATCCATCTTAATATTGTCCTCCTATTTCCGCCTAGGTCTTCCTAATGGTCAATTTCCGATTGGTCTTGCTGTTAAGCCTTTGAAGGCGTTCCTACCTTCTTCCATCCTGGATACATGACATGCACACCTGTGCCTCCTAGATTTAATGACCCTTGTAAGGAAAACTGGTACGAGTCTAAAAGTAATAACGATAGTAATAACATTTTTGTAAATATGTCTCGCCTTTACCTTGAATATTTAGCAACATAGTTGTTTAATCACTTGCACTGAATAAATTCTGATTATTTTTTAAAAATTGTTTTCTTTATTATGTAGTGTTCTGCAAAAGTGGAACTTGGTATATCTTGATAGATGCTTGGATAAAAGGATGCCCGCTATTTTCTAATAGATGTCTTAGGTATACGTGAGTATGAGGATGTTCTCGACTGGTGTATGCAGCTATCGAATCACTCCGTGCTTGGAATCTTCTCTCAAATGCATGCTACTCGCGCACTCAAAATTCTGCGAAAGCCACATTCCTTTAGTCGTTTTCCAAAGAAATAGTAATGAAGTTGTATGCTATGCAGAAGGTAAAGAAAAGGAGCTGTATATCACACACATATCTTCAGCTTTTCCTTACACACGTTCAACTTCTGTTCTCTAAAAATTGTATTTGAATAGCCATAAGAGTTCATTTATTGAGTATGTATGTATTCATTATTATTATTATTATTATTATTATTATTATTATTATTATTATTATTATTATTATTATTATTATTATTATTATTATTATTATTATTATTATTATTATTACCGCTACATGGAAAAAAAGGATAAAAATGATTTAGCTACTAAATGGGATAAAAAGTAAACTGAGGGCAACAGAAAAGGAAAACCACAAGAATGATGAGAAGTGATCTACGATGACATAAAAGAGGAGGTTATGAATGCATAGTGGTAAGCGTAACTATATTCCAATTTGCGATCATTCTAGTTTTGCGACTATTTCAATTATCGTCTGCTTAGCTTTCAACTCTATTTGAAAAATGGATAAGACTTGTCAGTTATGATAAAATGATCAAGTTTGCGACCAGACCGAGAATAATTCCTTGAACGAAAGTTTTGAGTAGGAATCACTAAAGTAATTGTCAGACTCTATTACTTTTAGCTGTTAGTGGAACTAACCATCGTGCTAAATATGAGACAACACAAAACTTTGCATCGTCTTTATCCGTTTTAAGTTCTGTTTTTCTTTTAAGGTAAATTATAGGCTTTCTGTCAAGCAGCTACACCATCATCCCTATCTGTTCTAGGATCATGGGTTGTACCTCATTCTCTTCAGAATAGAAGAGCCTTTCAAACGGTACCAATCACATGTCTCCATTATGTATCTGAGGTGGGAAAATCGCGAAAAATATATTTTGTTTGTTAAAAAGTATATCCTATTTTTACTTTTCCCCCTCTGATCCCCGCCTGTGTTAACGCAGAGATCTGAAAAAATATGAAAAATTCTAATTGGTGGACGGAATGTGCAGAATTTCAATCTTCTAGGTGCAAAAGTAAGTCCACCAAAAATAGGCCTAACATAGGCTTAACAAAAAAGTTCTTTTTAAGTTATGACGTCATCACCCCATGTCTCGACGCAGAAAGCAGTGAAACCATACTAACGTGTTCTACAATGCCTCTAGACTTGGAAAAAAAGAAAGAAAACGAAATAAAAAGATTTATTGGTATTTTTGTTAATCTAATAATGAAGACAGTGTTTTAGTGCCTTTATATAGGTACTAGAACTTAAATTATATACTGGTAATAAGCATCACAAGTACTATAATAATAATAATAATAATAATAATAATAATAATAATAATAATAATAATAATAATAATAATAATAATAATAATAATAATAATAATAATAATAATAATATAGTTATTATTATTAATATAAATAGTGAAATAAGGGTACTTAAGCAAAAGCTTCCAAAGGAGTACAGAAAAAAAAACATATTTAAATAAGAACTTCACATGTTTCACAAGTTTAAAATGAACAATTTTATTGCAATACTGGCTGAAATGCCCGTTCTTCACACTGGTAGAATACCTTTATTGGAATATGAATCCCCTTTCCTTTTACAATATTTATTTAAATGAAAGTATAATGATAAAATTACAGAAAATATTCTACTTTTGGCATAAATATTGAAGCACCTAACCTCGCAGAATACGCCTTTAATCAAATTGACACTATTAAAAAAAAAAACAGCTTGAAGTGAGTATTCACTATCTTTTGAAAGTCATTTCAAAACATGAGTAGTTTTCTTAACCCCAATAACTATGAATTGGACACAAATTTCGGTCATTTTTGACATTTTTTTATTTCACCTTCTCTACGAATGGGGATGAACTTACACGTAAACGGTATTGGGAGCATCAATATTCATTTCAATGACCCTGAAAATTATGAACTGTACACTGATATCAATTGTTTTGCATTATTTTCATATGTCACTCCTTCCAACCTCTACCCCTTGGGGCATCTCATTTCCATAGTATTTTTTTTTTTAGATTGAAAGTAATATGTCTACCAAGTTTGCTTAAAATTGTTCCAGACGTTCCGAAGTTATGCTGGAATATACACTTATCACATACAACCAAATATACAAAGATGTGCAGCAACGCCTTCGACGTAGTCCCTGTAAGTTCTCAATCCAGCTGCTATGTCTATTCATGCCTAAACTTCAGATTAAATGTCATCGCGACAGCTTGACAAACCTAAACAATGGATTCGACACAAATCTCAGTCATTTGAGACATTATATTTTTCACTGCTTCCCACCCTGCATGGCGACAAGGGCTGAATTTGAACTTTAAAGCTATCGGGACAGCAATTATTATTCTCAGAGACTTCGAAAACTATGGGTTCGACGCTAATATAAGCCGTTTTCGATTATTTTTTGTCAATCCCTTCCACAACCCTAGGGATCCTAATTGGGGTTAAACGTAGAATTAAATGGAAAAAGGAAGTGTCGCCAATCAACTTAGGGAGTCCGAAAACTATGGATTCGATACTAATATTGGTCGGTTTTTTTTTACTTGTTTCATGTTACCATTTCCCTCCCAGGGGAATGGGGGTTGAACTTGGATTTAAACGACATCGAGATTTTCGCTATTCGTCTTAGCGACGCCGATGATTGCGGACTCTACACAAATATCGGTTGTTTTCTATCATTTTATACGTTACCCCATTCTAATCTCCCTAGGAGTGTTAGGGGTCTCATCCCTACGGGAGGCTGAACTTGAGTTCAAAGGTCATAAGAACTGCCAGCAATCAACTTAGGAACGCCGAAAACTATGAATTCGACATAAATATCGGCCATTTTCAATTATTTTTACATATCACAATTTCACTCTTTCTTCACAGGGTGTTAACGAGGGCTGAACTTGAACTTAACCCTTTCACTGTGGAAGGCGACGGAAAAAAATTTCCCTAACCTGCGAATGTCGATTATAGTCGACGTGTTAAAATTTGTCTGTATCTTGGTTTTGTCGATTGTAGTCGCCAAAGGTTTTCTGTGTGATTTCTATTGTTTATCGAAAACAATAGAACACCAAAAAAAATGAACGGTACAACTTTGGCGACTACTCTCGACAAAGCCAAGATACGGACAAACAAATTTTAACACGTCGACTATAGTCGACATTCGCATGTTAAGGAAAATTTGTTTCTGTCGACAAAAGTCGACTTCCTCTGTGAAAGGGTAAATAGCATTTGGAGTGTCACTCTTTATCTAAGTTACCGTGAAAATTATGGATTCATCACTAACATCGGTCGTTCTTATATCATATTTATGTCTGCTCTTCCTGCTTCCCCTAGGAATGCTATGTAAATCTCGCCACTACTACGGAATGAACTTGGGTTTAAACGGCATCAGAACTCCAATCAATTAACTTAGCGACGACGATGAAAACTAATGATTCGACACTAATATCAGTTGTTTCGATATTTTTACATGTCGCCATTTTATCCCCTGGGAGCTAATGAGGGCTCAGATCAAACTTAAGTAACATCTGAACGGCCACTATTTATCTAATCGAGCCCAAAGCTATGGATTCGACGCTAATATCGGTCGTTTCTGATCATTTTTATATGTCTCCCCTCTCCCCTAGGAGTGCTAGGAGTCTTACTCCAACTTACCTTGAACTTAAAGAGCACATATACTGTCATTAATCAACTTAAGAACACTGAGAACTATGAATTCGACACAAATATTGATCATTTTCAATTATTTTTGCATATCACAATTCCGCTCCCCTCCACAGAAGTTATAATGTGGTCTGAATTTAGATTTAAACGTCATCGGAAATGTACGGACTGGACACTAATATTGGCCGTTTCCGATCATTTTCAGGTTACCCTTCGTACTCCTCCTAGGTGTGCTAAGGGATCTTACCCTCACTGAGAAGCTGAACTTGGACATAAAGGGCATTGAAACTGCCACTAATCAGCTCATGGACCTCGAAAAGTAAGGACTTGACACTAATATCGATCGTTTTCTATCATTTTTATATGTTTCCTCCTCTCACTCCCCCGTAAATGTGCTAGGGTGGCCTTACTCCGACAATCCTCTTTCTCAAACTGCCAGTAATATGGGTATTAAGTTTGGTTAACATCGCTCCAAGCTTTCCAGAGTTATGCTGGAACATACCGCCCCCTACACACACCTATATATACAGCAGTAGATACAAAATGCGACGAACTGTAGTTTTTGTTTCTCAATTAATAATTATTTCTCAATTTCTTTCTCAACTAATATCAATCGTTTTCGATTATATTTACAAATCAACCCACTACCAATTTCCAATATTTAGAAAATGCCCCCTTTCCCAATAAAAGAGAATTTTAAAAAATGCTAGGACATGTTCTGTTTATTTTTAATAAAGAGTTAGTATACTGAATTTCAACTCTCTAAGTTGAACGGCTTGTAAGATACTCAATTTTTTGCAAAAATTCGGACCATCACCTCCCCTTGGGATATGTATTATAATGAAAGCGAAACCCGTATGGCAACTTCCCAGTTGGGATTGGGGCCTAACTATATACAAAAAGTCATTTCATTTGACTTTGCAATTTGGCCGTGATGATCAGGCACATATAGTTACATTCAATTTTTTGTACAGGGTGCGGAAAAGTCCCAGAACGATTCAATATCTCGCGAAATATACACATCAACAAAACAAAAATATCACGTGTTAAATAGTTTTGAAAATGCTATCTAGTGATACCAAATGCAACCTCCTATCCCCACCCCCTTCGGGGGTACGGGCGGTAACTTTAACATTTTAAATGGAAACCCCCATTTTTTATTACACATTTGGATTCTTCAGAAAAAGTGACAGTGATTTGACATAAAATTCTGAACAGTGCCTTCACGGATGGCACTTGAATCGACACATAAAAAAGGAGTCAGCAAAACATTATGAAAATGTGTCCTTTTAGTATCGTACTCTGCGGCCGTACTGTTAGCGTACTAGACTGAGGAATCAGAGGTCGTGAGTTCGATTCCCTCACAGAGTAACATTTTTGTGTGAATTTTTTATATCCAAATAATGAATCCCTGTATTTTAACTTCGATATAAATAATGTATTTGTCCATATTTATTAATTTACAAGAAAATACAAATGGCGATAGTAATGGTTTATTTTTGTTGTAAATAACCCTATGAACTCTAACTCTAATAACTCTTTAACTAAGAACTACTTCATAAAGCTAGTTTGCAAAATAATTATCGAAATTTGTATGTAACTTCAAAAAATTACTAATTTAAGTTAAAACGTATGGAATTTATTTGGGGAGATAAAAGAAAAAACATTATCTTGAACGGGGTTCGAACTCAGAATCTCTGACTCGGCAATCTAATACGCTAACCGTACGGCCACAGAGCACGAGACGGACAGTTTGTATTTTCGTAATATTCTGGTGCACCGCCTTTTTTTATGCGCGCGCCATCTGCGGAGATACTGTTTTCAATTTTGGGTCAAATCACTGTCACTTTTTATGGAGAATCCAAATGTGCAATAAGAAATAGGGGATCCCATTTAAAATTTTAAAGTTAGCCTCCGTATGCCCGAAGAGGATGGGGCTAGGGGGTTGCGTTTGCTATCATTGGATAGCTTTCTCAAGACTATTTAACACGTGTATTTTTTGTTTTGCTGATCTTTATACTTCGCGAGGTATTGGACCGTTCCGGGACTTTTTCCGCACCCTGTATAATAATTCATATATTACAGGTGATTCAAAAAAAATTTTTTTTTCAGTAGTTAGCTCCTCTAAAAATTCACAGGCAGTGTCTCAAAGGCCAAGTAGTAAGTATTATTGTTATTATTACGATTGCTAATATCAATATCCAAAAGTGCCTGAAGTACTTTTTTCAATAGAAACAAATGAAAAAAAGAAGAAAAAGGGAGTCTTTAAAAGTAAAACAGACAAATTCACCCGTGTTCAGAAGAAGCAGTCTACAATGCACTGAGCAGAATGGGTCGGTGAGTCAGAGCGGATCGGTTTGTCAGCATGGGTCAGTGGGTCAAAGTTATTCACGGTGGGTGATGGGCCGCAGTGAGTCACGTCCTGTTGACCCACGACCCACTGACCCTTCAGTCTCTGGAACAGTAGTAGTTGCAATGCGGTGAACTGTGTGGCCTCTATTCAGGGCCGTATTTACGCATGGGTCAACAGCGGTTATGGTTCGGGACGGTAACCTTCCATTCACCAGATATTATCCGAGAAAGTATACTATTTAACGGTATTATTATCATTGTAAGTATATATTTGCAGTACGTATATTATCTATACATTTTCATTTATATATTATTTTATTTATTGTATATATTTTTATTATTTCCACTTCTTCTTGAATATTTACTATTGATTTCAGTGTCAAATTTTCTACACTGGTATTTATTGATATTGAGGGGGTCGGGTGGCGAATTTCGGAAGACCTGGGGTGACAAAAATTGTTAAATATGACCTTTCCTCTTGGAAAGTGTACATTAATTGAGGCAGATGAACACATGGATTGACATCCAAAATTAACTTTTCCGGCAGGGAGAAACCAGGAAACGTGTAAATCAGTTGACATTTTGAATTGAAGAGCTCAATTCCAAAAGAGCCTAAGTCAAAAAAGAAAGTTTTTCTGAAGACGATATTTTGTGTGCGTTTTCATCATTCTATTTCCGTAAAAGAAAAGTAATCTACGTAAAAGAAAATTGTAATTGCCTACATTTCGTAAGATAACGGTGAAATTTATAGCAAGAGTTTTATAAGTGTTTGTAGGCATCAGTCAGAAAATAACTTCAGAGAATACAGTTGACTAAGGATATTTTGGAAAACAATGCAGTTTTCTTTTGCCTACAACTAATTTCATTTATGTAGTTTTGGCATGAAACCCTGTTCAATATACGAAGATGCTGAAATGGAACTTGATAGAACCAATATCTCAAAATTGACAAAAATTGACTTGGGTTCTTTTGAAATCCCCCTTCATTTTTTTTTTTGTTTTGTTTTTTGCAATTACCATATTTTCTTCTCTATTCTCAACGCTTGAACGTGGAAACCAGTTTTTGAAGCAGACAGGCTTAAAAAATATGCGGCTATGGTCAAATCGTTTGGTAAATCATATGGGGAGAAGAGAGGCACGATGGCTTAGTGGTAGAGCGCTTGCCTTTGATGTGTGGGGTCCGACAAAATGAATAATAAAGGAAAGCCAGGCATGCTATGTCGAATGACAGAACAGCAGAGGAAGAAGAAATCGTACTCAACAGTTAGACAACCAGGGAAATGAGTGAACATATTTATCACTTGGATTAATATACACGTTTCATATAACTGGGTTAATATACACGTTTCAAATATTTTCCATAAAACTATTTCGTCCATGCGGAAAACGGAAATTCAGCTAGTTTATTATGAATTTAGACAAAGAAAGCCAAAAATAAGGACAGTGAGAGTCAATGTGTTGACAACACATCTAAACTAAACTAAACTCCCTGGTAGAACAGCCCACGAAAGGAGTGTGACCGGACAAATAGCACTTATTTAAATGAGTGGTGTGTGGTCAACGCTTTGACTCACATCGTGATTATTTCACGCTTTTCATCCTTTGTCTGTGCTTTTCACAGTCGAGTCCGATATCTCTTAACTCAAATAGGTCCCCAAGTACCTTATGATGTAGATCTGGTGAGCGCACAACAAAAATGCTCAGGTGAACATACTTTGGCAGACACAATCGTTTTAATTGTTAAACTGAGCAGAGACAGTAACAGAAAATGTTTTGCTAGTAGAGGGCATTTTTATTTTTTATTGGATCAAAAGATCCACTCAATCAAAAATTGTCTTGTAGGCCTTATATCTGGAGAACTACATATAGTGCAGCCAAACCCAAACTATCACTTAACTCACATGGTCAATATGATGTGCATATTCCGTAGAAAATACGAAAACTCGATTTAGAGGTCGTTCAAAAATGTTGTGGCTTCTGATCCAAAAACTAATTATTGGGCAAGATCGCAATCTTTTGATCCATTTTTAGTTTTCCTAAAAATTCTTGTTTTATTTATTTACTTTTAGTTTAGACATCAACAAACCTTCGTTTTGAAATATTGAAGCTTGTTTAAGTTCCAACACAGTTGACTATTAAAGACAATAAATTCTTTCTCAGTCATAAGAAGTAATATTGAAAATTCATTTTAGAAAATAAAAAGAAATATTGTTGTTGTTGTTTTCAGTTCTAAATTATTCGTAACACGTGGCGGCAGTAACACGGGTAGCATAAAAAGGTAAATTATATTTTGAAAAATATGACCTTGACCAGGAAGACGTTTTTAGCTGCTTACCGCTGGAAATCTAGCAAGGACTGTGTGATGGCTTACCTTGAACCAAATATACATAAGGAGAGTTTATTTTGCATACATAAGAAACTGTTGTACTTTTGAGTGAAATGAATCATAATAATTCGGCAGTATACTAAGTGCGCAGTGGTAGCTGTTGACATACAATTCACATTAACCTCCAATTTCGTACGCACAGAAATAAAGGATATCGATAGAAATTTAACACAATTATGTGTTTCATGTAGAGATGAGAGGGCTCGGAAAAAAACCGGCTTTTTTGGAAAAAAAACTCGGTTTTTTCTGCTTCGCTTTTTTGCTTGGGAAATTTTGGGCTTTTTTCAAAATACTGCTTTAAATTGATAAAACAGACTTTGTATCGCTTCTCTATAACACAAAAAATCATTTAATTAGTGGTTGATGCCAATAATAATATAAAACCTCGAAAATAAACCATCAATTTCGAAAAGATATTTCAAACAATTTTTCTTCAACATATTTACATTATGAATTCCACAGGATTAACCAATGTATATAATAAGAATTTTTTAACCTCCTATATACAAAAGTAAGCAGAGTTGGCAAGAACCGCGGTTGTTTTTGAAAATGCCAAAAACCCGTTTTTGGGGGGATGTTTAAACCAGGCTTTTTGGGTTTAAACCAGGCTTTTTTGATTTAGATTTTTTGCTTTATGTATTTATATTACATATTCACAGAAATAAGTTTGTTTCGCCTTGGTGTTATTATGCAACAGCGGGGTTATGCCAGAAGAACTCCCATAAGCTTAAAGAAGTCCGGTCAGTAAATTTCTTAAATTGAGAATCTCCCGCCCTAGCCATTGGGAAAATCCCGTCATTACTTGAAATGTAAGACAATAACGGGAAAATCCTGTTATTGCTTTGCATGTAAAATTTAAAGGTCAGCGTACCATAATCAGTACGCTACAACTGAGGTATTAAATTACAAATTTAGTACCGGTACGTAGATATGATTGAAAGTCCAATCCAAGCTAATGTTGGAAGCTACGTAGGCAATCGATAAATTTTGCCAATTTCTATCAATATATTTAAGCAATCTTGGCTTCTTTATAAAACAATACGCATTTAGGCATGCAGAAATATACAGTTTGGTTTGTTTCGCATATTTAGGCTTAACATCCTTACGAAATACCGAGGTTATCAAGGAGAAGACTTTCGCTTAAACTGACATCCGAACCGCTACTTGGGTTACGCATGAAAGAAGGTTTGTGGTTCGACCGAAAATTCAACATGGGACACCTTGATTAAAAGGTGAAAGGGAAATAAAACTATTGCAGGTGGTTTGATATTTGGAAACGTCACCATGAAGTTCACACGATTCGCATTTTTCATTCTTTTTATTTTTGTGGTTTAAACCAGTTATTAAAAAAAAAAAATGGTGTAAACCAGCCAACCCTAAAAGTAAACACTTCTTTTAAAAGAATACACAAATAACTAGCAAAATAGTATGTAGTAT
The DNA here is from genome assembly GCF_964235325.1 of Thermobia domestica. NCBI lineage: Eukaryota > Metazoa > Arthropoda > Insecta > Zygentoma > Lepismatidae > Thermobia > Thermobia domestica. The sequence continues at coordinate 91,522,892 of NC_137470.1, forward strand.
TTTTACTTCAAAATATTCCATACCCTCTTTTTGAAACAAAATAAAATTAAAGTAAAACATAAGAGAAATACTTAGATTTATATGATACACTTAAAGGCTGTACATCTAGAGCTTTTGGTTCTGTATATTCTTGAAATTCTACAGTTAAGTTTTATAGAACCACCATCACAGTTTACCCAATCCTCAAGTTTTCTTAATTTTTAACAAGAGGGATTCAACATATCATTATGCCCCCCCCCCCAAAAAAAGGACTACGGAATATATTTAACCCATTACTGCCCCTTGGCAACTTAAGTTGCCACGGCAATTTTTCGTTATAGCGCAGAAATTCATGCATTAACGTTGCAGGTTTTAACCATGAAGTTACTTTGGAGTCTATTTCGTCATAGCATCGTTGCATTTTCTTTCTATGGTATATTGACGTAAGGTTAGCATTGTTTTTGGCTACAATGTGTTTTGAGGAGAAAGACTCAATTGGATTGATTTCAAAGACTCCAGAAGGAAGGATTGAAGGTCTGTAAAGGAAGGATTAACTAGATTTTAATGGTTATGTTTTCGCAGTGTATTTTCTCCCTCAAAATTGTAACTTTCCAAAATGTTCCCTTTTTTGAATACGTATGTGCCATTTAGCAACTTAAGTTGCCGGCCTAAAAAACAAGAAAAAAATAAATATTTTTCCAAAATATTCTAATTTCTATTTTAGAGTACTATTAAGACAAAATAGACGAAAAGAAACTTTTCAAAATACCCCTGGGGAATTCTGGGCACTAATGGGTTAAGCTAAATACAACTGCACAACAAACATGACTGAGTGATTAGCTTTTGCGCTTCTATCGGGAAGTCCGGGATTCAACCAGCATTCGACCATTCTGACAAAGCTTTTCTTCATTCCATCTGTGAATGTAGAAATAGTGCGTATACTGTGAGTTGGGCGACTTCCTTTCTTATTGTTTTTAAATCGTTATTATTACTAATTACCAGCACTGACGGTTTTGCGAAGGTTAGGGGGGCGGTCTTTCGGACTGAAGCCTGTTCCCCAAAGTTACGGAATGTATGCAACAAACGAAATATCTATTATTTATGCCTTTACTCATAAACTTTAAGCTCCCGTCAAATAAAAATTACGAATGTTTAAAAAAACTAAACATTAGTAAGAAAAACCCTTCCCAAAATACTTTTCTAAATCCGCCGCTGATTCTCAGTATAAAATGATTTTTAAAATTGTATCCGGAAGATTATTGCTAAACATATAAACGAAACGAAATATTAGTTATGCCTGTACTCATAAACTTCAAGTACCTCCCAAATAAAATTAGGACTTTTTAGGAAACGAAACAATCAGAGAAACCCCTCCTAAAGTACTTTTCTAAATCCGCTACTGATTATTTGTATAAAGTGGTATTCAAGGTTGTGTCCGGAAAATTATTGCTAAATCACTTCACAGCTACAGTATAACAGAAATGTGGAAGTACGGTTTGACGGATATATTGAAAAACGTACGCTTTGACCGATAAATAGAAAAACGGGCAAGTTTAACTTTTGCGCTAGAAGCTAGAGTACTAAAAGCTCTTAGAAATGAAACACGGATGACAAACTAGAGAAGAAAAAAGATGTCGATAACTCAAAAGTTAAAATAAAGTTAAATAGCCTCTAAAATTACCCTCAAATACTACATTCTTCATGTTAGCTTTAATTCGTAAAACATGTGCTCCATCCATCTTGATGGTGAATTTCAGAGCGAAATATCACATTCAGGTCATGGAATTCTTATCTAACTATAGAATATACTATAAGAAAGCTATTTAGATAGAAAAATCATGAAGTTGAAAAAAGCCAAAATTTCCAAAATTCTCGTTTTTTTCCAAAAAAGCCGGCTTTTTATGTGAAAAAAACCATCGATTCAAAAAAGCCGGCTTTTTTGCATCTCTAGTTTCATGTAATAAATATTTTCCTTAAAATTTTTCATATTCCAATGAATGAATTACATATTTCTTAGGTAACAATACGATGCGTCAAATATGATGCAGTTATGTGCACTTACTGAATTACGTGATTGAATCATTATGTTGATTTATTTGCTCTGTCAATGTTAAGAAGAAAGCAGCACGTTGAAAATACGACCGATTTACTCGGATTATGGCTACCTGAAAGTGCATGTAGGAGGGTTATTACAAACGTTCTAAGCCTACCTATGAACGGAGCGGCAGGGAGTTTATGGGTGGTGTTACTTTTCAACATAGTCCGCTGACAAATCAACAAATTTTGCCCATTTATGTTCACGTGCGTTAATGCCACTGGTTAAAAAAAAAAAAAAAAAAAAAAACATGTCGAAGGCGTGTAAAATTTCGTCTACGGCATGCATGACGTCATCATCTGTGTCAAAATTAGTACCTTCCAACTTCTTTGTGACTTTTGAAAAGAGAGAAAAGCCAGAAGATGCCAAGTCAGGTGAATAAGGTGGGAGATCAATCCATAGGCGCAATCGTGAATTGCTACCATTGCGATAACTGACTTGTGACTAGGAGCATTGTTTTAATGGAGAAGCACATCTTCTGTCAGTTTCTCACAACGCTTCTGCCTCATATTTTCACGCAGTTGTCGTAGAAGACCTGCATAGTATTCCTCAGTTACTGTTCGCCCCTCTGGAAGATAATCCACCATCACTATCCCAGATGACTATAGCCATTACTTTTCTAGCTGAGGTCGCTGTCTTGGCCTTCTTCGGGGTGTTTCTACTGCTTGGAACCTTGTTCGAACCCAGGTGTCATCTGCTGTTATGAATCGAGTGCGAAAGGCATCTGGATTTGTCTGCAAGACATGTAATGAAGATTGCCCCTTGAAATGTTGTGTCTGGTGAGCCATCGATCAGGTGTCAAAAGTTTACCCATCGCGGGGAAACCTTGCTCATTCCCAGATGCTGCGTGATAATTCGGTCAACGCTAGCAGTATATAAGTCCACTGTCTCGGCAATCAAGCTGATGGTCATTCGCCGATCATTCATGATAATTTCATGCAATTTATCATCCGGCATGTGTTCTCCTGAGTAAGTGCTTTCACTGGCCTTCCGCTCGAGTGTCAACTAAAATGGAGGTTCTCTCTCGGCTACTCACTTCTTCACTGTGCTATATGAAGGTGAACTATCACCTAAAGAAGCAACCATGTGGATGTGGATCTCCTGAGACATTAAACTAGTGTTGTAAAAAAAAACGTTTTTTTTCTGTGAAGTTTTTTTTTTCAATAAAAAACATCGTTCTTTTTCATGTTTTTTTTCAAAAGTCTGTTTTTTTTTCTGGCAACTATTATTTATTGATTTATGTTGCAGATTATTGAAATAATCAACAGAACTTGAGTCGAAGCCCTCGTAACTTACAAATCATTTGTTTCTTAGAGCCTATACGAGCAAAATTGTGTGATTATTCCTTTCGACCCCAGGTCATCTTTGGCGTTTTCCTACATTTCCAGTTAGTGACTTATTGCTCAAAAACTATTCATTCGATTGATATGGTTAAGGCCTTGTTTTTAAGAAAATGGATGTGGCTATTTTTGGTGTAAGTTGTATTGCAGTTTTGCCAACGGGTGGGAAATTATTGAGGGAAATGTAAGAGTGAAAATTTATAAAAAATTCCCTAACCGAAATTTAAAAAAAATTTCTAGCACCATTGCTGCTATATGGGTTCAAGTCACCTAAAAAAATTCTTTCGAGTGTTGACAAGGTACAGTGAAATCCTGAAGTCGCTGGCTTCCATTCAAAGACGGAAAGAAAAAAAATTGTCATACACATGAAATTTTGACACTTTTTACGCCTCAGAAGCAAAAATCAAATATGCCAGGGTACAGCTTCTCTAATTATCCTATTGAAACTTTTTATGGTGCGTTCTGTAGGGCAAGGAGGAAGCTTTCAGGTATTGGTACGTTTGTTTCAATGTAGCCATTAAGAGGGTAATAATAGAGGGGAAAAGTGAAATTTTCCAAATTTTCACCCAATAGCGGGAGTTAATTGTTTTGGCTGGAAACGCTGCCATCAGACAGACGAAAACTATCTGAAAATAAACCGTAGTGCTCCAAGAATATATCCTACAAGTATCATGGCGATATATAACAAAGTAAGCATGAAATTTTAAAAAATTTCATTCTACCTCAGAAATTCACCATTTTCTTACCATTTCCAGAACATGGTTTATTATAAACCTCAACTGTACTTCCCCTAATTATTCTAGTAAAACTTTTTATGGTGCGCTGTGTAGGCTAAGGATGAGGCTGTTAGACACAAGTACATTTGTTCGAATGTAGCCAAGAAGAAGGAAATAATAAAAATAAAAAAGGGATTTTATTCCAAAATTTGCCCCTAAAATCTGGAATTAATTTTTTTTGTAGCTAGCAACACTACTATCAGACACACACAAACTATCTTAAAATAAGCTTTGGTATCCCTCTAATATATATCTTACAAATATTGTGACGATATCTAATAAAGTAAGCATGTCAGTAAAAAGTATCTCATTCTACCTTTAAAAAAATCACAGTTATCTTTCCAATTAGAGAACAAGGTCCACGGTAAACCTCAACTGTACTTCCCCTAATTATCCTATTGAAACTTTCTATAGTGGGTTGTGTAGAGCAAAGACGAGACTTCCAGATACTGGTACGTTTGTTCCGATATAGCTAACAAGAGGGAAATAATAGAAACAAAACATATATCTTTTCCAAAATTTCCCCCTAAAATCTGGAATTAAAATATTCTGTAGCTGGCAACACTGCTAACAAACAGACGCAAACTATCTTAAATTAAACATTGGTACACCACTAATATATCCTACAAGTATTATGGCGATATTTAAGGAACAAAGCTTCTAATTACCAAAAAATATATTACGGTAAACAGAAAAGTAAGGGAAAACTAGAAAAATCAAGGGCTAGAACCTAAATAGGAATTTTACGTGCGCCCCCTAATTACCCCATTGTAACGATCTGTACTTTCGTTTGTTAAGTAAGGACAAATGTTCGATTGGCGTAAGTTGACTTGCACTCGGACGTATAGGTACGGATTTATAAACAAAAATTTCTAATTTTTTGCCCAAATATAGGAGAATTTTAATTTCCCTAATTGGCAACACTGCGCGCAGGCCCGTCCAATTGATGTCAACAGTTAGGTATCCATCCGAGGTATCTACCTGGCAAGTCTTAAGGATGTCTTTCTACAACGAAGGAAGCTACAAGGGAAAAAAAGTAAGGGAAATTCGAAATTAGAAAATTCTCGAATTTTTGACTGGGGTGAAATTTGAGAAGGAAGTTCGACACCAGAAGAAAAATAAATTAATATGTTAAACTATAGTCCAACCACATTTTTCAAGAATAATATCCTGATATCTTAATTAGTGTCCACACTGGAGCGGATTAAACAAGTCACACACCTGTGTGTGCCTCTTTGGCCACCTGGGCCACCGAGTATACATTTGATTACATTTTTTTGACTATCGTGTTGTTGTTGTAGTTATAGTCTCGACTAATAATAATAACGTTGTAAACAATAACTTTATAAGGAAAATTTTCTCTCCTTTTTACATCTTAGTTCCAACACTGTTGGTGAGAAATGTAGGGTGTTTCAAAATAAATTTTGGGGTTTTAAGTCTTCGTAGTACTTATTATAGTTTACGTACAATTATAAGCAATGCATCAAGTAAAAGAGCACCTCAAACAGTCTTTGCTACAAGTGTTCAATGTGAGATTCATTCGTCACACGGCACACATCTGGTCGATAGGCGAGAAAGGCCCATAAACTTTCCGCCACATGGCACAAAACGCATTCAATTTAGGGGCGTTTCATTTCAATTGTACCATCTCCTGAGGATTTGCTGACGGTGAGATGCAAACATTATGAGTGTTCACATTAACTCTTAGGTGAAAGGTCGATTTATCACTGAAGACGACACGATCCAGAAAATCTTCATTGTTATGCAGGAATATTTCACTTGCGAAATTGGCACGTAAACCGTAGTCTGTAGGCTTTAGACCTGTAGCAACTGCAAACAATAAAGACGTAGTTGCAAGCGTCTCCTTAATATTGTTCACACAGACGGTTGCACTGTACAGGTTCAGTCTTTATTAAAACACAAAAAGCTTTCTGCTCTCTAGTCTCCATCTTTGCTACTTGCTCTTTCTAACGGCAGACACAAGAAACAATGCATGTACATGCGTGCGTACAAAACTGTTTGAGTTGCTCTTTCATCTGATATAATATTTATAGTTGTAAGTTAGTTGTAATAGATACTACAAAGTTTCAAATCCCTAATATTAATTTTGAAACACCCTGCATTACTTCAAATTGAGTCATCCTATATTCAGGTCCTAGTCAATTTGTCGCCTCGTGCAATAGCATAATTTGCCGCCTCCCCCTTTCTCCAGAAAGAACAAATCTTAGAAGTCATGATTTTAACTATGCTGCTCCAGCATGAACAACAAAGGTGAGGGTAAGTGCAGTCGCACTCAGAAAGGCTTAAATACTTGGTAAAAATGCAATTCCGTTGTGTCTGTTTTTTTCTTTAAATGTTAATCTATTATGATAGTGAAAGATAAAGCAAACACACCTGCAGAGGAAAGATGGTAATCCTTTTTATAGAATTCACTATCGAGCTTCAATCTCAATGTATCAGTTTGCAATTCCAGTGCAACTAGCTCTTTTATCTTTATTTCTTGATTTTTCTTCTACATCTTCTAACATTTTTAAAAAAACTTGTTTCTATCTTCAATGATAAGGAACTTGCTTCTGACAAAAACAAGACTACTTTCATATCAAAACTGTGATAACTTAATAAATGGAACAGATATTCACTACTATTCGAGAATTGAATTCTTGCATTTGACAACAATCAAGCAATTTGTGCTTGGATTTATTCGACCATTTGCTTTAGCATTGTCCATGTGGCCTTAAATTAATGCAACCTAAACATAATTTATGAATGTTGTATTCAAATAGAAGGTCAGTTTAGTAAATGTAACTAGCATCATCATGAAGTCTGTTACAAACAAGAAATATTTAATTTAAATAATATACTTATGACAGATTTTGCCGGACCATCCAAGCTTGCCGTTCCACGCAAATGCACGTGTTGCATATATACAGTGGCGTATTTAGGGGAGCTTCCGGGCTTAAGCCCCCCGAAATCTTACTTACTATAGTAAAGTATATGAAATATCTTGCAGAATTTTCACATTTTCAGGCAAATCCCCCCGAAAGTTAGCAAAGCCCCTCCCGAAACAAAATCATAAATACGCCACTGCGTATATGGTAGAGCCGGCTCTGCATATTATATATATCTAGTCGACAAATTATTTATATATGACATTTAGAAAAATACTATTAGGCAAATTAGTATTAGTTTTTACCTTTAGACAAGTTATTGGACCGTGCTCGTGGGTTTTCTCGGGGTTCTCCCGTTTCCTCCCACTTTCTTCATTCCACCATTTCACTCATCTCTCATTATCACCGTCTCCTTTAGCCTAACCGGCATAACCGTGGGACGTAAAACTTAAAGATTTCATTTCATTTTAAAGTTATTGGAATTTTATACTGCTCGTGACATTATTTTCGTACTTATTAAAGGCCTGCATTCACGAAAAAACAAAATTTCATTTCTACTTTTATTTCTTAGTTGATATTGATGAAAACTGCTGAAACCCGAATTGATAATAGGTATGGTATTCATGTAAATTGTAAAATATTTGTAGCGTATCAGTATCTAGCGTTTAATTTATGTTGCATTTTATGGTGATTACACCTACATAAAAATATTTCATACTTAAATAGACGTAAGATGCATTACAAATGACTGTTTGAAAAAAAAACGAAATTTAGATAAAAAACGAGAGGCAGTTTTTTTTTCTAAAAAAACGTACATTTCTGAAAAAATACGAACCGTTTTTTTTCTATTTACAACACTACTTTAAACATTTATGATGGAGATACTCAATAACAGCTCTAGCTTTCAATTTTTCCATTTGGTCATACTTTGCTCACTCTTCCTTTTTTTCTGGACCTGTGACAACAGAATGAAAGTTGATTATTAACAAATTTGGTATGACAGGAAGGTTAAATAAATACTGCCTAGAATTACATGTCTAGTACTAATATTCCTTGTTTAGGCTTAGAATTTATGTAACAACCCTCTTATAATGATTTATAATGATACAGGGCTTATTTCAGACACCAATAAGTCTTCGTTCTGAAGTACCGGTACTGGAGCTTGTTTAAATTTCAACACAGTGGATTGTTAAAGAATTGTCTTTTCAGATCGTAGATAGACATTTGTCCTTAGAACACTACTTTCGTTTTTAAAAAAATATTATAATAGTACTCAAAAATTATTCTTCGTAAGATGTTTTAATTAAATACCTCTCCATTTACAAAAGAAGGAAAAGAATGAAATATCAATAATAATGAGTTAAATGATAATTTTTTTTCCGTCATGAATCTTTCTGTGGGTTGTTGAGTTTCGTTAGATTTCAGGTAGATGCTAATATTAAATATTTTGTTGAGACCTGTCGAAAAAAAATAATAATAACCTTATTATCAACTTAAAGATTTTAGTTACACATGAGGGCTTACGAAATTCATTTTTGTGTTAAATTTTATATTTTATTTTACTTGCTACTTTAAAAACAAATGAATTGCAAACGAGGAAAATAGTTAATACTGTCTGCAAGACGAAATGAGGAGGAGGAAAATCTTTTCTTGACTCGCTCTCGTAAATTAAGTAAAGGTCTCATTTCGTTTGATATTTTTGAAAAGCTTTACTCGTCTCGTCTCGTATCATTTTGTAAATAAATAATCAAAATTTATAACTAGATTATTTGCTTAATTTTATCTACCAGGTATAAGTTATCAGAACCCCTCCGTGTCACGCGAGGTCCATGAAGAGTGTCACACAATAACATTTAAATACTATTCTATTGCAGTATATTGTGTAATTACGTACGTATCTTTAAACGTTGGTAAATGCTCTTCATTATATTCGTACAATCACTTTATCACTTAATAGTTTTTATACTATGCATCACAGCACTACTCGTGTTTATATATTGTGCGCCCCTGTGCTCTAAATAATCTTTCGCCCCCGTACAAAATTTGCCAGCCTCTCCCCCCGAAAACGATCAATATTACAGTTGAATTCACAGTTTTTGGGGTCGCTGAGATGAATACGGACACTTTTAGACTACTCAATTCAGTTTCAAGGTCATACTACACTCCTCAAGGAAGGGGCCAGATTCTAAAAGTAATCGAAAACGATAGATATTAGTGTCGAATTTATAGTTTCTGAGGTCGCTGAGTTTAACGGTATAAGTTTTCATGATGTATAAGTTCATCCTCACCCCTTGCGGTGGAGCAGGAGAACTTTTTAAAAGTAATCAGATAAGCTAGCTAATTAGTTACTACTGTAATTAGACCGAATCAAACACATTAACATATTTTTCCGCGCTTGCGCGGGACTCTACAGATTGCTAACTTTAAATATTACTTTATTGCGAATCTTTAAAAAAGTCCAAAATTTTGCTGCCCCCTAAAGTCTGCCGCCCTGTGCTCGAGCACAGAATAGCACTTACCTAAATACGGGCCTGGATCATAGCACTAAAACAGTGTTTGAGGTGCATGACTTGGGTGAACTTACGTTGCTCTCAAGGCTCGGGAAGTTTCTGGTCTCGAAAATCAAAAGAGGATGGTCAGGTTTTTCGTCTCGTCTCTTCGGTAAGTCACTTCGTCTCGTAGAAACTCTATGCTGAAATTTATCAAGCTTCTTCTAAATAATCTAATATATAAAATAGAAACTGGCTATGCTCGTGATTTCTTAACTCTTGAACCGCCCGTCCGATCTCCATCAAATTTTCAACATCAATGAGGTTTGATCCTGGAATGTTTTTATCATTTCACTTTGACGGTACAACTTAAAGGAGGGGAAGGAAATATTTCAAATGATCGAGAATGGCCGATATTAGTGTCAAATCCATAACAGGATTCAAGTTTCGAATCCAAGTTGGCACACCTGACACTCGTACACCACGCGAAATTCGATGACACGTAAGAGGACGTGTTGTCATCTTTTGATGCCACAAATCACCTCCCAAAGTATGTGCACATCTTTCTGTTCCGTTCTAATCGTCACGATTCGATTTTCGATTCCAAGTTGACACGACACCCCTGTCACTCTTACACTACGCGGAATTCGACAATATGCAAGAGGACTTTTTGTCTTCTTTTAATGTCACGAATCATCTCCCGGAGTTTGTGTACATTTTTCAGGTTCACCCTGTACATTCTGGAGACTCTTGTATACGATTTTTTTTTAAAGAGGAAGCCTAGACAAATCTCTTTGTCTTACCCGAAAACTGGTTTCCACCAAATTTCTGAATACACAAACATATCACACAAGTAAGCCGAAAGTAACCATCGACAAATATTTTTATACACTGAAACGCCCTTTACAGTCAAGTGCCCTCACACCGAAACGTTCTAGCCCGTGGGAAGCCTAATAGAACGTTATATCCGTTGTTCGTCCGCCAGTGTGTTGGCAGATTATAAAAAGGAAGCAAGAGATAGTGAGAAATTGTTCTTTCATATGGATGGATTCAATGCCCCGAGAACAGATTCTCTTAAAAAAATTTTATCCCTATATTAAAATTTTGATATCATTTTCTGTAGTTATTCTGTAATTGCTTGCGAGAGAAAAGAAATCTAAATATACTCTTTCTCTTCAAAAACCACACTGACTCTTATTCAAAATACTAAAATTATGTTCACAAACTAAACGTTCTTCAACTTTCTTTATTTCGTATATTTAAATATCCAACTGTTCTGTAATAATTTTATTACTGAGCTGTCCTAGTTCCAACAGTTATAATTGTATATACTTACAGTATGTAGTTTCGAAAATCAAAACCAATTTAGTACTTTTATGTAGTTTAGTTATAGTTATTGGTAAGAAGTAACTTTTATATCACGCACTATTTTGCAGTCAAAATGGTGTTTTGAGTTTTTGGGCATTTTTTCTCTCTGACTGTTCTACCAACTTATTTTTAGCAGGTGGAGAACATGTGCAGAGATTGTTCTCTGCCCCTGTCCGAGCATCACAAAAGATCTTGGTAGGGTTCACAGGTAAACCCACTTGGGGCATTGTTAAGAACGCATTGTTCGCACTTCGCACTTTCCCTAACCAGACAAACAAAAGACAAGACAATTCTAAAGGAAATAACCCAAGCGTGGAAAACAGCTAAATTGCAGGTGGGCAAGAAATCCGAACAGAAACCCTAAAATTTAGTCATATATTCTCTTCAACTGTTGTCTGAGAGGGAAGATATATGTTTTATTTTAAGCCTTATCCATGTCTTTCAGATCGGGCGACTCATGTGCGGAACAAAAAGGTAGTGTTAGATATGGTGCCGGTGGTCCTAGTAGACACAACAGTGTAAAAGAGTTTTGTGAATAGTCTCGCTTTTACCTTGTTACAGTAGCAATACTACAAAGCTACGGTGTTCAAACTAGGGTCTTTAAAACTAAAAGAAGGACATTGTTTCGTACGTTCCCTTTTTCCTACATACAACTTGTTTTGAATTTCGGAGGTTTGTTAGCGACTTGAGGAATTGATCCAGTCTGAAAATAATTAACTTTCATTTACAAAAACTAGTAATTAGAGACCGGACGTTAGATAAAATGCCTATTTCTTAATGTTAAAGATAGAATAAAAATGACCCGACGCCGTAAGCGTCGGTGGACTACTGATGGGCAACTAGAGACATCTCGCCAAAACTTGGCGGTTCCGTGGCGGTGGCCCCACTTCCGTTTTGAAAATTATACCACCAGCGGCAGAGAAGCAACGAAATGCTAATGAATCACAAAATTACTCCCCCAAAATATGCGTGATTTGTTTACATTAAGGTGAGTCTTAAAAAGACCACTAAAAACAAGTAGCCGAGGGTGGGCAGGAAGCACCCACGTTGCAATTAATAAGCGCATGTTCTTCCGACTTCGCCAGAGAGGCAATGAAGAAGACCTCGTTTGTTGAGGGATAAATGAGGCGAGGCTATATGAGACGTGAACCTACTGATTAACGTGGAATCCGAACCACATGAGCTACAGCCTGGAATCAAACCTAGGCCTCCCACGCCAAAGGCGCGTACGCTAACCGCTTAGCTACGAAGGAGCTCCAAAGGGATAAATCATTGAGGACTTTTTAATTTGGCCAATCAGAATGCTTCTTTAACTGTGTATATTCGACGATAACCGCTTGGGATCAGATAAAACGCGTCCGCCATGTAATTTTATAACAAAATGACGCATGTCTATTTACTTTATTTCATACTTCTCCCATATTCACTTTCTAATGATCGGCGACAGTTACAATCTAAATTCATACAATTATATACAGTCATTCCAAGATTTTTTACTTTATGATGTAGCGGCAGGGGTTACTCTTGACCCCTGGAGCTCACTTTAGGAGCAATTCGTCACGAAAAAATAATTTATAATAATAACTGCGTGCACATGACTGGCAATAGTTCGTGTTGGTCCCTTCGCGATTCGAAGGAGCGCGGATCAAAATGAAGTCCTAGCTGCTACGCAGTGGCAACTTCAATACGCCGACTCTAGCTATGTCTTTCGACTCGGCGGAACCCGCCGCCACTGGCACACTAGCGGTAATGCTTCGACGCTTCGCTGTAGCGACGATCGACATTTACCGGCAAGTGGGCCACTAAGTGTTGGCAACGTTTATGGTATTGGGAAGTAATACACAAATTAATTTGCATGATATGGTATGCATTGAGACGAAACTTTTTCGCAACAATATTGATATTTTGTAGCATTAATTATCACAATTTTCGCATTTATATAGCATTTATTTTTTAAATGTAGCACTTTCTTTTTAATTACGGATCTTGTAAATAGCATATTTTTGCTAGTAAAGGTGTATATCTAAAACAAAAATGAGGATATACCTTGATTAGGTGCACATTCTAGCTCATGTAATCACTGAAATATACAAATTGATGCACAACTTTAAACCCTTCCTCTAACATCATCCTTAGTTAAAGGATAACATGCAGCAAGGCATTACCAATTCTTCTTTTAAATTTGTTCTCCTGTCAGTAACAATCATATTATACTTGAAAAAGAATTTCTCGGCATCAACACTCAACACTCGAGACTCGAGAATTTCTCTGCATAAACACTAGAGACTGGCAACCATATTGAACATAACGAGCTGACAGCAAAAGGCCTGTGGTTAATTTTGAAACTGTTTAACAATGATACAATGTCAATTTCCTTATCCTCACTGTTGAGAACTTCAATAAACTTACTTTTAAATTCATGGTAAGCAACCGACAGGTCATGAACATTTTCACCACAAGACACAGTCAAGGATTTAAACAACAGTTCAGTTTTGTTGATATCTACATCTTTATGAAGTGAAACAGTTTCTGGATCAAATAACTCGCTGAGTTTTTTCGTAAATGCAACATTTTTAAAGTTAAATAATATTGGAAATGCGCTTTCTAGTTATTATTAGCAATAATTGCACAAGAATTGCACTTTTTCGTTTTCATTCGCACTTATCGCAAGTAATGCCAAATTTCGCAAAAATTTGCGATAATGTAAACGCGATTTCTGGCTCTGAAACGAAAAGTTTGAGGTTTCCTGCAACATATACGCATTTTTTGAACGTCTCGCACATATCGCATTAACGAAAAAGTTTCGTCTCTAGGTATCGTCTCTCTCTGTCTTATATATATATATATATATATATATATATATATATATATATATATATATATATATATATATTTGCAATGCTTAATTTCGACAACTGTTGCGATAATAGATACTAAAATTTATTACTGGAATGCTACAAAAGAGAAGGGAAACAACACTCATTTTAAATATTTTCCACAAATACTCCATTTTTAGCAGTGTTCCGAACTTTATCAATGTTTATCATATCTCCGGAACGGTTTGAGATATCGAAGTTCAGTAAACGGCAAAATAATTGGTACGTCGATTGCAAACCACACAAGTAAATAGATATGATACTTATCTTAGCAGTTTTTCGAAATAAAGCATTTCAAACAAAATAAAATTTTCAAGCCCTGGTAACTTGGTTCCTATTCATTCGAAACAAGTCATACCATGACCATGGTATCCAACGCTAATATACTTTCGATGTGTATTATCCTGTCCATCTGCGTTGTGCTGTATGTGTTAGAGACTTCCAAATTTTGGATGTTTGTGATACTAGAACATCCTTAGTTTGTAACACTGAATAATAAACTTGGTATTTTAAGGTTTCTTTTAACATGTTGACGTACTTTCTTGTCACAGATTTGGTACCTTTCGCACCACAGCTTCTATACTCTTTTCAAGCACCGTGCCGTCGTTTCTGTGATTTAGTAGGCATTCGGGATTTTATGTAGTGTTGCAACCCCAAGACACTTCGGTAACAGTTCGAGATATCGATTTCACACAAACACCGTTGAATTGCTGCGCTACAAGAAGACACATTTCCACATTATATCAAATGAGACTTCTTTCTACGGCTACTCTAGCATACGCCCATTTCTGGATGACTCCTGGATCAATCCCGTTAGTCACTGGATGCTGCGCATGCTGTAGTTTACTCCCTACTGTACATTTGTGCCTTCTGAAGTCTTGTTGCTGTTGTACATTTATTTGTTTCTCTGTACGGACCCCATAACTTTTTAAATTACGAGCATCATATCTTCGTTATTTGGCAACACTGATAACCCGCCTTTTGCTTATTTTCTTTCACATTTTATGCCAATCGTTTTAGTGCTATAAAATGTATACATTCTATTTGAAAAAACTGTAAGTTTGTGTTGGGATGACACTATTGCCGTGTTTATGGACTCGTGTCCCCCTCCCCTAGGTATCAGGTTACCTGCACATATTTTTCATTTTTTGCCTTTTTCCGGCCTTTTTGGAGTATAACTCGGCACAGTCTCACCCGGTCACTGTCTGGTATATGTATTATGCGTAGCGAGTAAGTCCCCGGCTATTTGTAGCGTTTGCAAAGCGTTTTTATTGCTCATGCGTACTCTTGGAATACGCTGACCATGTGTTTAAATGTGTATGGCTAATCACAAACGCGAAAGGAATAAAAACGCGGAGAAAACGTCAGCTCTAGCGTATTTGGTGCGTTTCGGAACAATAGACTTCCTGCTGTTTAAAAGATGTCAAAAGGAAGGAAAAAAGAAAGACGTGTTGCCAGGCAAGGGGATTTTAGCAAAAAACAGCTGCTTTGAAGATGCTTTGCGCAGATTACTGGAACTCTGCTATTATAGACCTGGACTTGGCAAAAAAAAAAAAAAAAAAAAAAAAAGACCTGGAAACCCTTACTGGCTCACAGTATGATTTGTAGCTCTGGCGAAAGTAAAGTTACCAAATAGCCACCTTGGTCGCGTTCGCTCTAGGGCGAAAATGCATATTCAAATAGACACAGACTTAAGAAGGCATTTCCGCACCGCACTATTCCGCATTATCACCACGATGAATAGCGATCCACAATTAGTCAGGGTACCAATTTTCATAAATATCTAGCTGTCACGATTCGCATACGTCTCTTGTAAGTGGGATAAAGAGCGCAGTTGACTGTATAGTGTATAGTATGTGTAAGATACATTTTAGATAGAAACTGCTAACTGTTAAATTCACAGTTTTGATAAGGAAAGGCATATGTGTATATAGAAGTGACTTTTACAAAAGACTGCTCAGTATAAGATCCTAAGTATGATAACGACAGTTGCTCATGTGTGTATGTATTAGAGAGATTATTTATTCTGACAAATATTGCTTTCCGCAACTTTTAAACACTGCAACGTCAACGCCATGACAAATACATTGCCAGTCCCAAGCCTGGATAAAGTGTGAGGAGTAGTTAAGGAAAAATGTACATCATATTCTTTAATAGTTTGTTATTAATACTTGCATGCAATGCTTATTAAATAACGCTTTATACTTATGAATGTAAGGGTAAGGTTGCATCTGAAATTTATGATTGAGCAAGAATAATGTTAAGGGTGTATTGTTCCTTGTAATTGTGAAAGGGCTGGAAGAAAATATGAAACCTCTAGAAACGTAAATTTTTCATAGTGCATTTTGTTAAGTTCTAAATCACATAAGCGTGAAACAAGTTAAAGAAGACGAAACCTTATCTTCTTCCATTATCTTAGTATGAAGGAATCGGTGACTCAGGCCAGTTAACACTTTCGATCCTGAGCTAATCTGGCCTTGTTTATTCCAGTATCCTGGGGCTTTTAGGCCTTTCTAAAAAAAAATTATAGGACATTGTTAAATAATAATAGACGCACTAAAAAGATTGCAAGCAAGTCTTTGGACTTCAGATTGTATTATGAATATATAACTTGGTGATGTAAGAAGGGGTGATTCGCTACACTGCTGTTTGAAATATGTATTTTATGAACAAACGAAAAAAAAAAAAAAAAAAGAATTTTACAATAGAAAAATAATACTCCCGCTGCGTGTGAAGTGCAAGCAGTGACAATGGTGTGTCATAAGGAGCAAAAAATCTGCGGGAACAGACCATTGAGTTCCGTTATTGTGAAGCGACGATTCTGCATGATGGTTTTCCGAACAAAGTCTAGAAGTTCGTCTGTGAAGAAGGTTGACCACCCACTGCGCTCCTCATTATGCTCATTTTGGCGTCCCGCTGCAAATTGTCTACACCAGTAACGCGCCATATGCTTGCTCATGATGTTAGGTCCATAGACCTGGCACAACTGACGATGGATTTCAATCGGCGCTATGCCCTGTGCATTCAAAAACTTTATACGCGGCGTGCTCGCACTTCACACGCGGCTGGACCTTGAATAGGAAACCACTTCCATCTTCAACCACTTTCACTGGTAGAGGGCACTAGGAAGGTTCCGCTGGCGCATGTGCCAAGCTAGGACCTTACTCTCTCACGTCAATGCAGTCACTGCGCGCCATATATGGTTTCCTAGCTATGGAACGCGTGGGAAAGTTACTTCCTGAACGAGCCTCGTACAAATATTTCTATATGGGTGTTCTTATGTACAGTACCGTGCCTTGGGTGGCGAGCGGAGCATGATCCCGGGCGCCGAAGTAAGGGGAGCGCAAAATTCGGGAGGAAAAGAGAAAAGATGTATATATAACATGGAAGGAAAATGTAATAAGTGCTCAAAATCAAAAAAAAATCAGAGTTTATTTTTGAAAATGTTTTGGCGCTTCGCGACTGGTCTGTCGACTGCACTCATATGTACGGGGGGAGGGCGCCGTCGTATGCTCTCGCCCCGGGCGCAGATTTTCCACGGCACGGCACTGCTCATGTATTCACCTGCTTTTTAAATTTCGAAATTAGGATCTAAATCTGAATCAATTTCACCTTCCGAACGGGATCTAAAGTGTACTCTTCTACTTGATATTTCTTCTATATTCATTTTACTTGCTTCAAACAAGACAGCTTCTTTAAAATGAAATAGTTTTGGAAACAAAATATTCCACTATTTTATCGAACGTGCTGAAGTCAAACGCAGAAAGTTGATCACAACAATCAACTTGCAAAAGTGTGTTTACTCTTCACTAGATGTTAAGTGAATAGTATTTCTTCAAGAACTGAGTCCCAGTAAGTACTTAATACTGACGACAAACGACCGGTGACGTCTTCCACCCTGGACATATTGTATTGTAATGTAGGTCAGATAATACAACACTACCCCTTTCGGTATACAAAAAATGCTGCCCTCACCTTTTTCTACCTCTCCGCTTCCCCCGTGCCAAAATATTAAAGACGTCACTGTTAAGAATGTTTCAGTGAATTTCTGTATCAATTTCGCCCGAATTTAAAGTACGTTTCACTGATTATTTTACGTGTTAAGAAATAGCTACTGTGACTGAAGGGAACAGTGTAATTTGATTCATTATTGTTGACTCCTCCATAGACAGAACATCAGAGACGGCGTTAGGTGCGCACGGGGCCTGCTGCGAATAGTGACCCCGCGGGGCCAGAGTACTGGTAAAAATCGCCCAGCGTGCGATATATATATATATATATATATATATATATATATATATATATATATGTGTGTGTGTGTGTGTGTGTGTGTGTGTGTGTGTGTGTGTGTGATGTACTTTTGTATCTACGGTTTGGCCAAAAAAGCTGCTCAGAAGGACATTAGGATGAGAGGCGAGATCATTTTAGATAAGCTGACTTAAGTTTACATACTTATTATTATTATTATTATTATTATTATTATTATTATTATTATTATTATTATTATTATTATTATTATTATTATTATTATTATTATTATTATTTATTCTGCCTTCCGCAGGATCTGGACTAATGAGTTTTTTTTATTTTCTTCTTCTTAATTTTCAGTTTGAGCGTGGAAATGTTTCTTCCACGTTTCTCGATCTTCTGCTTCCTCTTTTAACTCCCAATATTTTCTTCTATTTTTCAAATCATCGATCACTAGTGTTCCCCTATTCCTCACGTTCCTTCCATCTTTCCTTGTATGGCGGTATGAAGAAGACAATTTCTTCGCAAAATGTCCAATTCAATCGGCCTCCCTCGAAGCTTGCTGGTTAAAAGCGTCCGCGTCTCTCCTATTTGTTTTGAAACATCTTAGTTTGTTACTCTCTTCATTCTTCTCCATCTTTCTCCAACAGCACATTTCAAAGTTCTCTATTTTTTCCCCCTAACTTCCGTCCAAGTCTTTGAACCATAAAGTCCAATGTTAAGGCTGCTAGTTAAAAGTGATCTTTTCTTGTTGAATGCTTCTTTGGCTGTGGCAATTCTTGACCTGATCTCTTTGGTACAAGGGGCCGCGGTGGCTCAGGGTTCACCTCTGGGGCTTGGGGTCCCGGGTTCAAACCCTGCTCCCGCCAAATGAATTTTGTGGTGGACAAACAACGTGTGCGTGGGTTTTCTCGGGGTTCTCCCGTTTCCTCCCACTTAATTCATTCCACCATTTCATTCATCTCTCATCCTCACCGTCTCCTTTAGCCTAACCGGCATAAACCGTGGGGCGTAAAACTCAAAGATTTCATTTCACTTTTCTCTTTGGTACAGTACGCGACATACATACTTATAAACAAATAAAAGGTTCAGAGGGCTCAGCCCCCATGGCCACCCTCGGACCAGAGTGATGACTGCGTAGGTCTTGTATAATGGATCTTAAAACGCCTCCCAAAAGCTGCTTACATTGTAATGTAAAATACTGTAAAGTACCTAGTACAGTAAAATTTGTGGCACATGTTAATACGCTAATACGAAGAAAGCCACGTGAATACTCTCACATGAGCTAGACTTTGTCGAAGTTAGTGATGGGCAAAATGATTCATTTCGGAGAATCGATTCATTTACTCTGATTCACTAAAATGATTCGATCATTTAATTCGTTCATATGAATTGGTTGTCAGCGCATACCCTTCGCGCAAGTGAATTGGTTGGGAATGATTCGCTCATTGAATCAGTTAGGTTTCTGCGCATTCCCTTCGCGCAAGTGAATTGGTTGGGAATGATTCGCTCATTGAATCAGTTAGGTTTCCGCGCATGCATTTTGCGCAGGAGAATTATTCGATCATACGAATCGTTTGTCTGCTGCAACTCAAATGAATTGCTTGTGACGAAATACAATCTCTCTTTCTCTTGTCAACCATCTTTGCTATGTGACACGGGCAGCATTGCATTGGGGCCACAACAGCTCTGAAACGTGTTTCAAGCTTCATTGTCACTACGAAGTTAGCATATGCCCTTCCTCCCTCGCATTCTTAATTGTTTCAGAAACTAGTATTTGCGTCGGAGCGGTCAAAACTTGAAAGTGTTGCAATCTTCATTTTTTATTACCAAGTTCAATTTCCGAGAAAACATGCTTTGTTCAAAGTGATCCATCAGAAGCCCGTATACCGTAAATCATATTTAACCCTTTAAACCAGAACGTTATACAGAAAAGTTAAATTGATGCAAAAACTAGAATTTTATTAGGTAGCGCATTTTATTCGTTTCTGCGTAAATGATTTGCTTCTTGCTGCAAGCACCAAACATCTCCCATTACCATTTTACTGATCGAAAAATTTCAAACTCAAGTGCCCTAGTATTGCACCATGACAAGCATGAAATATACGTGGACCAGATATACTTCCATCGAGGTACGCATTGTTAACAGCGAACGTTAAAAAAAAAAAAAAAATGTAGAGTAGGCCAGGCCCGTATTCACGGGGGGCAATGGGCCGCCCCCCTAAATTTTTACTGCTCCCCCTAGGTTTTCACGGTAGGCTTGCAAATGAATTATAGTGATGAACTATCATATGATTTGATCGCCGCCCTAACTTCTACCGCCCCCCCCCCCTAAAATTTTGAGCTGGCTACGAGCCTGGAGCAGGCCCGTAATTAGGGAGGGCCACCAGCCAGGAGTCTTAATATTCCCTGTGGGCAACTGAAGCCCCCGCGATTACCTTGAACTTCACCTGAAACTTTTAGTTATTTCTTTAGATAAATATGTCTTAAAAATAACCAGTCAAGAATAAAGACGAAAAGGGCCAAGTGAATCGGGCTAGGTTACAGGCCTGATTTATGAACTTTCTCCGAGATAATTTTAGAACAACTGTCTTTCTATCTCTATCTTTTTTTATATTGTATTATTATGGATAGAGATATAGAACCCTAAGGTGGATGTGTAACTTTCATGTTTTTACTTGTAAATACTAGTAGCACTATACGATAGTGTGCTCATTTCTGGTATGTAGCTTCTCACATTTTCTTATCCCGAGTCTTACGATCTCTGTAAAGGATAAACCGTGTTCATGAACACTAGCGCAAATCCTGGGGGGATGAGGGGGACATGTTCCCTCCAATCTTGGAACTGCAAGAGACTGTCCCCCAATAATCCGATTTGAAATGTAATTTTTAGGGAAATATGTGATGATTTGTGTCCGATTGCCACAAAGGAAAGTGAGATGAAATTGATGTCCCCCCAGAATAAACCTCAAATTTGCACGCCTCCCAACGTTGAAGACAACTCTTCTACCTGATCCTCCACAGGATTGTTTTTTAACTTCATAAATATTTTGAGCATCGCTTAACAACAACAACAAAAAAAAGTCTTACTTGTCCCCCCAATGTTCAAGACAGATTTGCGCCGCTGTTCATGAATATATATTTTCAGGAGGGATGGAGCCGTAATAATCGGCGATGTAAGTCGGGGATCCTGTCCCCGCTATTTGAAGTTCTTATTATTTATTAGGCCTACTGATTTGTTAAATTACCGTTATTAATTTTTCGCATGTGAGATTTGTACATATAAAATTTCAGATTAGAAGCAAATTTCTTTTCATGTTCTCCCATTTATAAAGTGCAAGTGATTTTCAAGAAGAAAAATTCATTTAATTAAAACGACTAAAATAGTTCGCAGTGTACAATACACAATATCTTGCACATGGTCAGATTAGGCTGGGCGCTTGAATGAAGAATAGCAAATACAACGTAAGCCACTGAAGTGACCACGAAATCGATCAATATATAATTATGATAATTACTAAAATTTTAGGTCTAATAAGTCTTTGTGGAAATCGAAATATCTAGAAGATGGTGTTACTCACGAGACTAGAAATTTTTCATCTCGTCTCGATTTTTGTCTACAAAACGAGAGGAGAAGTACTGTATATTTTCAAATTCAAGACGAGACGAGAAACATGACATCTCGATAAACAAAAACGAGACGAGAGGAGACATTTCTCAAGTATCGTCGACAATACTATTTCACCCAAGTGTAAGACCTCAAACACTGTTTTAATGTTACAGGATTCGTAATATAAAAACTGTAAATTGATAAAGTGATTGCACGAATACAATGAAGAGTATTTATCAAAGAGGTAGATTTGGATTTGGAATGTAGATTCAGAAATTGCCTACACTGAAGAGATTTGGAAATGTAGATTCAGAAATTGCCTACACTGAAAGTGCACTTTTGGACCCTCGATTTAAAAAAACAGGCATTTAAATCTAAGCTTACTTTCCAGAGTACGTACAGAAGTGTATCAGAAAGAGAAGCAAGGTGAAAATTTCGAACCAAGAAGATGAGCCCATTCGGAAAAGACCCGTACCACCTTCATCTTCAATATGGGCGGACTTCGATGAAGAAGTTTGACAGCTTTTGAACTCTGAAAATCCAACTGCAGCTGGAATTATTGAGCTCGACAAGTACCTAGATGGGCCATTAATTATTCGTACAGATGATCCACTTGTGTGGTGGAAGAGAAAACAATTTGCATATCCTCGTCTTTTTCAAGTAATGAAGAGAAGATTAGCTATTCCGCCAAGTTCTGTTCCATGTGAACGAGTATTTTCGAAAACTGGACAAATACTTACTGAAAGACGAAATAGGTTGTCTTC
Organism: Thermobia domestica; assembly: GCF_964235325.1. Taxonomy (NCBI): domain Eukaryota; kingdom Metazoa; phylum Arthropoda; class Insecta; order Zygentoma; family Lepismatidae; genus Thermobia; species Thermobia domestica. The sequence continues at coordinate 91,545,325 of NC_137470.1, forward strand.
TCAGAAAGTATCCATGCTCGTGTTTCTTCATGTAAATATGTAAAATCTGTGATGTACAGTGTAAATAGTGTTTTGTGTAAATATTTTAGTGCTGCTTAAATATACTGCTTAAATGCTGAATCTGTTTTAAGTTCAGCGTGGTGTTTCCAGTTATCATAGATATAAATGATAAGACCACTTCGTGTAGCAAGTGCACTTAAAAGTGATGAGAAATAAGCCTATTTTATATAGCGCACATTACCTTAATAATCGCTCAAGAGCATATTAAAACCAAGAGTAAAATTACATTACACATGAGCGAGCAACACTGTCACTACTTGCGGATCCTGAGATAGCGAACAGTACAGAGATCGTGGCAAGCAGCAGGTAAGTTTATTTTAAAATTACTTTGTTTCCAGTAACGCGACTTCCATCCTTTCAGTTTCCACGTCGTCTGTTTATGTACACCGCATAGGGGGAGGATGGACGTCTAGCCTGAGGCTATCTTGTCCAATGACTATATTTGTTTATTTTGTGTGTGTATATGACTCTTCATTGTATTGTGCGAAGCGGACCCCTGTTAAGATAGTGCGGTAGCACACCTTTCCTTTGTTTCTCTCTCTCTTCTCCCACAACCCTTGTTTTGATGGCATCTGCAAAAGCAACACTACCAATTCGCTCACTGCAATTTGATTCATAATTCTTACATTTCGATCTCAGCGAACAGTTCAGTGAAAAGTAGAAATGATTCATTTGAAGAATCGATTCATTTCTGGAAAGAATCATAATTCATTTGATTCACAGCATGATTCGTTCATAATGATCGAATCGTTCATGATCGACACAACACTAGTCGAAGTGAAATAGTTCCCTGTACCATTCCTTGACACAGTACCCTGTCTCTACAATATGTTTTTGCTATCTGGCTATGAGCTTCTTTACTTCGACATCAACAAAATTTTATTTCCTCCTCCCTCCACCATTAGAAAATTGTCTGAATCACTTCGTTATCCATGATACGACTAATAATGCTTAAGATACCTAAATCCAATCTATTAGATTTCTTCATTCAATTAGCATTTTTTTAGAATTAACCTAGAAGTAGTTCACTGCTTTCGCTAGCTCCATATGAACCTTCTTCCTTACAAATAACAACAATAATGAAATGTATTAAACACCACTTTAACAGCGACCCAGCAGCAATCTGTTCACGATCCTTGGATATACACGGCCCACCTGTTGAGAATAGCTGACCTAAAAACGTACTTATCATTTCCGGATGAAGAAAACCACAAATTCCACATTTTGAGCGTCAGTACTTTTCTTGTAGATTTGTTTATTACACATAGTATTCAATTGACTAATACATCTATCTATCAGAATCACAGTTCTTCGTCCAATGGGGAGGGCACGGTAGCTCAGTGACAGAGTGCTCATTTCTGGTGTGAGTGGTCCTTCGTTTGATCTCAGGTCATGAAAGTTTGGGGAAGACAACATCGTGTCCATGAGTTTTCTCTCATTCCACCAACTCTTTCGCAATATTTAACTTTCATTTCTGAACTGTCTTCATTAACCTAAAAGAGAAACGTGAGATGTTAAAGAATTCGTTTCACTTCAGTTCTTACTCTTACTTTGTATTAAGAAAAAGTAGATAAATCAAACATGTGTATGTCTGCTTCTTTCTAATTCTTCTAACTTGAACAATGACAAAGATTTTCTTTCGTTGAAATATTGTACATGATTGTTAATTATCTTTCTCTTTCAACTTTTGATAAAATACCCAAGGAATTCTCCACTTTCATTGGGGGTCATCCTTGCGCCACCACTGTACACATCGAATTGTGCATTAATGGAGTCTACAACTAAAAATAATAGACATTTCTTTTTACCCGACTTCGATGCGACATTTTGTTCTCGAGTTATGGCTGCTTTTGCATTTTACCGACAAGGTTTCGGCTGGTCATAACGCTGAACACCTAGATTAGTCTACACTTTCCATCTTTGTTGATGTCAGGAATTACCTCCCAAACATTATCTGTGTTGTTTTGAAACATCCTTTATATTTAACATTCTGTATAAATATTCCTCGAAATACTTTCGGGTAAGTACTAAAACTAAGCAGGTGAGTTTGCAACTTTGAGAGCAAAAACTGAACAATTTCATTTCAAGAGAACAATTTCTCGGTAGCTTCCCTTGGAAACGCCTCTCAGGTGCAGGGCTACTGCAATAACATTTCATGCCAATTATTTTTCTAGAACTTTACCCTGTGGCAATAACCTTTTATAGCTTTTGTTGCTCGGTGTGTTTCTTATTGTTAACGCTACATAGCTAAATTTAGTATCCTTTTATGCCTAGCATGTTCCTATTATATTGCATGTATTCTATATAAACAATTAATTTGATTCCTCATGTTGTTTTAGAGTTTAATCTGTCTGAGAAATATTAGTACCACTATTTACGTTGTTTCAGGTAACTGTTTGACAAGGTCATAAACTACCGAGTTATTTTCATTTAACTTAGTAAATTACGTTTAATTTTGTACAAATTTATATATGATATTAAATATCTTTTAGTTAATCTATATTCATATTAAGTGTAACCAAAAAAAAAAAAAAAATTAAATCTTGAAGTTTTACGTCCCACCGTTTTAGTCCGTAACGTAACACCTTATTTCGTGCTGTTGAACACGATGGATCCAACAAGGATCAATATGGATACCGGAAATGATAAACCAATATCGTTTATAATACATTAATTGAAACCGAGGTTGAATACATTATTTCGACACTTCATTTTAAAAAAATGTTTCTTTTATTTATGGACATTTTTGCGAAATCGATCAACCATCAACTAGAGATTTACCACTTGACAAATACTCGAAAAGAAATGGAAATTCAATACCCTGATACATCAATTATTTATTGATTTTAGAAAGGCCTATGACTCGGCTAAGAGGTAAACATTTTACATTTCTTACAGAATTAACAAAACCATAAAAATTAGTTAGATTAATTAATTAAGATGTGTTTAAATGAATCCCAAAGTAGAGCCCGAGCAAGAAAATACTTGTCCACGAGCTTTCACATCGAGAATGGCTGAAATAAGATGAAGCATTGTCGCCATTATTATGCAACTTTATTCTGTAATAAGCTATAAGAAAAATCAAAGACAGCAACCAGGGTCTAGAGCTGAATGGTGGTTACCATGTTACGTCGTATGCTGGTGATGTAAATTTAATAGAGGATGATAGGAGAACAATAGAAAGAAATGCATAGGTCTTACTAAACGTTTTCAGGGACATGGGTTTAGAAGTAAGTGCAGAGAAAACTAGATGCATGAAAATTCGCCGGTGTCTTAATACTTCAAATTGTGGATTCGTCAAATTATTAAATAATACTTCCGACATAGTGGATACTTTCAAATGTTTAGGATCAATATTAACAGACCAAAACCCAATCCACGAAGAAATTAAATGTCAATTGAAAGCAGAGTATCCATGTTATTATGCAGTTAAAAATCTTTTGTCATCGCGAATTCGGTCGATGAATTTGAAACTGAAAATGCATGTTGTGCTATATAGTTGCCAAACATGGTCACTTATTCTGAAGGAAGAACGCAAGCTGAATGTATCTGAGAATAGAATCCTGAGGTGAGTATTCGAACACAAGAGGAACGGAAAGGGGTAATAGCGGAAACTTCATAATGAGGAAGTGATTAATTTGTACAGTTAACTAACACTATTAGGGTCATAGGTGGGAAGGTCATGTAGTCAGAATGAGACAAAAGGAACGCTTGCAAAATTTTAACTGGACCTTCAATCGGAAAACGATCATTAGGAAGACCTAACCGCAGATAGGAGGACAATATTAAGATGCATCTTGCAGAATAGGAATACAAAGTAGAAACTGGATCCAGTTGGCTAAAGACAGAAGTCAATGGAGACCTTTCGTAAATGCGGTACTGAATCATCGGGTTCCATATGCCATAGACTTAGTTAGTTTAGTACTAGGAAAATCAATAAATAAAAGAAGTTCAAGTGAATTTCAATCACTTCCGCCTTCAGTGAAGTGAATAGAGTTTGTTTATTTATTTCTTTAGAGAAATGAATACTACAGGTAAAGATACCCATTTACAGTATTCATAAAAACAGATAAACATAACAACAGTAGAATAAACAGACAAGTGATAATTTTAATGAGTAGTTAATAATCGATAATGGCACTTAAAGAATTTACTGCCTTTTTAAAATTTAGTGAAGGACATTCTGAATATATCAATACTTTGATCAACCATACACAGTTTGTTACAGAGGTCACACATGCTCCAAATAGGTGAGTTTTTTCAACATTTTTGTTCTTAATGTTTTACAGTGAAATAAACCAGTTATTGGACGTTTTCTAACGTTGGGAACTTTAAATTTCAGAAGTTCAAGTAATTGCGACACTCGGATTTTGTTGTTTAAAATTTTATATAAAAAGCAGAGTAACCGAACTTTTTTTTGCTATCGAGGGATACAATGTTTAGTTGTTTAATTAAACATTCATATGTTTTAAATTTAGGATATATGCCTCTTTCCTTGAAAACTAAGTACTTTGCGAATTTTGATTGTACCATTTCTACATAGCAAAAAATGAGGTGTTGAAGTAACACAAAATGACTACCGACTACCACTTTAGCGTGTTACTTGTGTGTCAATTCAACACCAAGTTATTTTATTATTATTATTATTATTTTTAAGGCTAGCTAACAGCTAGCCATTTCTTAGAGGGGTACACCCTCTTCTAGGAAAGGAAGTGAAGAACTGAGGGGAATGAGAAAAGGTGGATGGTCTAAGTGGGGTTATGTTATTTATTATTTATTATTTATTATTCATTATACCATAAGGACATTATGATCTTCTGTAAGGTGGGATGAAGGTACAACATATAATATATTAATCAAACATTAAATAATAATATGAATTATAACAAAACATCAGTAATACCAGAAAGTGTGGAGAAAGAGAAAAATGACGAAAAGGCTTAGAGATTGGAAAATACAGGTTCTGAGTTAATAAAGTATAATGAGAAATATAAATAGAAAGACTGAATTACTGTATAATGGACATGAGGGATGAGGTGAGGTGCAAAGCACGGCACAAAACTTGCGGGAAGTTAGTAAAACAAATGCAGTTATCTTCTGCCTAGGGGCGACGCTAGGCTGATGAGGACATGGGGAGCCCTGTTAGTTACAAAGGTAGTAACTGTGCACTATATATTGGGAAAAGATGCGGAAGTAGATCTTGCAAATGATAGTCCTCGAGCAGGGTAAGGTCCGGATGATCAGGGGGAAGTGTGTAACAGTATAGTGTAAAGAGGAGATGTGACGGTTTGTGATAATAACGAGAGCGACATGGATGGAGTGCGATGTAGCGCATAGTCTCAAGAAGAGGCTGATGATTAGCGTAACGTCCAGCAATAAACTTGACGCGGAGTGCTTCAAGGTGAAATTTGAGAATCGAGAAGGAGATGGAAGTGTACAGATCACGAGTAGGGCTAGGAAGAGATATACGAAAGGCAATACTTAATGCATGTCGTTCGAAAATGTCCAGTTGTTTATAGTAGGAGAGTGGAGCGGAGATCCATGCAGGAAAGCCATAGGTGATTACCAGGTGAAGGAACGCTTTGCAAGTATTCAGTACAAGATGTGCAGATAGTGCCCAGGTAGTACCGGTGTGGCGTTTCAACAGATTTAGTCTATTTGTGACTTTGGTCTTGAGAGATTTTAGATGAGGTGTCCAAGTGAGGATGATGATCGAAAACTATTTCAAGATATGTTACTGTTTTAGAAGGCTGAATGAGGGTATTGTTAACTGTTAATGAAAGCAAAGATGGATTTCGATGAAGCTTGGATCATTGTCGGGGCGGTATGAAAATTATACTTTGAGTTTTGCCTGCATTGATTGTCAGACTCCGCTTGCGACACCAGCGTGTGAAGCGATTAATGGCTTCCCGAAGAAAGATATTAACATGTTGGATGGTTCGGCAGAGAGCAAGAAAAACTGTATCTTCTGCATACTGAAACAGGTGAATATTCTGAGGCAAGTCTGGAAAATCAGCTACAAAAAGAATATACAGCAGAGGCGATAAAGTTTACCCTCGTGGTACACCACACATGAGAAAAATAGGGTGAGAAAGTGCATCATTGATAGCTACGTATGACAGACGGCAGGTGAGAAAATGGTAGATGAGACGGATAGATGTAACCGGGAGTTTCAGCTGGGTAAGTTTGTAGATTAAAGCTATATGCTAGATTTTATCAAAGGCTTTCTCTAGATCAAAGAGAATGAGACAAGATGGGTAAACAGAGTTATAGTGGTTGGTAATGAGTGTAATAAGGCGAAGTAATTGGTTGTTTATGGAGTACGAAGGCCGGAATCCAGCCCGATGAGTGGGGATTATGTTTCGAGAGGCTAAGTATGGATGTAGACGTTTAACAAGAATCCTTTCAAAGATCTTACTGAAGGTGAATGTTAACAGTATTGGTCTGTAGGATGAAATATCAGCCGGTGCGTGAGTAGGTAGTGCATGAGTATCAGCTGGTTGGAGATGTGAAGACTGAGTATTAACCGTATCGGCAGGATGAGTGCGAATGGTAGGATCTGATGATGGTGGAGTAAAGATATATTGAAGATGAGAAGCGAGAGCGTTGGCTTTGTCTTGATCAGAATGGGCAGGCGTATTATTGATAATAATTGGATAAGGTGTCTTAGTGAACTTGCCACATAGTGCATTAAAACGTTTCCAGTATAACGTGGGATGAGCTGTGTCTGCAAGGTGATTACATGTCTTAATTCAATGACGTTGCCTGTAGGCGGTAATGTAATTGCGAACAGTTCGTTGGAGTTCGTGATGAAGACGTAAGGTAGCAGGATTTTTAGTGTGCAGATATTTTCGATAGCATAGGCGTGAAGGACGTAATATAGCAAGGAATTGAGGTGGTAATTTAGGCCGTAAGGGCATGGACTCAGTTTGTAGAATGTAGAGTGTGGAGGCCTGTTGAATAGCGGTAGTTATAGTATCAACCTGGGTAGTAAGTTCGTCGGAAGTGGTAGGTGAATGATATAGTTCGATGGCGGAAGAAATGTAAATGCGATAATTATCCCAGTTGGCTTTATCATAGCGTGGAGAAAAACGAGGCGATGGTGCGGGTGGCGAGTGAGCAAGACCAGTACGGTAAGTAAGTTTAATAGGAGCGTGATCACTGCCAAGCAAGTCCAGGACTGTAACTGTGCAATGCGTAACTATTGTATTGAAAGTAATTGCTACTTCGGTGTAGTACTAGAAGCTGGGCGAGTTGGTGAAGGTAAGTCAAGAAGAAAACCTGTAGAGTTGGTCAGTATGGAATCTTGGAAGTGTGTACGTTCCTGATCTGTGCGACTGTGCATATTAATATCTGCGAGAATGACGAAATGCTTATAGGTGTTGGAAATATGGGAGAAGAAATAATATGTTATGGGTACGGCCGTACATAAATAGTAGCAAGAATGATAACAATAGATTTAAAGTAGAGAGTAGCAATAACATATTCTGGTATGTTTAGTACAGGACTAGTATGTTGTCTGAAAGGAAGATGATGCTGGAAACCTATGGCAGCTCCGCCGTTTCCTGTAACGTAGGTAAAAGGTTATCATGTCGAAGTAAAGTGAAATTTGGAATTCTACACTGTATGGATGGAGTGAGAAAAGTTTCGTTCACGAGAAATGAGCTGATATGTTCTTCAAGTAAAAGTGCTTGGAAAATTACTTTGTTTTTTTTTAAGAGAACGGATATTCAAAAACAGAAAACCTAAATCCATGATTAGCAAAGAATTACACTGGTGTTCCAAGGGAAGTTGTATAAATGTGAACATAATTGTTAGAATACGTGGCATAAAGAGCTACATTAAAAGTCGATTTGGCGGCTAGAGAGAGCTGTTGAAGGATGTGTGGACGATGAAAAGGATGAATGATTTGCAATGCAAGGGTGATAAATTCTAGCAATTTACTAACGGTAACTGGATCATTGATAATAGTCTCGGTGTTTGTGGATGTAGACTGAGTGCGTAACGGAACTACTAGCTCTGGATGTGCTTCGTCTGGTGATGGTTTGCGTTTACATTTATAACTGCAGGCAGGATGGTGCTCGGTGCAAGTGGAGCATTGAGGTGGAAGCTGCATGTTTGGACAAACTCTAGTGAGATATGATCCAGAGCAGTACCCACAAACTGTGGGGTTTTTGCAATTTGCTGTTGCTTCACTGTTGTAGGTCTGGCACTTTTCGCAACGGAGTGGTAGAGGCGTAGAAGATCAAGAAGGCTCAAATCGATGCTTTCTCTTGTAAATGAATGAACCATGAGTGAGCAGAAAGTCTATCGCAGTGGTGTCCAATTATAATTAGCCTGCGGGCCATAACTGTCTTTACTAGTAAAGTGGAGGGCCGCAGCTAATAATAATAATAATAATAATAATAATAATAATAATTATTATTATTATTATTATTATTATTATTATTATTATTATTATTATTATTATTATTATTATTATTATTATTATTATTATTATACTACAAAAGAAAAATATAGAAAATGTATTTGAAATATTATATACGTATTCGATGTGACAAATGAAGGTCACTAGCAGCGTTTACAAGGGCTGGGACATCTACATCCATTCCTGTTGTTGCGAGCCGCAGATGATGTAAAAGAGAAGAATCTCCACGGCACCTTGTGAAGCGATTCTTCACAGTTTCCTTAGTGAAAAATACACTTTCACACAAATAAGTACTACCAAACATTAACACTCTTTTTCGACTAAACTCTCAAAGCTTAAGAAAATGTGCTGCAGTGAATGCCCGCGCCTTTTTGTTGTACAAAGCGCTAAATTGGTGCTTTATTTCGAAAGAAGAGTGGAAATATTAAAAGAATGAATAAATATAAATGAAAATAGGAGTGAAAATACATAGTATGAGTAATAACAATCGTAAGTCCTGAAAGCTTTGTGGGCCGCAGAAAATGGTTTGGCGGGCCGCATGCGGCCCGCGGGCCGCCATTTGGACATCACTGGTCTATCGTATCTTGAGACTAGAGATGTAAATGAGCGAACTTTTTAGGCGAACTTTCATTTTCGAAAGTTCGTTTCCGAACTTTTCATAGGCAACTTTTCCCGAACTTTCGCTTTCTTTTATTTACTAATTAGCAACACTCAGTTTTATAATAACTTATTCTGAACATAGTGTGATGACTGTGAGCTAGCCATGTGTTATACAGTATAGTTATTTGCACCATAACGATACAAGATGGACTGACACATATTGACATTATACATGATATGGATAAACACGTAAAATACATTATTTTAACTGAATCAGTGCTTTCCACAAAGAAAAAAATATTAAATAAAATGATTAACTTCGTATTGGTAATGCGTGAGTTTATAATATAAACTTGTCCGTGCAAGTCAAATTTAAGTTTTCGGTTGTCAGCATCATGTAAAATTGCAGATTTCTGCCGAAAACATACTGCTTTATGATATAGGCTTGAAATTTGAAATACATGCTTGTAACGCTCCGTAACGTCTTTTGAAAAAATGTGAAAATTATGTGCTATTAGAAAGAAAAAAAAAACTAAAATAAATTTACTTCGATTTTTAATATAGCCATGTTATATACCAAAATGTTTGTAATTTTACAGGGATTTTTTAAATGGACAATTTTAAAAAAAAATGAGCCGAACTTTCGGTGAACTTTCGCGCGAACTTTTCAAGTTTGAACTTTTCATGAAATTTTCCAACACTACTTGAGACATAGTCAGCACTCGTACCATGTAAGTGGTGCCAGTTTTGTTACGTATGCGAATTACTCTGTCAATGGTGTGCCCTTCCTGCTTTAATTCCTCGAGTATTTCTTTGTCAGAATACGAGGGATCGATTCCTCGGGTAACCACAGATAGCATCGGAGGACGTTTGGATGGAGGAGCTTGCTTACGACAAGCAGTGCTGAGAGAAACCAGGTTAGAATTTTTGCCGAATATCTCAAAAGAGGCCTTATTACGGACGGTATTTAAGAAATTAACATCAGTAGATTTGAAAATGAAGCCATTGCGTGTCTTGACAACTTCAGTAATGGGAATACTGGGAAGGTATTTACGTAGTTGAAGAATGATGAACTTTTCGTTAGTGAACTTGGCGTCAAAATTTTGAAGTAAGAAGAAATAAAGTGATAGAGAAGCAAAATGAGATGATGTTGATGATCGGTGTACAGTTGGTGTAACATCGGCTTCCATGTCGGATGAAGCTGAAGCGTTATCGACATGGTGTTTCTTGGCGGGAGGCGAGTTCTTGAACTTATCTGAATATTTAGTTTGGCTCCGTGGAGATCTGTATGGAGATCTATTAGAAACAGTTGACACAGTGGAGGCAATCGAGCGTTCTGAAGCTCGTCGGTGTCCTTCAACATAGTCCTTCCGCTTCTCCACCTTCGTGGAGGGAGAAGATGGGCTAGCGAAGACTGGGGGTAATCCTCCATTGAGACATTCCAGAGGTGGTCCACTGACTGAGCCTGGGTCGGTCATCGTAAAGGCCAATTACTGGCACAAGCCTTCGCTATTCTGAACTTAAGCGTGTGTAATGAGAACGACAATGATGAAATGTATTGATGTAGAGGTGGGACAACCCGTTCGGATAGTTGTCCAGGGGGAGCAGGTCCCCTGCGTTGAACTGTAGAACCGGCTGCCCTTGGCTTGATTAGTCTGACAGACGGTTCGCCCAAAAGAGACAAAGAAAGAGCTCAGGAGCAGGAAAAGGAAGGATTTCTCAAAACTCGTCACTGTTCACTCAGTGGCGCTTCAGAGCAAAGCTCTGGGAGAGACTATTGCGCAACACCAAGCACATCGTCTTCATAGCATATTAGAAATGCCTCGTTACTGGCTGTGAGCATTGTTTTTTATTGTTTGGTATGAGCAAAGCTTTGCGAAATATATCTCGCATTTATGGCAAGTAACTAATAACATTCTGTTTTCTGTAATCGGTCACAATATTATTGTGGTAAACTTGTGAATCATCTGACAACAGTTACACAGAGAGCAATGCTTCCATCTATTTTCTTTATCTGTTATTCTTGTGTCTTAGCAAGTATGAACAGAAGATGGAAGAACAGTTGCCTATGTAACTGTTGTCAGACGATTCACAGATTTACAAGAATATTATTGTGACCGATTACAGAAAACATAGAATATTATTCGTTACTTGGCATAAGTGTCAAATATATTTCACAAAGCTTTGCTCATATTAAACGATAAATACTAATGCAAATTCTCTCAGGTAGTACCGAGTTATTTCTGATATTCTCGGAAGGCGACGCATTTGGTGCTGAATTAACACACAAGTAACACGCTGAAGTGGTAGTCATTTTGTGTTGTTTCAACACCTAATTTTTACAGTATATTTTGCGGCTATATATATATATATATATATATATATATATATATATATATATATATATATTTTACTTGCAGGGTCCCAGATTTCGGCAGCGTATTCCAGTTTCAACTTAAGGATTGCGTTATATATAGTGTCTTGTTTCTTGAAATCTCTTCCAGTTCTTATCGTATACTCCAGATTTATATAAGCTTCGCTCACATTTTTTTAACGTCGTTGGAAAAAGTTTTGTGTCAAAGGTGACCCGAGGTCTTTAAACTCTTTGATCCTTGTAATATTAACGTTACCAATACAATAGTTAAATTTTAGAGATGTGTTCTTACGCGAGTATGACATTATAAAACATTTATTTACATTAAGGTTCAGATCATTGAGTTGACACCATTTGGAAACATTGAGCATTGATATCATTTTGTAGAGATACCAAGTTATTGACATTACTAATACATCTTCTGAATTTTAGGTCATCTGCATATAGTAGGCTGAAACGGAAACTATTTATGTATCGCCAAATTTGTATCAAATAACCATTACTCCTTATCTTTTCTTTGATTTTTTGGGGGGCAAGTTTGAAGCTGGCAGTTGTGGTGAGTTTTTACCTCTTCTGGATTCAGTAGGATAATAAGGGTAGACGTGACAGATGTTTCTGAAACGCTGAATCTGTACCAGAAAACCGTTCCTTGTTATCTCTTACCGTTTTCATTCTGATGCTAGGCAGCAAACAGTCGGACGGACGGATATAGCCGTTCAATAGGACTTACCATGCTTATCCATAGCATAGTTTGGGAATCTAATGAAATATAATACATCATTTGGCACTGTACCAAACTGTGATCCAAATGTGTTGATATAATTGATATATAATTGTTTTTAATAACGACACTTTTCTCCTATCTTACACCATTTCGTGTAAAAAACTATTAATTTACAATCAACGTATTTTTTATTTATTATAACATCTTAATTTTTAATTTTTTTGTGCTTAATTACAAAGTTTTAATTGTTTTTTTCTTAAACATAACAATATATTAATTTATCATATTTATATATGCTTTATAAACAGATTCATTTCACATGGCTTTCGAGAAAAAATAACAATTATGGATCATCTCAATATTGTTTTTGGTATACCAGCAATAGCATGCTGAACATTAAGTGCGACCTTTCGCCCCGATTTACTCTACTAGAGAAGAAATATCTCTTCCAGTTCCCTTCCAGGCGGCAACGTACCAAGAACTAACGAAACGTTGCCACGTTGGACCGCAATGGATATACGCTGTACTAAGAAGGACGCTGAATGAACATCTCCAGAAACGATAGATATGCGTCTGCCTACCTCTCTGATAAAATCAAGGCTTCTAGAACACCATGCCCCAGTGGTCTCGATGGATATTGGAGCAAAAATAAATTTGTCGAGGAGATTGTTGTATTTCCTTTCCTTTTCTGCCTCTCTACGTCTAGCAACTTCTCCAGCATTCATAACAGTCAATGGGAGGCTTGAATGGGCAAATGTGTCCGAACATGTAAAATCCCAAACTAGTGATTTGCCTCTCATCCAAGCTATTAATGTCATGCCGTCAGGTCGTTTACCATCAGAACGACAACAGCCTGACGGTTCACGAATGGAAGGAATTCCTGCCGCTGTGAGGGCTCGCAAAATGATGTCATTTACAGATGAATGTCTGGTGTTCCTGCCTATGCTCTTCATGCATGAGAGGCCATGCAGGCCGCGTTGGGTAACTTGATCCCCGCAAGCTGGACAGCGATGTGGCTCACAAACATCTGAACCTAGTCTTAAGGCTACTGAGATTCGGAAGTTTTCATTAGACATGTGAAGACCTAATTGGGGGGAAGGTAACGCATTTAACCATGCCCCAGCATGGGGGGATGACGCAGCAAGAAGCCTAGCTTTATCCTCAGGAACAGTAACGGATTGTAAAAGAAGTTCATGAAAATGTGCTGCTATTGGTGTGTACCAAGATGCCTGAAAACCTTTTTTGCTGATTTCTGGAAGGTCCGTATCTGTTATGTTTATCCATTTACTTGAGCCGCCTTGAACTATTTCATCTGGATCCAGGTGGTAATCTTGTGGAAGGAGAGCCTCGATTAAACGAAGAGATCCGTGGTAGGACGCTAAAAAGGAAGGAATCGCCATATCAACGGTTCGTCGAATACCAAGACCTCCTAATCCAACAGATAAGGATGCTTGCATCCAAGAGTCGTCACTCAAGGAGCAGTTCAAAATTGACTCCAGACCCATTTTAAGGATAAGATCATATTTTTCCAGTAGTGGAGTCTCATTCCAAGATGGAAAGCATCTTAAGAAGTAGTTTAAACGAGGGATCGATAAAGAGGCATGTAGAAAAAAGAAAGCTGCATGGACAGAAATCGAGGTGAGACGAGACAAAAAATATTCTAACTTCGATATTTTGCTTAACAGGATATTGTTAAATGCTTCCTTTGTGAGAGCGGCGCCTAGAAGACAAGCATTATGGTTAGTTAGATGACGTATTCGTCAATTTTTTTAAATAATAGATCGGACTTGGCTTAATCTGACCCAAGAAATCCAACTTCACACTTTGAAAAATTCAAATGTAGACCAAGTGCAGATGCCTTCTCATTTATTTGTGCTAGAGTTGAAAGAACTACATCAGGTTCATCAGCGATAGTCCCATCATCCAAGTACCAAATGTTTAATTCAATGTTGATTGATTTAACTAAGGAACGAATGGTTATAGCAAAGAGTGCTGGGCCCAGGGGATCGCCTTGTTGTACTCCTGAAGTTCTGGGATGAAATAGTGTCTTCACCTAAGAATAGATTACTGGGTTGAGCGTAACATTGGTAAACATATGGATAGATTGAAGGAAATTCATTCAACACTGTAGTGAGCATGGAGTCCCGGCGAAGCTCGTTAAATGCGTTGCGAAAATCCAGCTTTAAGATAGCTTTAGGAGCATTGTGAATGGAGGAAAAATAAACTCGGGTTGCATGTACAGCTGCTTCGGCTCCGTTGGGAATACAAACACCAAGTTGATGGGGAGACAAAAAGTTCTTAAAATGCTCTCGTGTTCTGAAGCATATAATTTTGGCTGATGTTCTGCGCCAGATATTACCGACTGCGATAGGTCTAATTCCACATTTCTTTCTAAGAGCAGTAAGTTTGGCTCCGAAAAACAATGGCCGAACTTCCAAGGGGACTTTTCCTGCAATAATTAAATTGAACAGATCGCATAATGATTTTAAGAGCTTTTCCTTCGATTCCTTCGATCAATTGTTAGAAAGATTTATTTTTCCAGCATTAGAAGTTAGATTAAATCGTTTGTGCTCGATTTGTTCTAATTTATTCTACAGTACGAAAGTTTGATCTTTAACCGTTTTAGAAAAATAGAAAAATAATTGTGGTGGAGCTAGATCGACGTCGCCCGACCAACAATCATTTCAACTGTTGGTCTGACACAATGAAATGGGCAATGCTTGGTGTGGGCAAATTTCACGTAAATGCAATAATTTCAGTATTCAACTTCTGAGCCTGGCTACTAACCCTCTTAGGATTTCCACTTTTTGAGGTAAATTTTAGACTTTCATTCAAACAGCTACTGCTTCCTTACTATTTATCGTAGGATCATGGTTTATACCTTTTTTTTTTTCAGGATAAAGCATACTTTCCAACAGTACACTCGCTTTACGTTTTATACACCAGAAACGGAAAAAATAGGTAAAGCCCGGAGATTTTTTGATTTTTTTTTGAATGTGTTGTATCCTCTAGCCCGGGCCTGGGTTCACGTAGGAATCTGAAGTTCAAAAAAAAAAAAAAAGAAAAAGAAAGAAAGAATACGCTATTATGTACATAATACGTGTAGAAAAGTTTAGTCTTGTATATTGAAAAATAAGGTCGGGATAAATTTTTGAAAGTCTCAAGGTGACCAATTTTTTCATATATATATATATATATATATATATATATATATATATATATATATTGTTCGAAGTGGATAAAAAGCAGAGGTGGTATGTTTTATTACGGTTTTGACTCGACATATATATATAAATATTGAAATAGAGTAAGAGTATATTGCCTAAATGATTGCATTTCTATTTACATAAGGACTGAAAACCGCTGGAGACCTTCTCTTTAGTTACGGAGGGTGGAACATGGTGAGACATTAAAAAAATATCCTCTTATGTTGTATTATAGAGAATTATACACAAAAAGGCTCAAAAACCGAGTTTTTGTATTAACAGTTTCCTGCTGTAGAGTGAGGGTAAGAGTGAGTGGGTGGATATGAGAAGAGAGGGGGAGATGAGGACCAATGAATAGGCTGAAGGCCCAAACTAATTTACTTCTCAATATGTAAACAAAACGGTAGAGCTAAATTAATAAAAGGATAAATTGATTAACTAAACAAAAATGAAGATTAAATTTCGATAAGCATGAGACTGAGAATTTTGCAGGGTCCTCCTGCAGTTTTACTCCAGTTGGAGTTCCAACGAGATTACCCACTCAACAACGTGAAGTTATTGTTTATCATGCCTTATGGGCTCTGCACACTCCCAGCAGCTGAAACAGAAGACATGTTACATGTAAAAACTGAGACACACCTTGAGTTTTCCTGGTGAAGTCCAAGAAGACGACTGGGTTCATTGGTGAATACGTTTAATATCCAGCACTGAGCACATATACAAGGAATGCACTGAACACTTAGAATTTCACCAAAAAAAAAAAAAAAATATTTTGAAATTTTTAGATTTCGAGAATTTAATTTAGGCCTTTGCTTTTCAGATTTTATACCGTTCAAGTTCGTGCACGTTTAAATAACTTTATTCCTGGTCAGTCGTCCTCTTCTTTCCACTCCTTTGATGGTCCGCATCACAGAATCCAATGTTGGCCTTACCTCTTTCGTTACGGTAAGACATTCCCGTTGATCTACGAGATTCTTGTGGTTATTTTCCGTAAATCTGGCGTCTCACTGTTCCTGACGATTCATACTTAGGGAAGTGTTTGCTTCTCCCAGAGATCAAGCTTTCATCGTCGTCATCCGGTCTGGTCGTCTATGTGTTGCTGTCTTAAACGGTCTAACTGTTGACCGTGGTGTTTAGAAACTGCACTCGCATTCCAGAGACATAAATGTTCTTCGCACCGCTGTTTCAGGATATGGTCATCCGACGTCTCCGCTGTTGCACTTCTGAATAAACGGTTTAGACACTGGGTCTCACACACATCATAAATGCTTAAAATCGAGCACTTAATATATATATATATATATATATATATATATATATATATATATATATATATATATATATATATATATATATATACCACTATTTACAACGCAGTACTAGAGTATGCTTCCATCGTACGCCTGTTGAAGAAATTATCTCAGTCTGAACAGGTAAAATTGTTATGTCCAGTGGCGTAGCACACTTTTGCGCCCCCCCTTCCGCAAAGTATAGAGAAGGGGCTCTAGTTGTAAAGCCGACAGAAGTAAGGTTGAAGCTCTACTTCTTTAAATCTTTATTCATCGCAAGACTTTGGGGCCCCGTATACCTCGGGGCACCCCCGCACTGCGGAGGTTGCGGGGCCAGCTGCTACGCCACTGGTTATGTCACAAAAGCTTAGTTCGTTCTAAGCACAAACACTCCTGCTTTATATCACGAATGGCGTGATTTTCTTTCAAGTTCAGTTTGTAACTAGCCACGACCACAAGAGCAACTGGATAAACATGTCCACACGATTGATTAAAACATAACTGTCAAAGTTCAGAACACGACTTTTGAATAACTGACGAAAAACTACTTGAAGTTCATGACGATTGCCCAGAGTTCGAAAAGTAACTCTCGAAGGCTCAGTAACAGCTAACCGAAGTTTAAACCGCAACTACCGAAGACTTAACATCAACTATCGGCGTTCAAACACCAACTACTCTGTCACTCTCCTCTGTATTGTTTTTATTCCAAACCATTTCTCACCAAAACCGTAGGCTCGCACTGAACATACTTTTAAGAAAAAAAACGAAACGAATACTTCCTACAGTATTTGAACACATAAACTTATAATTGATAGACTTTTGACCCAAACCGCTCGACCAGTTCGTACGTCTTCACTGAGCTTCTTTAGACTTTTGTGTAAAGTGGTTTCCTGCTTCACACTATTTTTTTTTTTTTTTTTGTTTGTTTGTTTATGTCGATACGACTATAAGTTTGTGGTGAATATTTGAGCGTTACAGGTCTTGCAATGCATAAAAGCTTTTTCATATAAACTACATTCAATTTTACGTCGTAATAACTTATATACAACAGGTTGAATCTGTGAAATGATTGGGGTTGGAGTGATCGTAAATGTTTTCATAGTTAGGAGCCTGGATATGCAAACCCGCTTAACGTGGGAATTTACATCTGTGAAATTTGGTACGTCCTTTAGGTACATACTGTTTCAGATACCGTTACAGCACAAGATGTGCTAGGCATGCTACAAATAGGTGTTCTAAATTCATCTTCTACATATGATGCATTTGTTGCTTCTTTTTCTAAGCGATTGTGTACTAGAAGCAACAAACGCGTCAACTTTATTAGATGGCAACTTTCGCCGATCATATGAAAGTGAATATGGAAGAACCATGAAATAAAGTAAATAGACACTCGTCATTTTGTTATAAAATTACATGGGGAGTAGATTTTATCTGATCCCAAACGGTTATTGTCGAATATACGCGGTTAAAGGAGCACTCTGCCTCTGAACTTGAAAAACAAACAAACAAACAAAAAAAGGAAGAAAAAGCTTAAATAGGAGAGTTATAACGCAATGTACCATAAAACACCCGTATGGTACAAATTGTACCATAAGATCCTAAAAGGGCTAGGGAATTTCGTAAAATACTCTAATAAATGTGGTTCCCACTTGAAAACAGTCTGAGGAAAGCTGTTCTGCACTACAAGAATACTTTATTACACCACACCATATTACCATCAACAGAGGAGCCGGTTATTTGCACACACTTACACTTTAATAGAATGAAAATCCGCAGCGATATAAAAATATTTGTTTGTATACGAAATTAGTAAACATACTGTACACTCACTAATAATATTGAAGGTTTAACTTTCAATTATAATTTATAACAATTGAGAAAAATAATGAAACTGATCTTTGATCTGACACCTGCACACTTTTAAGCAGCTGCTAGTCTTCCGATACGCTATACCTAATTCCGACTTACCTCATTCTGTTCACTTTATTATATTTTTTCATGTGTCATATAATCTTACAGAGCTGCCAACTGCACCACAATTATGGTACACATAACATAATCTCAGATTGTGTTCGAATGCCTACGACAAAATGTAGATGAATCTCCACAATACTTCTATTAAAGGACGCAGGAACATCATAATCCATGATGTCTGAAAATTTAGTAGTTCTTGTTACAAGTATCGTAATTTAAGCCACGGCGTACTTCGTTTCCCATAATTTTTACAGAATTATTTTAAGTGTTATTTTAGCTCCGTGTACTTTATAGACAATTATTTTATGTATGATAGGTATAGATTTCCTTCCTAAATGCCTATTATATATTTATTATGTTAAATGAGGAGGTATGATATTATTGCTTAAGAGATTATAAGAAAATGCTTACATCAGGTAGTCTAAAATGTTGAGTATTTTGCGTACGAGATGCCAATAGAGTACCAAATCTCGAGGTATGTGAGTCGCAGAAAGTCAGGCGGTTGATCACAAGTAATGAAACTTGAATAACCTCAGTGGTGCTATTCTAATCTTTTATCAACCGGTTCCCTCTCTCTCTCGCTATATATATATATAGGGAGTCCCACCAGGAAAGCGCCATATTATATAGGAATGATAGTATTGATCATGACAAGCAATCGATCGAGATATCGATGAAAAGACTACTTCATTTTCTACACACTGTCTCGAAAATACATATCCCCTAACAGCACACGATGTGCTAGGCATGTGCCATTTAGGTGTCCCAGCTACTTTTTAGGTATCCGACATTTGGCACATATGATATTCATGTGCTAAGTATGTATTTCAGCTACCTATAGTTTTAGGTACTTGTTATACCTAATTGATATTTGCAACTATGTACCACAAATATAGCATTTATATACCCGGCTCAGTTTCGCACTCTAACAGTCATTTGTTTTTATGTCGTCACTTGGGAGATATATCTGTCATGTTCTAGGTACGTCCTTTAGGTACATAATGTTTCAGATATTCTAACAGCACAAGATGTGCTAAGTATGCTACATTTAGGTGTTCTAACTTCATTTTCTACATTTGATGTATTTGTTTCTTCTTTTTCTAAGCGATTTTGTACTAGAAGCAACAAACGCATCAATTTTATTAGATGGCGGCCATCGCCGATCATTTGAAAGTGAATATGGAAGAACCGTGAAATAAAGTAAATAGACACTCGTCATTTTGTTATAAAATTACATGGGAAGTAGATTTTATCTGATCCCAAACGGTTATTGTCGAATATACGCGGTTAAAAGAGCACTCTGATTAGTCAAATTCAAAAGAGCTCTACCATTTATGCCTCTACAAGCGACATTGCCTTCATCGCCTCTGTGGCTAAGTCGGTAGAGCACGCGTCTAGTTATCCAAAGGTTGGTGATTTGCGCCTCCCTCCCAGGGGTATATGTTTTTTTCTTGTTTAAAGTGTTTTTTAGACTCACCTTAATGTAAACACATTACGCATATAGGAGATTTAACATGTTTTGGGGGAGTAATTTTGTGGTTCATTGACGCTTACGGCATGGGGAACATACCTAGAACACACTAGGCACGTTCCCCAGGTACATGTCAGGCATGTGCCTAGGGGCGGACATAGACTGTGACTATCACTTGCCATTCATGCGATTTACCTCTCAGAGGTACATAAGGCACATACTGGACACATTCCCATGTACCTGAGGGAACATGATAGGCATATGCCTGCTATGTGATTATTCTGTTAGGGTCTCGAGAACTAATGAACACATTGGAGTCATTCAAAAACGTGTTGCAGGTAGGTAGCACACGTAATAGACATTACTGGCCGTTCAAATATTACGTAACGCTATTTTTGATCAATTTTACCCCTACCTCTCCCTTGTCACACTTCGTAATGCAAGGCTGAACCCCTCCCCCTTTGTTACGTAACGCTCTTTGATTTTTGTTTTTTAACCAGTTTGCTTATTTTGGTGGTTATCGCAATAAAAAAAGTAATGGCAGAACTTTTCGTTATAAAATGCTTGTATTTTGAATATGTTTGTAGTATTTTTCGTCAACAAATCAAAGTATTAGAAAATGGTAATACCATAATAATATTTAAACCCCACACAGAAAAATGATTGGGATGAAAGTGACCCTTACTGGTGTATATTTTAACTCATCCATGTGGTCGAAACTGCTCCGACCCAAATAGGGTCAAAGTTTCTAGTTAAATTGGGTTAAAATAAGTTTTACCCAACGTGTAATTAAATGTAGGAAACCAACCCAACGAACCAATTAGTGTCAAATCGCATAACCGGTTAATACGTTTAACCCAACTTGGTGTACAACATGACCCAACAAAGTGTAAATTCCATTAATCCGGTTATGCGTTTGACTAAACGTGTAGTTAAAAGTGAACAAGTGTGGAGTAAGAAATGACCACATTGTGGGGTCGCTTGTAGAAGGGAGGGAGTGCAAATAACCCAACAATTGACCACGGTGGAGTTAAATCATGACCAAATAATGGATTAATAAAGTCAAAGTCACATTCGACATTACGGGATTTAACACAACATGGGGTTAATGTTAAACTGTCAGTTGGTTAGAAAGGTGACCGAACATTAAACGACTACCCCTTAAGCGTGTCACTTGGGTTTTTATTTAACACGAGCGATATAGCCTTCCGAACATTTCAGATATAACTGGCTTTGAGTATTTGCATTGCTCACAGCCAGTAAGTAGTATTTCAAAGCTTTTCGCAGTATATTTGGCATTTATACCAAGTAAAAAATGTTCTATGTTTTCTGTACTTGATCACAACAATAGTTTTTCAAACTTGTGAATAGTCTGACAACAGTTACATGAATACTAGTCGTGTCATCCGTTGTTCTTATGTGCTAGGACGTAAGGGTAACATATAAGGAAAAAAGATGACAGAACTGCCATTCATGCATTGTGGCTTCGATGTGCAGTTTTTGTTTTCGGTGCGATTTTCTTCGTCTGTAGTCTTCCGCTTGCGCTGGAGCTAACGTTGCTATAGTAATCGTGCTCTGTCAAGATATAACTCTGTATAATTTCGACTAAATAGATAATATATAACAAACATATATTTTTTGTAGTACTACATTGTTCACGTAATTCAGCTTCCTTTACACTATATGTTTCACGTATCATGACACTTTCCGTTAACCGGGTGTTGGTTTAAAATTTCTACAGTGACATATAGCTATTTTGTTGACCCAACGGTTAATGCAGTTGGGTTGCAAGTGATCACCCATCGTTGCCAAACAACCCAATTTGATTTAACATTTTTTAATCATACCGCGTGGTCACGTTTTAACCCAATATTTTTTCTCAGTGCATAAGGTTGATTAGTTAACCAGTCTTAATTTTTCGAAATTCCATACTGTCGTTTTCCCAAGGAGGTCGCACCCAACATCTTAGGTCACCGATGATTGGCAAGAAGGAAGTGCTGCAGGAAGATGCAGGTGAAACAGGATCTAGAGAATTGATATTGACCTCTTTTTTCTGAATCCAGGATGCTTCCTGTATTTGAAGTTTCCCAGTGTCGACGATACGAATAAGTTCTCTTCCCCGTAGATCACAGATTCGACGTGGCTGCACACGTGAAGGAGCAGGGACATCTCGTTTGTGAGCAAGCTTTCTGCCATTTTCTTTGGACTTCAGTTTACCCCTTTTCAAATTCTTCTTGTCCTAAATCATTGCCAGAATGCGAATAAACTAGATTTCTCTTGGAAAATTCAAATCTAAAGATTAAAAAATCAGTATGACATGAATATCTGACGTATTCAGATTTTAATATCTTATTTTGCTTGGATAGTTCAGTCGGGGAAAATATTATTTCACGAAAAAAAGTTTCTTCTGTTTCATATGCAAAACCCCTTGGAAGAATAGAGTGGGTAATGATTCAAATCAAAAGTTTTAAATCTATTCTCAGCAACAGCGATACGAGTGAGAACACGAGGCCTTTTTTAAGCTGTAGTTACGATCGCTAACAACTAACTCCAGAAAAGCGTGTACCGTAAATGCATTGCGGTGATAGTCACAAAACAGAGCTTTATTGTATTGTAATACACGTAGGGTTCGTCACCAGTCATTCTGGTGTATAATAGCATCTTCAAATCCCTTCTGCATGATTCAATTTATACAGGCTGTATGTTCTCAATTTACAAAACAACATAAATATTTATTTATAAAAATGAAAAGAACTGAATAAAATTATTTGTTTAAAAAATGCATATAAATCTAAGAATAGAAAGAAATATTACAGAAAAAAAACACGTTACTTACCGAAGACGTTAACCGCCTCCTCCCTCATGTCATACTTTGTAACGCAAAACTGAACCCCCTCTCTCCCTTTGCCGCGTTACGTAATATATGGACGAACCTTTAGATACGTATCACATTCATTACACTCACAGAAACCAGTATCCCGGACAAAATCCCGGAATTCATATTCAAATTTCCATCTGCCCATTCAAATATCTGTCTGCCCATTGAATTGAAACAATTTGAAATTTGTTTGTTTTCACAATACAAGCGAGCGGGAAAAGTACAGAGTTGTTTTCTATAATTTGTTGGGCTTTTTGCTTTCATTCTTGGCTGGGCCATTCGTTTAGGTATGTACGTATATGTTTGTCTGAGTATAACAAACGAAACCAACTCGAAATATTTTAATAATCGGTTTTCGCAAACCGGCTGAATAGCATCACTATTTCAACAACCGGTTCTAGCGAATCGGCTGAATAGCATCACTATTTCAACAACCGGTTCTAGCGAATCGGCTGAATAGCACCACTGGATAACCTACGAAAAGTCCGTGGTCGAAGCGAGAAGCTCTACAGTCTGTGTCAAAGCCAACACTGCAGTCCAGAAAGGTTATGCTGTGCGTTTGATGGGATTGGAAGGGTATCGTGAATCACGAGCTTTTCCTGCCGGGGAGAACAATATACACGAATCTGTGGTCAACAATTTGCCCAAGCGCACCTAGGAAGTGAAAAAATGAAATTAAATCTTTGAGTTTTACGTCCCACGGTTATGCCGGTTAGGCTAAAAGAGACGGTGATTTTGAGAAATGAATGAAATGGTGGAATGAAGAAAGTGGGAGGAAACGGGAGAACCCCGAGAAAACCCACGTACACGGTGTTTGTCAATCACAAAGTTCACTTGGTGGGAACTAGGAAGTGAAATAAAACCATTGGAACTGGTCTACACAAAAAGTGTTGTATACGATGCTGATAATGCCAGACCGCATACATCTTTAACGGCCTATCGAAATTAAGAGAACTTAGCTGGGAGATTGTAATGCATCAATCATAGAGCCCAGACCTTCCATCGTCATACGATAGTTTGTTCTGGTCTCTGCATAACTCCCTGAGTGGTATTAAGGTAACACTTTACAACGCTGGTGTGGCTATTATCGCATATGTGAAGTTTCCATATCGTTGTGGTGTATGTATTATCGGTACCGTATTATGAAAAAGTAGTAACATGACATGTTGGCCATCAACAATGTACCAAGTTACCTCCTCTCACAAAATAAGGAACCAAAAATACAAATAGCACAAGGATATGGGATCTCCACACATGCAAAAGTTAACTTTTGAAATAAATCTTCATACACACCCAAACTCATCTTCGCTGGCGCGTCTGCTCCCTGCCTCTCTACCGGTCAGGCCCTCTTGCTGCGCTCCTGCCCTGACTCGGTTAGATAGCATTAGTGATTTTGGTGCAGTTTTACTGTACGGATCTAAAGATTGTAAAATGTACAGAAAAATTTGGGTAAGTCTTTAATTTGTCCATTTTGTGTCGAGAACAGATCCCAACCAACCCCAGTGGGGCTTCTAACCCGTTTCTACTACAATTACTACTACTACTACTACTACTAATACTAATACTAATACTTATAATTATGCCGAGAACAGAACCCAACCAACCCTTGCGGGTTTTCTAACCTGTTCCTACTACTACTAATACTACTTATACTATGGATCCGTATCGTAAAACTTTATGGTGCTTTTCAGTGGCCACATAGCATAGGTTGGTTAGTGTCTTTTTGCAAAATACTTATTATCGCGTTTCTACACTAAAGTCCTAATAAAGTAAATCTGCACAAAGGAATGAAAGTATAAAATCCCACCGACAACTTCAGAGCTGGCACTAGATACAGACTCACTAGCAAACGATTTGCGGGAGAAAATAATGTAATATACATTTACTCCACCCTAACACTCCTCTACGGACGGATCTAGAATCCCTCTTAACTCGTTTCATGTTTCCAGAACCGAGTGCCTTGTTTTTTTCTTTTCTAAATTGCGATAAAGGTAGAAAACAACGAGCCCTGCGGGGCTTCTAACTCCCTTCGCTTGCTCGGCTATATTTTATGAAGTAAGTAACACTACTATCCATTTCATAAAGATAGGCCCCTGATTTCGCGGTGCTGCCCTGACGTTCACTCAAGACTTATATTGCATTGTTGTGGCTTGTTAGAATTGTTGGAATGTTGTCTTTTCAATACTTAAGACACAAAAATTTTCTTTGTACTGTGTAATAAGAAAAAAATAGAAATTAATGAAAAAGTGCGTATATTATAGGACTATATCTCGAAAACAAGATCACTTAAAATAATTTCCTGTGTACGATATGTAGATGCATCCATTAACTGTAAGTTGGGAAAAGTTCAGTTTTCATCACTTGGTACCTTTTGTATAATTAAAATAAATGTATGACGCTATCACCCTCCTTTACCCTGGTAGGTAGAGAAACGTACAAAACACAGTTCGAAAATTTGGAACTCCAGTGTTCCAAATATTTGAAACTTTTAACGAAAAAGGGTTTAGTTGGTAGAGTAATTAGTTTTTTAATAAAAAATGTTTATTCGAACATATTCTATGCGTTAAGCGGAGAGCCATGTTGCAGCCTAGCCTTTAAACTCCCCGCGCTTATATGAAGAAACAGCATACAGTAAGTGTGGCAACGGTGTTGTGCTGTGTTGTCGCGTTCAGAAAGCTTGCAGCGCGAAGCCTACTTCATAAGAATGTAATAGGAAAAAGTATTTAAGATCTCATAATCTTTCACATCTTAATAATAATAACAATGCATGTACGTATCTCAATGTAATCGAAATAAAACGTTGAAGTAACAAATCCAAAAACTCATCTCTTAATCTACTTATCTCATTCACTTTCGTCACTTGTTAACTCATCATAGCTCCTTCTATCTTCCTGGACACTTATTAACAATAGCTCCATTTCTACCTCAATATTTATCAGAATACACACTTACCAGCTTACGAACATGTTAAAAGGAAAAAAGAAATGTAGCCCTGGCAAATACATGTTCACCCAAGTAGTTCTGTGATCAATTCCCCTGCTGAATGTAATAGAGAAACATGGGTCCTTTGTTTTATTTCAACGAAAGAAAACTATGCAATGTGTAGGTGACGAGGACTGTTTTTGTGTCTAATCACGTCGCACTGATTACGTTTTCAACACATCCCTTCAGTTCTTAGGCGTCAAAAGCTTTACATACTCACATCGTATATGCTCTTGGAGTGAGACGGACGAACGTGCATTTATATTTTCACTAAGTATTTCTCGTGTTTTTTTATTGAAAAAACTATGAATATTCCTTCTACGAGCGGCGGCATTACAGAAGGAAGTGGCAAAATTTTGAGCGGTAAAGAAATTGCAGAATCGATGAATGACTCCGACACAGATGGTTATGAGTTTGATAATAATGACTTTGATTATTCTGTGTTTAGTGGCGGCATATCCGGGAGTGACAAAATAGTAACTCTGTTTCAAGTGAACCTGAGGTTGAGCCCTGAAAGAAGAAAAAGAATCGCGTCGTTCCTATTTGAAGGCAGATTCTGATGTAGTTTGGAGCGATAAAACTCGAGTAAATGCAAAACCCCTGTTCAGTAGTTTCCCGGGAATTAATCAAAATGCTAGGCTATCTACAGAGTAGTATTCCGTATATAAAGTGTTTCATCTATTTTTACCGATGAAGTTTTATATTTAAAAAGTTGAGTTGATTTTAACGTCCCGTTCATCAGAGGCTATATGAGACGTAGACCTACTGATTAACGTGGAATCCAAACCACATGAGCTCCCGCCGGGAATAGTAGAAAAATAAGTGAATAAACACGCAAAACAGTAGATTGAGAAAAAGCAAAATTACTGAGACAAAACTCTTTGTTTTCTAAGTAAAAGCGTGTTACTTCAATTGAAAACAAGAATCTTTTACATTGATTATTCACATGTGTTTTCTAGCCAGCTTTACGCGATTTTTACAAGTCAACTACGTAAGAGCTATTAGTATGTTTATCAAATGATGGAAGAAGATGTTTTTTCTGCTGTTTGACTTATCACTGTGAGTGCTCACATACTGTACAGGAAGAAAGCAGGAAAACAAATCGCACTTCGAACTTTTTATGTGAACGTGAAAAACTGCTGCACTCAGCAGGCACTGAACTATAGGAACTATCCCAGTCTCCACCCATGGAAGACTGGTAGCAAGGGGCCATTACCCATACAAAGTTCCTCTAATATCCGCAAATCCTAATAGAGTAGGACAAAGGAGATGCAAAGTGCATCCGCACGGTGAAAGAAGTTTTTAATAAAATATTAGCGTTTATTGTCTGATATATGAAGTTGAACTTCGTGTGGGGAAGTGCTTCGAAATGTACAACATTAAAGAGAAATATTGGGACTCCTAGATCTGAAAACAGATTTTCTGTGAAGTGTAAACTCAATATTACATATCAACTAAGATTATATCATATCATAAACTTCGTGAGTGTATTTGTTTCGGTGCAAATGTATTTTGTACTGCGTGCAGTAAGTGCAAAAAACTGACATGAAGCAACAAATTTTCGAGGACCATCACATGCAAATCTAAACAAGGTAAACAGTTCGTTTCTCTAATTTTAAACAATAGGTATATTTACTATACAGCCTATTAATTTCTCAGAAATTAGTTTAAAATTTTTGGAGATGTGGAATTTTAAAAATACCTCTGCAAAGTGCTGGACAGTGTGAGTGACAAGTTTAAATACCTGTCGGGCTGAGAGTGTATACGCGCCAGGAAAATGTGACAACGTGGTACTCTGAATAACCTGCGATAGCGAAAGGCGCAGAACAGAGAAAATCATAATGTCATATTTGTGATTGTTTATCTTTTAAAACAAATCGAAACAGATTGGTTGAAAAAGGTACTTTAAGATCTTTTTAAAAGTTTTTTTCAGATTGATAATACGCCGTAGCAATTCAGAGATAATGATGTCTCACTTTTTACTGAATAACAAGGAAATTACTACGTATTGAGTAATGAAATTTTCAGAACTTACAGGTAATAGATGCACCTACATACCGTGCACGGGGAATTATTTCATGTGATCTCCTTTCCGAGATATAGTCCTATAAACATTAGTCTACCAAAAAAGTACGATAAATTACGCACTTTTTCATTAATTCCTATTTGTTTCTCACTACACAGTACAAAGAAAATTGTTATGTCTTAAGTATTGAAAAGACAACATTCCAACAATTCTAACAAGCTACAACAATGCAATGTAAGTTTTGAGTGAACGTCAGGGCAGCACCGCGAAATCAGGGGTCTATCTTTATGAAATGGATATTTTTTTTAGTAGAGATCTTATATGTGCAAGATTGGGGAGAAACTAAAAGATGTCCCTACTCTACTTTATCCTATCCTTAAGCAACCTTGCCTTACCTTATATTCTTGTAAAAGGCAAATAATAATCAAAATCGAAGTACCTAGCTCGAAGTTATGCGTGAACATACACTTATTGAAGTCCTTTAATTACGGCTTTCCACTGCGTCAGTTGAGGTTTTTCATGAGATAGTCCGAAGACTCATTATTTTCTGATAAAATTTATATGGGACAACTGGAAAAGTATGCTATTCCAAACAAAACATACAAAAAATCATGAAATCATACATAAAACAATATTGTATGCATACCTTATATATATAGTATCTACCACCGAAATCCACATATATATTGCCCATAACCTCCGTACACGTACTCAAGAAACATTTTAACACAATAGCCAACTCTGACACATTCTCGTCAACTTGAATTTGCTACTATTTCCCTACTTCAATCCACATTATTATATAGCCTGAAATCATTCTCCATGTCCTATAAATCAAAAAAGTTGAAAATATATCTGGCCACAGAGAAGGTGTGGGATGGGATGGGAATGGATGGGATGGGATGGGAATGGCCATTGGCCATGGCCATTGGATGGGAATGAAACAATTGTTAAAAAATGTGAAAGATGTGCAGAAGTTTGGACATCCATAAACAGCTTCAACTGACGTAATATTGTCCTAGTTCAAAATTCCATCATGGAAGATAGGCCTGTCACCGTGCAAGGGATTTGTGATACACTGGAGCTAACAATAGAAACACTAGAACGAATAATTGCAAAAAAAAAAAAAAAAAAAAAAAAAAAACTGTCTAAGAGACGTTTCTTCTCGCTGGGTTCCACGAATGTTTAATGACGATCAATAAGAGGCAAGGGTTCGATAAAGTGTTGCAAATTGTTGTGATAATGGATGAATCACAGAAACAAAGCGTCAGACGATGCAACACACTGGCATCCAATGAGAAGGTGCTGTACGCTATCTTCTGAGACTCCCAGGCGAGTATTTTTGTACATTTTTTGATGTAGAATTTTTTCCAAAATTGATTGAGAAACGACCACAAATGGCAAATGGCAATATCACCCTCCATATGGACAATGCACCGCCACACCGTGCTAATATTGTTACCTCATTATTGGCTGACCACGGTATTGAACTTCTGCCACATCCACTCTACGCATCTGATTTAGCCACGAGTAACTTCTCATTGCTCCGAAACCTCAAGGATTCTCTTCATGGACGCCATTTTTTCAGTAAATCATCTCTGGGAAGTGCTATTTTTCAGTATCTGAAAAAATGACTATGCTATCTTCCAAAAAAAATGACTATGCCAATTGCTACACAAAATGTACGGAGCGATTGCAACTGGGTATCAAAAAAGAGGGATACTTTGTTGAGAAATTTCCTTGTTCTTGGAAATTAGAACGAAACGACACGCACTTTTGATGTATATGTAATGTTTTTTTATGCATAATTAATTAACAATTTTTTGAAATATTTTATACGTGAATACTTTATTCGATTAGCGAAAACCGCATTGAAGTATGACCAGCGGTAAATACTAATATTTGTTATATTTATATATTGCCTTATGTATAAAAATGAATATGTTTGTTTGGTTGGTTGGTATGGAAATCCACACCTTTGACTTGACATACGTCAAAGTGATTTTATCTATGATACCATACTTTCGAAGAGACTGTAGGCTAAAGATAACTTTTTGCTTCGTATCAGAGATACAGCGGGTCAATGGGTCAAGTGGGTCAAGATTTGTGAGTGGGTTGTGGGTCAACATGACGTAACCCGCTGCGACCCACCACCATAGGCGGAACTAGAGGGGGGTCAGGGGGCGGCCGTCCCCAGAATTTTTCTACTGGACGAAAATAGTGTTATTAATTTATGTCAATTTAGGCATAACAATTTTAATGATGCTTTCGTTCAACATACTTACACTAATAGGGCCTTATGCACAGTCGTTTTGAAGTACGGTATATTAGTCATACTAAACACCTGACTACTGCAGGAAACATATGTTAGTCAAATTCTTTAATATGGCACTAACCACGAGTCAGAACGACTCTGCATAAGGCCTGTTGTGTCTATACTCGTCCGCCCATCGATTTTTTTTAAAAAACATGATCTACTGCCTGGATGTAATAAAATCCCTGGACTAATGTGATAGTGAGCAGTATAGCGATCTCTCAACTTGCGCTATATGCGTTCTTTTTTTTATTTGATAGGTTCATTAATGTAAATTATTTTTGCATTGTTTCAAGTAATCAACATTATTGACGGAGTAAGTTGATATGTATGATAGACCAGTCTTATTGTTATTATTTTATTTATAGCATAATAATGTTTGAATATTTAAGATTCTCATAGCAACTTATTAAGGTACACTAAAATCTACAAAAAATTAAATGAAATCTTAAGTTCCAAGGTCAGGCCGGCAAGGCTAAAGGAAACGGTGATGAGAAATAAATGAAATGGTGGAATGAACAAAGTGAGAGGAAACGGGGGAACCCCGAGGAAACCCACGCACACGGTGTTTGTCAACCGCAAAGTTCACTTGGAGCGAACTGGGATCGAACCAGGGATCCCACGTACCATAGGTGCACGCCACCGCAGTAGAAACTCCCGAAATGTCAGCAGAAAAGAAATATTTTAAAATACGAAAAACGTATATTGCCTTCCAGTTCACTTGTTTCTCTCCATATGCAATTACTTTATGTTGCCCAAATAAAGTATAGAAAACTGAATTCAGTGATAGGAAGGTAAAATTGGTACGAAATTCAGGTGGGCTGTAGGTGCCATGTCTCCTGGTATAGTGTGTCCCTAGAACGTACAACTTCCCCTACCTTACATATATTCACAGAAAAAAATAAAAAGAAATAGATTGTTTTTATAAGAAATTAAAGAACACAGATACTGTGTAAGATCAAATATGTAATTTCCTTATAAGGCACCACTGTTTTATTAAGGAAATGCACAAATGCCTGTGAAGTTACTAACATTGCATGCGATCCAGATCGGATGGACTTTCGATAAGTGGTACAAACAGAAAAACAATTATTTTTTAAATAAGATTTTTTGAGGGTCCGGATCCGGTGGACCCCTCCGAGAGTGTCCCCTGGTTGTAACCATATTTTCCGACGATGACACTAACGATGCCACTACAAGAGTACCGTAAGACAGACATCATCAGGGGTTACTTTGCACAAAATATGAAAAGAGTTTCACAGTCCTCTGTCTGCAGAGCCATTAACAGTAAAATGAAAGTTTCAACTGCCACCGTAAGATAGAACATCTAGCTATGTTTTGGCTATAATATTGGGGGTTTGTTGTTATAGAAGTATGAAAAACAGTCACTGTAAAGGTCGCCAAAATTTGAAAGATATCACGTACAAGAATTTAAGTGAAATTTAAGTCAGTTTCGTAGAATATGACAGTATATAATGGAACTTTGATGCAATAGTTGAAATTGAAATGTGAAACGTTTTAAAGTCATAAAAAAGTAAAACTGGAAGAAGGCGGTTTCAGCCTCTACCCGGGGATACTTTGCACCGGTCCAAAATACCGCTTAGATAGGAAATTATTACTACTGGGACCTCCTGCATTCTAAATTTAGGTAAATTTCCTATTTATGTAGATGCCGGATTGAATTTCCTGTTGGAAAATAAATTATGAACAGTGGCGGATCCAGAAAATAGTTTGAGAAGGGCTTCACTCAGAAAGGCTTCCTTCTTTTAGAAATCACTAGACTTTTAGGAGGTCTTGAAGCTTATACGCATAGGAATATCTAACATTAGATTAAAAAAAGAAAAAAGAAAGAAATCATGCAATTTGGGTGGGCTTCAGCCTGAAAATTCCAAACACCACAAATCTCCCACTGATTATGGTTGGGATGATATTCTTGGACATATAGAATAACCAAGGCAAATCAGTTTACGGGGATTTTTTTCTGTTCCTGAGTTGGTATGTTTGTGGGACATATGCTAAACTATTAGAATGTGATTCCTGTGCCGGTACCACAAAAAACAATTTTCTTGACAAATATTAGTAATTCATACTATGTATCGATACCAGTACCCTCATTCTAACATCAATATTTGTAGACTACATGCAGTTTTGTGTAGAAAGTAAAATATATAAACACTGAAGGGAAATCATTCCACAGAAACTTTATGTTCGTATGTTCAACATACTTTTTTGTATGTTGTGCAAAGTAACCCCACCTATGGGGTTACTTTGCACCAAAGTCTATATTTCAGTATATCTAACTATGGTCATACTGAATGTTTACTAATGAACTTGCACTAACGTTTTCCTTATGTATCTAGCTATTATATGTTTAAAATGCAGTGTTCTAAATCATTACGTTTGTAAGTTACATGCGATTTTTTATAAAATTCCTTAAATCTTGTGCAAAGTAACCCCGTCTTACGGTATGCTAAGAAGCTCGTACGTAATTTAGGAATATACCAGAGTTGTCTTATATATGCTGCAAAACATTGAATATATTGAATATATAAAATCACAAAAATGTGTCGCTAACTGCAATTTAAGCAATTAGGCTATATTCATATTTAAATATATTGCAGTGCATGAATGCGTAGCATAGTTTTTTTATAGTTATCCTAATAAGTTTTTACATTGTAAGGTTGTAGACAACACCCACTTACTATCTTTAAGAGAACTGTGTTAGTTTTGACTTTAAGACACGTAAATTTTTAGTGTATTGTAACTTAACTAATAGAAATTTGTACCTACTACCAATCTTAGGGATGTTTTCACTACAAATTTATGCTACTGCTGTCCCTCAAGTCCATCTATAATTCTTCTCCTCCCATATTGTTAACCTGTTTCTCCTCTAATTGCATTTTTTAAAATTTTTTAAATTGTATGGAAAATTAGCCAACTATATTTCTTCGATTCGGTAGTTTCATATGCTATTATTTGCTTTTTAGTTAAAAATGTTTTGTGTATAAAAAAATATTGTATTTCTTTGTTCGCAGTGGTTTGTATAATTAAGCTGTAACACTAGTAATTGTTATTAAGTATTTTGCCTTTCGGCAGATCCTCGGAATAAAGATTTTTTTTTTTCAATTTTAGATTTAGGCCTGGATATGTTTCTTTCACGTTTTCTGATCTTCAGTTTCCTCTTTTAACTTCCAATGTTTTCTTCTGCTTCAAAAATAATCGATCATTTGTGTTCTTCTTCTTCCTACTCTTCGGTTTCCTTCCATCTTTCCTTCTATGGCGGTGTCAAAAAGACAAATTCTTCGCAAGATGTGTCCAGTCCAATTGGCCTTCCTACGAAGGATGCTGGCTAGAAGGTCCTCTTCTCTTCTATCCGTTTTAAAACATCTTTGTTTGTTGCTCTTTCTGTCCATTTTATTTTCTTCATCTTCCTCCAACACCACATTTCGAAGTTCTCTAGATATGTCTTCTCTAACTTCCGTAATGTCCAATTCTCTGAACCATACAGTCCAATGCTCTAAATATAGCACTTGACCAACTTCTTCCTAAGTCCAATATTGAGCCTGCTAGTTAAGAGTGATCTTTTCTTGTTGAATGCTTCTTTAGCTATGGCAATTCTTGACCTGATCTCTTTGGTGCAGTAAGCGTCTCTTGTCAAAATATTTCCCAGATATTTGAAATTCTCGACCTCCTCAAGTTCTTTTTCTTCTACTCTGACCCGTAAGGGTACGTTTCCTCGGAATATTCTCATGACTTTCGACTTTTCGATGTTGATTTCAATTCCATATAATTTTCCGGTGTCAACTATTTTGTCAATCATCTCCTCTAGTCTATCTTCGGTTCTAGTTATAATAACTGTATCATCTGCATACTTGATCTTGTTAATGATCTGTCCTCTCTGTCCTGCAATTTTGAAATCTCCAATTGAACAAGGACAACGATTTATTGCAAAACTTGAAAAGGTGTAGAAGTAAACTGAGAACATGATAGTTAACGTTTACCAATGTACTTTCGCTCAGAATTGCACAAGTAAAACAGTAGTAGTATTGGCCCCACTTTGCCGAACTTTTTGGCCCCTGGGTCCCTGCCTCAGGACCCATGGTCCCTGGCCGGGGTCAATGACCTAGGGGTACATAGGACCACCCCCTCTAAATTTTGGCAGGGGTACCATGGCCCACCCCCTAAATTTTGGCAGGGGTACATAGGACCACCCCCCTTAAATTTTGGAAATTGCCAAATCTAAAAATTTGGTATGGTAGCCTAGGACCATAGTATGTACCTCTATTAGTATTGGGTGTCTATGTCGTTCCCTTTCATGGGTAAAAAATTGCCAAAAAGTCAAATTTCGGGGGGTTTTGACCTAATTTATCCCCTTGGATGAGGTGTTATTACCCTATATGGTTATATGGGCGTATACAGGGGTCCATTCCCTTTCATAAGACATGTGTATATTAATGCACCCCTTGAAAAATTTGGGAGGGGTACCTTGGCCCACCCCTTAAATTTTGGAAATTGCCAAATCTAAAAATTTGGTATGGTAGCCTAGGACCACAGTATGTACCTCTATCAGTATTGGGGGTCAATGTCGTTCCCTTTCATGGGTAAAAAAATTGCCTAAAATTCACATTTCGGAGGTTTTTGACCTAATTTATCCCCTTGGATGAGGTGTTATTACCCTATATGGTTATATGGGCGTATACAGGGGTTCATTACCTATCATAAGACATGGGTATATTAATGCACCCCTTGAAATTTTTGGGAGGGGTACCTTGGCCCACCCCTTCAATTTTGGAAATTGCCCAATTTCAACATTGGGTATTATAGTACAGGACCCTAATATGTATTATGATAAATTTGGGTGGTCCACCTCATTCCCTTTTAGGGGTAAAAAATTGCCAAAAATTCAAATTTCGGGGGTTTTTGACCTAATTTAT
This sequence comes from Thermobia domestica, assembly GCF_964235325.1. NCBI lineage: Eukaryota > Metazoa > Arthropoda > Insecta > Zygentoma > Lepismatidae > Thermobia > Thermobia domestica. The sequence goes on from NC_137470.1 coordinate 91,580,585, forward strand.
CCCCTTGGATGAGGTGTTATTACCCTATATAGTTATATGGGCGTATACAGGGGTCCATTACCTTTCATAAGACATGGGTATATTAATGCACCCCTTGAAAAATTTGGGAGGGGTACCATGGCCCACCCCTTAAATTTTGGAAATTGACCAATTTAAACATTTGGTATTATAGCACAGGACCCTAATATGTATCGTGATAAATTTGGGCGGTCCACCTCGTTTCCTTCTAGGGGTACAAAATTGCCAAAATATAAACGTAAGCAATACGTTATACCACGTGTTTGGTTTTTGATCGATTTTATCCCCTTTGATGAGGTGTTATTATCCTATATAGTTATATGGTCATGTATAGGGGTCCATTACCTTTCATAAGATATGGGTATATTTGTGCACTCCTTTAAAAATTTGGGAGGGGTACTTTGGCCCACCCCTTTAATTTTGGAAATTGCCCCTTTTACATGTTTGGTATTATAGTATAGAACCCTAATATATATTACTATAAATTTGGGTGGTTCACCACGTTTCCTTTGATGGGTACGAAATTGCCAAATTTTAGTACAACCACGTGTTTGGTTTTGGCTCATTTTATCTCCTTGGATGAGGTCCTATTACCTTATATGGTTATATGATCATGTATAGGGGTCCATTCCATATCCCCTTAAATTTTGGAAATTTTCCAATTTAAGCATTCGGTATCATAGTACATGACCTCAACATGTATCATGATAAATTTGGGTGATCCATCTTGTTCCCTTTCATGGGTAAAAATTACTAAAATATAAACATAAGCAATATGTTGTACCATGCGTTTGGTTTTTGGCCCAATTTCTTCCCTTTGATGGGGTTCTATTACCTTATATGGTTATATGGTCATGTATATGGGTTCATTTCCTATCATAAGACATGGGTACATTGACGCACCCCTTGAAAAATTTGGGAGGGGTATTTTGGCTCATCCAGTCGGTTGTAGAAATTGTTTTAATATAAGCATTTGGTATCATAGTACAGGACTTCAATATGTACCACTATAAATTTGGATGGTCCACATCGTTCCCTTTCATGGGTAAAGAACTACCAAAAATCGAATTTCGGAGGTTATTGACACCTATTTAGCACGTTATATGGTTTATTACCTTTATATGTTTATGTTCCCTTTTAAATTTGGGAATTATCAAATAACAAAATTCGGTAAACGTTTTCTAGGACCCATTGGTGTTCCTCTTATGGCCAAATATTCAAAATTTAAATGTTATTGACCGGTTTTATTATTGAATAAGTACAGGATTTATTACTTTTTTTTCATAAGACACAGGTGTATTTGTGTACCAATCTTAAATTTTGGGAGGGGGTACATTTCTTATTGTCGTATCAATAATTGGTAATTGGATAGTATATCATTCATTGGGTAAATCATTGTCAAATATGAGTATGATCACGTGATCAGTTATTAACCTATGATGGGATTAGGAGTCCAGGACATTGGTACATTAAAACTTTGTAGTATAATTTAAGAATTGTCAAATGAAATTACGTCATTGGTTTTGATTATTCACGCCAAATATAAACGTAAGCAAGACGTTGTACCACGTGATTGTCCTTGATGAGGTAGTGTACAGGGATTCATTTCCTTTGTTGTGGTACTTCTTAAGTTTGAGTACACACACTTCTAGAAAACAGTTGGTTCTACTCAGGTAAACAATTGACGGACATTATTGACCTTATTGAACATATAATAATATGATTAACTCTAAGACTTAGGTATATCAGGAGAAGTATTCTTTAAATTTGGGAATGGTGATAAACAGAATTTTAACATAAGGCGCGAAATTAGAAACAATACATTGAACTTTAGTCACAGCTCATAGTCTAAGATCATTGGTGGTGATTGATTTGAAATCTGATAGCTATCCTTATTGAATCTTATGACTCATAGACGAAAGGCAATACATGCTACAACACTGGCAAAGTTATTGTTAATGCAATTTGATTGGTTGATCACTATCTTTCCTGCAATCTGATTGGTTGATCACTATCTTTCGTGCAATCTGATTGGCTGATGATTTTCAAATCTTTGCTGTATTCAGTTTTAAGTTTTGTTTAACATTTAAAAATCTTGGTTTCGTTCAACATTTTGCACTCACTGATAAATATGATCAAAACCGTTTATTTGTTAATCGAATAGTTAAAAACCGGATAAAGTTTGACGGTTAACCGTGAAACGTAAAATTTTTTAGTTTGAAATTTTTTTGCTTGAAATTTGCATAATTTTAATTCCAGTTGAAGTCTTTTAAGGTCTAATGCAATATCAATTGGTGGAAACTCAATGTCCATTTGATCACAAATAAACTGTTTATCAATACAGGTATGCACTAGCCGGAACTGTTTAGAACAAAAACATCTGGCAACGTTGTTTATCATGGTGCAATAGTACACGTCAGAACATAATAATGCAACGTCATCAGTTTTGCATCATATATAAGTATCGTTCGAGTTAGTATTCATGATAACGTCATCATGGCTACTTGTCTGCAGTTTCTAAACACACGTGATGTGATGAAATCATTTACCAAGATTACTGATTTACAACAGAATGTACCTTATAGAATCTTAGCTAGCCAAATGATCCCTACAAAGTTTGGATTAAGAATCGTAGTGAAGCTTGAAAATGATAAGAATATAATTTTACCAGCAAGATATTTACCCATGGAACCATCAAAACAAGAAGAACTGCTGCGTTTCTTAAATACTGGATCTGTATCTTTATGTTACAAAGGATTCTTGGGTCGAAGTCATCAACTTGAATTTAGTACACAGCCAGATTCGTCAGCCATTGTGATGAAATCATGAATCAGCACATTTCTTTCCAATGACGTCAGCTGTAGTTGTATGAATGTGGTTGGTCGGCATGACGTCAGCAACTGTGATGAAATCATGAATTCAAACGTCAGCACATTCCTTACCAATGACGTCAGCAATAATTATAAACCAGCAAATACAGTGTCATCCCACGAAATCATTTGAGCAAGTGCTTTTCAGGAGGAAAGATGTGTACTTCTAACGATAAAGAGTTCATCTTCGCAAGCTATTATCCAATAAATATATTTCAAACAAAACATGTGATGATTGGTATCAGTGCTAGAACATTTGAACCTGTGATTCGATTGGGCAAAGCAGAACAATTTGGTGTACAACTGACCTGTGAAGAATGGCAAATATTATGTTCACGAATCGACCAAATGAACGATTATTTTCATGATGAGCTAAATGTGACCATAGTCAAATCATTAGGCTCAAATCATGAAGTGGTGCTGCGTACAGTCCTCGAAGAGAAGATGGTGCTGTTACGTAAAAAGAGTACATTCCATGTCCCTCGTAACATGGTGTATCTAACACAAACGGAATGGAACAAATTCATCAGCGTATTTCAGTGTGTGAAACATGCAGTGGAAGTGTGCAACAAAACTAGTATATTCCTGAAAAAGTACTATTTTGAAAAATGTGTTATGCATATTGTACAACATGTATCTAGATATTGTGAGGTTGTCAACATCGTTCCTGGGTGCATACCTGTATTGATAAACAGTTTATTTGTGATCAAATGGACATTGAGTTTCCACCAATTGATATTGCATTAGACCTTAAAAGACTTCAACTGGAATTAAAATTATATGCTAAAGACAAACTAGTGCAAGAAGTTCAAAATACATTGTATCGACAATATCCAGAACCACTATCTGGTATGGATGTATGTGGAGTGTAATAAAATGATCCATTTCAATGAATTGTGTTTTTTTAATTCAAGTACAACCCCAGGTTCTGACGTGTACTATTGCACCACAATGTTGTCAAAGATTTTTGTTCTAAACAGTTCTGGTTCTTTACTAATAGGTGCACAAACTTTTAAAAATCTCAACTCAAACTTTGAAACAAAAATTTCAAACAAAAATCTTTGAAACAAAATTTTGAAACGAAAAAAAAATTCAAACAAAAAATTTCAAACCAAAAAAAATTCAAACAAAATTTTGAAGCGAAAAAAATTTCAAACAAAATTTTGAAACAAAAAATTTCAAACAAAAAAATTGGAAACGAAAAATTTTAAACAAAAAATTTTAAACAAAATTTTCGAACAAAAATTTTCAAACAAAAAATTTCAAACGAAAAAATTTTCAAACAAAAAATTTCAAACGAAAAAATCTCAAACAAAATTTTGAAACAAAAAAATTTGGAAACGAAAAAATTTTCAAACAAAAAAATTTCAAGCAAAAAAAATTCAAACTAAAAAATTTTACGTTTCACGGTTAACCTTCAAACTTTATCCGGTTTTTAACTATTCGATTAACAAATAAACGGTTTTGATCATATTTATCAGTGAGTGCAAAATGTTGAACGAAACCAAGATTTTTAAATGTTAAACAAAACTTAAAACTGAATACAGCAAAGATTTGAAAATCATCAGCCAATCAGATTGCACGAAAGATAGTGATCAACCAATCAGATTGCAGGAAAGATAGTGATCAACCAATCAAATTGCATTAACAATAACTTTGCCAGTGTTGTAGCATGTATTGCCTTTCGTCTATGAGTCATAAGATTCAATAAGGATAGCTATCAGATTTCAAATCAATCACCACCAATGATCTTAGACTATGAGCTGTGACTAAAGTTCAATGTATTGTTTCTAATTTCGCGCCTTATGTTAAAATTCTGTTTATCACCATTCCCAAATTTAAAGAATACTTCTCCTGATATACCTAAGTCTTAGAGTTAATCATGTTATTATATGTTCAATAAGGTCAATAATGTCCGTCAATTGTTTACCTGAGTAGAACCAACTGTTTTCTAGAAGTGTGTGTACTCAAACTTAAGAAGTACCACAACAAAGGAAATGAATCCCTGTACACTACCTCATCAAGAACAATCACGTGGTACAACGTCTTGCTTACGTTTATATTTGGCGTGAATAATCAAAACCAATGACGTAATTTCATTTGACAATTCTTAAATTATACTACAAAGTTTTAATGTACCAATGTCCTGGACTCCTAATCCCATCATAGGTTAATAACTGATCACGTGATCATACTCATATTTGACAATGATTTACCCAATGAATGATATACTATCCAATTACCAATTATTGATACGACAATAAGAAATGTACCCCCTCCCAAAATTTAAGATTGGTACACAAATACACCTGTGTCTTATGAAAAAAAAGTAATAAATCCTGTACTTATTCAATAATAAAACCGGTCAATAACATTTAAATTTTGAATATTTGGCCATAAGAGGAACACCAATGGGTCCTAGAAAACGTTTACCGAATTTTGTTATTTGATAATTCCCAAATTTAAAAGGGAACATAAACATATAAAGGTAATAAACCATATAACGTGCTAAATAGGTGTCAATAACCTCCGAAATTCGATTTTTGGTAGTTCTTTACCCATGAAAGGGAACGATGTGGACCATCCAAATTTATAGTGGTACATATTGAAGTCCTGTACTATGATACCAAATGCTTATATTAAAACAATTTCTACAACCGACTGGATGAGCCAAAATACCCCTCCCAAATTTTTCAAGGGGTGCGTCAATGTACCCATGTCTTATGATAGGAAATGAACCCATATACATGACCATATAACCATATAAGGTAATAGAACCCCATCAAAGGGAAGAAATTGGGCCAAAAACCAAACGCATGGTACAACATATTGCTTATGTTTATATTTTAGTAATTTTTACCCATGAAAGGGAACAAGATGGATCACCCAAATTTATCATGATACATGTTGAGGTCATGTACTATGATACCGAATGCTTAAATTGGAAAATTTCCAAAATTTAAGGGGATATGGAATGGACCCCTATACATGATCATATAACCATATAAGGTAATAGGACCTCATCCAAGGAGATAAATTGAGCCAAAACCAAACACGTGGTTGTACTAAAATTTGGCAATTTCGTACCCATCAAAGGAAACGTGGTGAACCACCCAAATTTATAGTAATATATATTAGGGTTCTATACTATAATACCAAACATGTAAAAGGGGCAATTTCCAAAATTAAAGGGGTGGGCCAAAGTACCCCTCCCAAATTTTTAAAGGAGTGCACAAATATACCCATATCTTATGAAAGGTAATGGACCCCTATACATGACCATATAACTATATAGGATAATAACACCTCATCAAAGGGGATAAAATCGATCAAAAACCAAACACGTGGTATAACGTATTGCTTACGTTTATATTTTGGCAATTTTGTACCCCTAGAAGGAAACGAGGTGGACCGCCCAAATTTATCACGATACATATTAGGGTCCTGTGCTATAATACCAAATGTTTAAATTGGTCAATTTCCAAAATTTAAGGGGTGGGCCATGGTACCCCTCCCAAATTTTTCAAGGGGTGCATTAATATACCCATGTCTTATGAAAGGTAATGGACCCCTGTATACGCCCATATAACTATATAGGGTAATAACACCTCATCCAAGGGGATAAATTAGGTCAAAAACCCCCGAAATTTGAATTTTTGGCAATTTTTTACCCCTAAAAGGGAATGAGGTGGACCACCCAAATTTATCATAATACATATTAGGGTCCTGTACTATAATACCCAATGTTGAAATTGGGCAATTTCCAAAATTGAAGGGGTGGGCCAAGGTACCCCTCCCAAAAATTTCAAGGGGTGCATTAATATACCCATGTCTTATGATAGGTAATGAACCCCTGTATACGCCCATATAACCATATAGGGTAATAACACCTCATCCAAGGGGATAAATTAGGTCAAAAACCTCCGAAATGTGAATTTTAGGCAATTTTTTTACCCATGAAAGGGAACGACATTGACCCCCAATACTGATAGAGGTACATACTGTGGTCCTAGGCTACCATACCAAATTTTTAGATTTGGCAATTTCCAAAATTTAAGGGGTGGGCCAAGGTACCCCTCCCAAATTTTTCAAGGGGTGCATTAATATACCCATGTCTTATGAAAGGGAATGGACCCCTGTATACGCCCATATAACCATATAGGGTAATAACACCTCATCCAAGGGGATAAATTAGGTCAAAACCGCCCGAAATTTGACTTTTTGGCAATTTTTTTACCCATGAAAGGGAACGACATAGACACCCAATACTAATAGAGGTACATACTATGGTCCTAGGCTACCATACCAAATTTTTAGATTTGGCAATTTCCAAAATTTAAGGGGGGTGGTCCTATGTACCCCTGCCAAAATTTAGGGGGTGGGCCATGGTACCCCTGCCAAAATTTAGAGGGGGTGGTCCTATGTACCCCTAGGTCATTGACCCCGGCCAGGGACCATGGGTCCTGAGGCAGGGACCCAGGGGCCAAAAAGTTCGGCAAAGTGGGGCCAATACTACTACAGTAATAGAAAATTATGAGTTTTCAAGATTTTAGGTAGTTATTTAGTAGCAACTGAATATCGGTAATATATAATTTTAAGCAAATTTCTGATGTAATAGATTTTCACTGAACTGTTACATGACAGTGTAGTGTTAGGAGAACTTAATAACTTGAAGAGATGATTATGAGTGTGGGGTAAGGGGGACTCAGAAGGATATATATATGCTCCCCATAGGAAAATATCCTAGTTACGCCAATGCCCACCACCCACCGTGACCCACTCTGATCCACCGACCCACTCTGGTCAGTCCATTGTAGATAGCAACTTCTGAACACTGGTGAATTTGTCTACGTTTTACTTTCAAGGTCTCCACGTTTCTTCCTTTTTCATTTCTTCCTATTTACTTACCTGAGATAAGCATATCTAAGTGCATAAAGAACTTCAGACAGTTTTGGGTATTGATTTTTGTAATTGTAATAATAGCTACAGCACTTACTACTTGGTTTTCGAGATACAGTCTGTGAGTTTTTAGAGTATCTAACTACTGGAAAAAATATATTTGGAAATACCTGCGATACATTAATTATTATATAAAGATTTGAATGCAACTATGTGTGACTGATGATTATGGCCAAATGGTAAAGCCAAATGAAATGACTTTTGGTATATAGTTAGGCCTAAATTCTAACTGAATTCTAATTGATGTTATCATATCGCTTTCATTATAATACATATACTAAGGGGGAGTAGGGACCCAATTTTTTGTGAAAAATTGAGAATCCCACAAGCCGTTCCACTTAGAGAGCTGAAATTCAGTACAGTAACTCTGTATTAAAAATACACAGAACGTATTCTAGCATTTTTTTAAATTCTGTTTTATGCAGACGCACTTTCTATAGGGGAGCAGGAAAATTCGGTGTGGGAAAATTCGGTGTAAGAAAACTCGGTGTAGGAAAATTCGGTGTACGGAAAACTCGGTGTGAGGAATGTTAGGTGTAAAGAAAGATTCGTTGTAGTAGACGTAGGATTTATTAAAAACTCAACTTTGAGGATAAATGAGCGTATTAGTTTTAGCTTCAAACTTGTGTAGAACGTACTTTTACTGTCTACTATAACAAATTTTAAAAAATTGTAATCGTGAAATAATTTGAATTCTAGATTTCGATGGATTTTAATATTTCATGACTTGTACATGACGAGAAATTAGTTTTTCGATGTCAGCCCGTATGATTTAGCGAAGCGTAGAGGCCACTGCATTCAATGTACCAGCATTTAATGTGAAACTCAAGCTTTTATGCTGTTCTAGAATTTTCGACTTCCAAAAATAGAGGTAGGTTACTGGTAGAGTAAAGTTGAAAATTGAAGATCTTAAAAAAACAGGTCCAACTATTTCATTTATATTTTATAAGTAAATGTTTAAATCTAAATTCTTCAAAATCTTCATAGTTTATTTATCATATGTTACTCATAATTGTAAAAATAAATGCAACTAAAATGTCTAGCTCTGATTGGAGAAGTCAATAAGGAGCCAATAGGATTACAGTACTTGTTTAGCTTAACTTAAGGTAAACAAGCCGAAGTGTCTGATTGGAGGAGAAGTGAATAAGAAGCTAATAGGGTTACAGTATTTGTTTAGCTTTTGCTTAAGCTCAACAAACAATTGAGAAGGAATATATAAACAAGCTAATGGTTTGATTTCTGCATATTAACATCAATCTGTGGTTAAGACGGACATCATAAATAATTGATCCGATTCTTCCTTGTCTTACTCAGAAGCGATCCTGTTTCCTGCAATTTATTCATTAACTACCATATTATGTTCCTGTCTGGGGCAGAACGTGAGGCAAAAATGCAAATGCCCTTTGCGTAGCAACAACAGATCCTGTTCTCCAAAAACTTTTTAACGATAAAATCACGTTGCTCCAAAGAGTACATTATTGTAACTCTGTCCTGATCATATTGATACAGTAGCACAGCATAATTCTTAATACAACGGCCCAGTTTCCTGTTTCTTATTGACCTTCGCTAGGTTGCCATCTAACGAAGAACCTCTAATCTCCACACCGCACCTCACCTAATACCAATTCGTTACAGTGGCGAATATTTGCTGTTTTTCTAGAGGCGTGGCCGATATTACCCCAAATGAATTTAAACGAGTAAACATAATTCCATAAATCTCCTATCCTTCGTTGATCATTTGCCACAAATCGCATGAAAATCGGATTTCAGTTAGAAATTCTAGACCCAAATGAACTCCGTGAGTTTTAAAAGAATCACCTTGTATATGTTCTATGATGTACTATAGGGAAGGTGTTTTTAGTTGTTCTTATAACCACTGGCGTCTCTGGAATGTAAAATTTGGGGGGGGGCATCAAAGAAAGTGATTTAGATGGTACTACCTAGTCCAACCTGTTTATTATCTTCGATTCCATTTACGGACCCAATATTGGAGGGGACGCGTCCTCCCGCCAGAGACGCCCATGCCTATAACTATTCTCTGAACTTATAGTTGTAATTGTTTTATTTCTGACAAAAAGTGTCAGCTTCATTGCGTGATGAAAAGTGGTTTATAGTAATACCTCGCAAAAGACATGCAAGAGGTATTGGACTCAAGGCAAAAAAATATATTTGCTTTTCTTGAAATAGGTAATTACATTTTATTCGTTACATTTTATGGTTTTCGTTTTCACAATATGAAGTGTCTGTCGTAAATTATCGTAAGTGGTAATATTCAATATGTATTACACCGAATTTACCTTACACCTAAATTTCCCCACACCGAGCTTTCCGTACATCGAATTTTCTGCACACGGAATTTTCCTACACCGAGTTTTCTTACACCGAAATTTCCTACACTGATATGGGAAATTGGTAGTAGATTAATTTGTACAAATATTCGAAAACGATCGATATTAGATGAGAAACAATTATTAATTGAAAAACAAGAAATACAGTGCTTCGCGTTATATATCCAATATTTTCTATTATAATAATTCCTGAAGTTTGTGCTTATTAGCCTATCTATATGGAGCGTTCAGAGCACAAGGCAATTAAGCATAAAGTTGTGAGATAAATAGAGAAAATTTGTACTGTAAGCTTAATTACATTGAAATTTTAAGTCTTGTACGGTATGCTTAATTATATGGAAGATTTTACACTTTTTTCTCTTTTCTTTGGTATACTATACCTTGATTTGAGACTTTCAAATTTCATTCTATTTTCCACTGAAAAGTATCTATAATTCAACACATGATATATGATAATTAAATTGAAATTCATCGTAATTTAGCTCATGACAAACACTTTATCATTTTATATCGTAAAGGCCAGATCCACTGGTATTGTAACAGAGCGGTGTTTGAGCGATTGACCGTAGAAATTTAAACTCCGATTAATGATAGTTGCACAGACTTGTTTTATAAGGGTAACCAAGAAAGTTGTGTCGCTTTTGTGGAGGTCAGTGTTCAATTGGCTCTCACACCGTGGGTTGAATGCGAATGGAGATAAGACGAAGATCAATTGTTGGTGTGGGTATATCCAGCATACTACCTGGTTGTGGCAATTCAGTTACACCGTGAACTTGCGTAAGGACAGAGTGAACTTGGGACCTCCACAGAACGTAATAAGGGCGTGTAAGCTGTATGAGTTCAAACTGGGGCCAATCGCCGCTGTAGCGGGGCGGAAGATATGCCAGGCCTTTGTTGATGATATGCAGCGGTGGTTTAACAAGTTTAAGGACTGTGACGAAACACTCGAAGACGCACCACGTGCCGGAAGATCAACACATGTACAAAATAGGCAGCAATTGAGGCGAACAGTGGCTAGACATGTGAGGAACTGACACTACAATTCAGTGTAAGTGGAGAAACCATTCGGCAGCACCTCCAACAACTTGGGAAGCACTACAATTTGGGTCAATGGGTTCCAGATGATTTGACTCCGGGTCAGAGGGCGACGAGAGCAGACACCTGTGTTTCTTTGCTGTCTCGTCTGAGGAAAGAGCCATTTCTGGTCAGAGTGTTGACATGTAATGAGAAATGCATCCTGTCCAAGGCGCCGTCATCATTGGTTAGCATCAAATGAACTGGTTCCAAAACAGCCGAAACCAGCACTGCACCAGAAGGTCCTCTGTGTGTTTTGTGGACTGGTCGCGGCATCGTGCATCGGGAACTGCTACCAGCTGGTAGATGTGTGCATGGACTCGGGCCTACAAAGCATATATCATTTCGGGCCCGGGCCGAGCTCGCGCCGTAAATTTTTAAATATACAACCAACCATATTTCTCGGGCCTTTTCGGGCCTAACTTTGTAAATATACTGTACTACGATATTTATTGGATCATTCTCTCTGGAGAACTTTTAAAGCATAACTGCAAAATTAAACCTGTAATTGCTGTAATTGTAATTCGGGCTTATTTCAGGCTCATTTGATTATCACAGGAGGTCGGTCCGGACTCGGGTTTAAGTGCTAAAACATATTTCGGACTCGGGCCGGGCCTCATCACATTTTAAATTTACGGAGCGAGCCCGGGCTAAAATTTCCGACCCGTGCAGACCTCTACCGGCTGGACAGAACATCAATGCAACTGTTTACTGACAGCAGTTGAGCCGTGTTCAAGAAAAACTCCAAACTCTGGAGCCATCACTTCTGAATCGCAAAGAGATCCTCCTGGTTCAGGACTAAGCTCCACGTGGCTAGGATGACCCGGGACATGATTCTACATCTCACTCCTGTCATGGGAAACACTGTTGCATTCGCAACGCTCCCAGGACATTGCACCGTCCGATTATTACGTGCTCCAATCCTTGGACAATCACCTTAGAGGACGTCAGTTCAAATCCTTAGGAGAGGAGCAAAATGCACTTGATACCTTCTTCGCTTCACAGCTCACCAAATTCTACCGCGATGGAATCCATAGCCTTTTAGAACGTTGCCAGAAGGTCGTCGATGTTGATGGGGACTATTTTTGATTTTCCAGGTACGTCTTAGTTGACATATCGATGTTCGAAGGTGGTGATTGAAAAAGCGACAGAACTTTCTTGGTTATATACCTTTATATTGAAAGTAAACTTTTCAGTCAGTAAAGAGGAGGACGTGGATCATGGGTCAGAGTTGATGACGATGGATTTTGGTGGGTCGGAGTGCCACAGTAGTTCATGGTGGGTCAGAGCATATCACGTGGGTCGTGGGTCACCATGGGTGGTGGGTCAGCGGGTCATGGGTCAAGTTTTCATTGACCTACGGCATCTCTGATTCGTATCGTACGGGGAAAACGAGGGGCTTCAGAAGGGAAGGGAGGGGCTTTTAACATAAATGGTTTAAAATTTATGTTAAACACAGAATATCTCATGAATTTGTCATGTTAGGAAGATGAAAATTGCTAAGTAACCTCATTTCTAGAAGTGTCTCAGAAGTTGACGTACACATGTGATTTACAATCTAGAAACAAATACTGAGAGTGTAAGACAGTCCTAGAGTGAGAAGGAAGTGACATTTAAAAATAATCGAAAACGACCGATTTTAGTGTCGAATCCCTAGTTTTCGGGCTCTCTTAAATGAATAGTGATACTTCCAATGCCATGTAAGTCCAACGGTGGCGTGGGGTTGGGGTGAGAAGGAGTGAAAAATGAAATTTCAAAAATGACTTAGGTTAGTGTCGAATGCATTCTTTTCGGGATCGCTAATGTAATTGGTGACAGGCCAGATGATATTTAAGTCCAAGTTTAGTCAAAAATGTGCACGTCAGATTACCAGGGAATTGAAAGACAACGTCAAAGGCGTTGTTCTTCCTTATTTATTCTACTCAGTTCTTCATTTTCAGTTTATGCATAAACATTATTCTTCCGATATAACGCCAAGTATTACAGCTGGTATATATAATACATGAAGTTCTGAGTGAGTGACTCATCAACCCTCAGGCCAAACCGCTTTAGTTAGTTTTAAAAGTGCATAGAATTTGTGACGTAAGGTACCACTAAGGAGGGTCTTTTAGAAATTCTAGATTGAAATATCCATATCTTCGAATTTCTGAAGGTAGAGATATGAAATTTACTATATGGACTTTCCATTTAAAACCAGTTGATAATGCTCCAAGAGCATTGCCAGAACGAACTTAAAAGAGTGGAGGGATTTAGCGGGAAGGATAACTGTCATTGATCCTAGTTGTCATCAATATCATCTGTCTACAACTTATGGCTCCTAAATATCTAGAAATTGGCCATTTTTTGGCCAATATCTCAGGAACGATAAGGTTATTGCGAAAAATTTAATCACTTTCACTGATAGTTTTTGATACTCTATCGAATAGAGGCTTCAAAACTGAAAAAAATCGGAAATAACAGACAAACGGACAGACAAACACACAGACATATAGAATTCAGTAACGTACTTTTTAAGTTCGTTGATAATTAGGGGCGTGTTTCAGCGGTTTGCAAAGGACAAAAAAGGTGGGGTTACAATTGTTATAATATGGTGGTCATATCTCGAAATTCTTTAAGATTAGAGACGGGAAAAATTGGTATTTAGACTTCTCATACCAATAGACTTAGGGCGTTTGATATTTCTCCTACAAGGGGAGAAAAAGGGCTAGAAGAGAATGGCAATATCTCGAAAGCCCTTAAGCTTAAGGATATGAAATTTTCTATTTACTTTCCATTTAAAATAATTAAAGAGTGTTTCAGCATTATTTAACATTTGTCCTAAGAACAGACAAAGGAAGTGAGAAGAAAAAAGTATTAAAGGAAGAGGATTACAATTGTTTTACTTAGATGGCCATATCTCAAAATCCCTCTGATTAGAGACATGTTATTCACAAGAAACTTGGTATTTAAGCTACTGATTAAACGAAAGTGAACAACTGCCAGAGCGTTTCTGGGAATTCCGATTTTAATGAGAGAAGAGGGGCAATTTCTATTTTTTCTCAATATAAAAAGATGAATTCAAACTTGTCAATCTCGCCATCACGTGAAGACGGGTAAAGTATCTTAAATGAATTTTTGAACACAGCTAGGACTTTTGAGCCGGGATGGGTTTCTAGAATTTCATTCTTATTGAAATTCGTATTCTAAGGAGGAAAAAGGGATTTAAATGTTTCGCAAAAATGAATGCTATTAGCGTATTCTTGCTGCGCAAAGAACGGAAACAAAGACAGAAATATGAAGTACGAGGTCATAGAATGAGCAAATGCGGGGATCTGATGTCCTCTGGGATGAAGTCCCCACCCCAGCTAGCAGAAGGCTAGTATATTATTTCTTTCAAAATATGTAAAAAAAAGAACTTCACGATGATAAATTTTCTTAACCCCTGTGTATATGAAACCCACATTACTTTGTTGATTATTTGGTTGCCGCTTGTTTTAGGATAAGTGTCATCAGCGTTGCAAGAATTATTTTAAAGTTTTTTTTAAATATATATAATTAATTAGGTAGATATATTTTTCAAATATTTTATAACTAAGAACTTTCTTTGGGAATAGCTTATTCGATTAGTGAAAACCGCATCGAACCATGGCCAACGGTTCTAGAAATAACCCCGAACACTCTTACATTGATACAAACAGGTCAAATTGAGGACCTCCTTTTCCAAGTCGCTTAACAAGTGCAAGAAAATTATGACTTTGAGAAAAGGTGCAAAAAGGTGCAAGCGAACATGCTTAGGAGTGTCTGTTGAATGTTTTCTTTGCAAGACAAGCTAATTTCGGCATTTTAATAGCAAAAGAAAAAAGTTAGGTGCAGCACCTAAGATTCCTAGTTTAACAATTACATACAGATGGACGGACGAAAAGTGTATGAAGGAGAGTAGAATTAAATCGTCCACGCTAAAAGCATTACAATCTTATACCATATTTTGTATTGGCATTCTAATCCAAAATCTGGCGCCGAGGTAGCTCAGTGGTAAAGCGTTCACCTCTGGTGCATGGGGTTCCGAGTTCAAACTCTGCTCCCACCAAATGAAGTTTGTGGTGGACAAACATCATGTGCGTGCGTTTCCTCTGGGTTCTCCCGTTTCCTCCCCCTTTCTTCATTCCACCATTTCATTCATTTCTCATCATCAACGTCTCCTTTAGTCTAGCCGGCATAACCGTGGGACGTAAAACTCAAAGATTTAATTTCATTTTTTTCTCATCCAAAATCATGTAGCATTACATTTGTGTAAGAGCAACAAATAAGGAAGTTATGTGCCCCGTCCGTAATAAAGTTTTACCATATAACTAACTGAATTCTCATTACAAAAAGTTTCAAAGAGAACTTCAAATATTCTACTTATTAGCCATATTATATTTATACATTCATTTCTTGTTAGAACTTCAAATAGGTCAATTTTGCCCCTGCCTGAAGTCATATAACGGGCCTTGAACTTTTGTTGAGCAGGGTTGAAGAAATCGTGAATCGTGATAGTAAAAGGTTTTGCGCGCGCTTTTGCCGCAGGAAACTTCTGACGGTCGCACGGTAGGGCAGGTGTGTGTCGTCATCCTGGCTGGACTCCCTGGAATTAAAAAAGAAAAGAGACCGGGTTGGCTTCGATGAGTCATATAGCCGCAAGGTGTTCCCAGCGTTGGTTTAACAGGTGCACGTAGCTGCCAGCTCGTTGTGAATAGGGGAAAGAAAGAAAAAACCACGTTGACCAGCCAAATCTGAGCGAACATGTATTTAAAACGAATATTACTCTGTTTATTTTCTGTCTAGCTTTCCATTTATCTTTGATCAGCTTCTCATGAAATATGTCAGTCAAATCGATGAGACGTGTATCACCTTAATAGAACCTTAGTATCAATACGTATAAAAGCTATTTGGTTCGTATCTCACTTTCTTTCTAAATCACTTTCCATCTAAATGTGAACAGTTCAAGGACAACCGTAGTTCATGAGTTAACTCCATAGAATTAGGAAAAAAATACTTAATAAGCAGTGTGCAACTTCCCGGAGGACAAGGGAAACACCCCCTCCCCCATTATAGTGAACATAAATTAATACTGGGGATGTAAACGGATCTAAAAATGCAAGATATAATGTAACAAAATCATTGTTTTATGATCCTGTAGCTTCTATGAAGGACATTCTTATATTTTCGAATAGCGCTAGTAATTTAATGAGTTGAGTTGATTTTGAGTTTAACGTCCCTTTTCAGCAGCGAGGCTATATGAAACGTGGACCTACTGATTAACGTGGAATCCGAAACACATGAGCTCCCGCCGGGAATCAAACCCGCGTCTCCCACGCCAAAGGTGTGCACGCTAACCGCTTAGCCACGGAGGAGCTCTCGCTAGTAATTTAATCCCATGGTATGATGAAACCATAGACCATATGAATAGCCCAGTAAATTTCGGTTTCACCACTGGATACAAGAACTGGATAAAAAAAAATATATGAATATATATGAATACATATATTGAATTCTGAGAGAAACGAAAACTTCAAAAAATCGACAAAAACAGTTCAGATTATCGTTAGTTTGTTGATCGTACTTTATGGGAAGACACAAAATAATGGAAGGCTTTACAGATGCAAATTCTATTCGACAAAGATACTGAATTTAGGACAGAATGGCAGGAGGACAAAATGGCAGGGGGACATAATGGCAGGAAATAAAGGCAGGAGGACAAAATGGCAGCGGACGAAATGGCAGGAGGACGAAATGGCAGCGGACAAAATGGCAGGAGGACGAAATGGCAGCGGACGAAATGGCAGAAGGACAGAATGGCAGGAAGTTAATTTGTGAAAAATTATAGCTCCTAGGGCTCGTATTTTTTGATTTTACCTATTGTGTTTGTTAGTAGGTAACGGTTCTCGATTTATTCATTTCTACCTCAAATGTCCAAAGCATATAAATACAGCTAAATTGAACCAAGAGCGTAAAAGAGGGTAAATATCAGTTATCCATGTCTTCTAACTTTTTTCTTAAATGTATTTCTTTTTAACCATCTTCCAATTGATATCTTGGTTTTATAATAATTCTAAGTAGTACAACTTTATTTATGACGAAAGAATTTTCCCGTGGACTCCCTCTGAATTTCTCTCAGGGTCTAGCTACCATGTGACAAAGAATTAAATCTACTAACTGCTTTCACACACAATATAATTTTGAAACTTGGGAGCCTAGTGGTATCTTTGTGTCTGTAGTATGTAATAATGCTGATACGTTATTCTCTTGAACATCTTAATGGTATTTGTCGTTTGACTTCAGAAGACTGAGTAGCCTGCAAGTACAAGTTGCCTATAGTTAAAACATATCAGATGTACGATCTTGTTTAATAAAACCTGCCCCTCCCCCTCCTCTATCTAAAAAGCCCTATATTGTTATTCACATATGAAATTCAAAGACAAAGGCAATCGTCTTTATCCAGTGATATTTTTATTTCAAGTGTAAGTATTAAAATGTGCTACGCATGGTTGCAAGAGGCTTTTTTTTTCTTTGTTAATACTGAACTTAGGTACCTAATATTGGATTTTCTTCATGAATTGATGTAAGAAGCGGCCGCGTGATTTTCGACCAATTATTTCATCACTGGTATCTATGAGCAACGAGATAACAACAGTGGAAGACAAACTTCGTTCTTCTCAAACTTGATACTTTGAAAAACTTATGAAAGTAGTTTCGTTATCCAAATACATATTCAATCAAATCAGTTTCAAAAGTAGCATTAATCTTATAATAACGTAATGGCTGTAAGAGTTACCTGTTTTTCTTTTTTTCGTAATTCAGAGATTTTTTCCTGAATTTCACTGGAGTTATGAGGAACCTTAAATTATCATGCATTGCACTTTAATCGCTCCCCTTTCATCCCCAATGCGATATTGTGTATATTTACAGCTTAGTGCAGCTTAAAGGAACCATGATCGTGCATATTTAATTTCTAACTTGCTTGCTCATAGCGTTGCCCTCGAGACGAGATGAGAATTCAGGTTTTGTCGTCTCGTGTCGTAAATGTTTGTAAAAGTCTCGTCTCTTTTTGTAAATTTATGTACAAAATATGTCCTGATTTCAGACTTAGTTTCATGTAAAAATTTATCAGAATTCTTCCAGGTTACGAAGAGTTCAAGAAAGATTGATATAACGACACTTAAATCATATTTATTAACTAGGAATGCAATGGATGTACCCGATTGCAATGAAATCAGCTGAGCGAGCTTAAACTACGTAATCATTCCTGGCCATTATGCAATAATAAATGTCATTTTTAATTGTTGACAAAAAAATCGCGTGAAAACTTTTTCCCCATGTTAAGTCTATGCAAGCGTTTTTCGGTCATTATTCCTCGATGGTGCATCGGATTTTTGATTTCGACCTATGTTCTCACTCAGCACGACATACTCTATCAGCGTGCTAAGTTTGGTTGAGATCGGCCAAACGGTCTAGGAGGAGTTCGCGGACAACCAAACGGCTAACCCGAGTATAAGAGCTTCGCTTCGCTCAGCTCAATGAAGTAAATTGAGTAATGACTTGCGTATCTTTAAACGTTGATACTATTACCTTATCAAATTGCATATGACATATATACAATTAATCGGGTCTAGGAAAATTCGGTGTACAGAAAATACGGTGTACGGAAAACTCGGTGTGGGGAAATTCAGGTGTAAGGTAGATTCGGTGTAATACATATTGAATATTACCACTTACGATAATTTACGACACTTCATATTGTGAAAACGAAAACCATAAAATGTAACGAATAAAATGTTATTACCTATTTCAAGAAAAGCAAATTATTATTATTATTATTATTATTATTATTATTATTATTATTATTATTATTATTATTATTATTATTATTATTATTATTATTATTATTATTATTATTATTTTTGCCTTGAGTCCAATATCTGTTTCATGTCTTTTGCGGGGTATTACTATGAACTACTTTTCATCACACAATGAATCTGACACTTTTTGTCAGAAATAAAACAATTACAACTATAAGTTCAGAGAATAGTTATAGGAACAACTAATAGCACCACTTTACCTCACGTTCTGCCCCAGACAGAAACATAATATAGTTGTTAGTGAATAAATTGCAGGAAACAGGATCGCTTCTGAGGAAGACAGGGAAGGATCGGACCTGGCTGGCGGATGTTGTGGAAGATGTCAGTTACCGACTCTAAGTCACCCAAGAAATCTCTATTCAACATGTGGTTTATGTGTGTTACCACTAACACTTAATTTGTATTCTTCAATTTCGCTTCAAATATCCAATATCTCATTCGAACTGTAACGTACAATGGCGAATATTTGCTGTTTTTCTTGCGGCCTGCTCTATATTACGCGAGATGAATTTAAACCAGTAAACATAGTCCCATAAATCTCCCGTCCTTCCTTGATGATTTGCAGTAAACCGCATGAAAATCGGACTTCAGTTAGAAATTCTAGAGCCAAATGGAATCCGTGACTTCTCCTCCAATCAGTCGTAGATACTTAAGTTGAGGCATTTCTTTTTACACCTTTGAGTAACATAAACAAACAATGCCATTTTTGGAGAATTTATATTTAAATATTTATTTATAAAATACATAAAATCGTCAGAATATTTTTGAAAAATCTACAATTTTCAACTTTACCCATCCAGTAACCTACATTTTTTTGGAAGTAGAAAATTCTAGGAGGCATCCTCCAAAACAGCATAAGAACTTAAGTTTTAAATTAAATGTCGATTGGTAGCGATGGTCGCTTCGCTAAATCACACGAACGGACTTCGAAAAACAAATTTTTCGTCATGTAAGGGCCATAAAATGTTAAAATCCGTCGAAATCTAGAATTCAAATAATTTCAGGAACACAATTCAATATAAAGCAATATAAAGTAGACAGTAAACAGTAAAAATGATAGTAGACAGTAAAAGTACTTCTACACAAAATTTGAACTTCAAACAAATACGCTCATTTATTCTCAAAGTTGAGTTTTTAATAAATTCTACGGTCTACTTCAGTTTGAACTTAAAACTAATACGCTCATTTATCCTCAAAGTTGATTTTTTAATAAATCCTACGGCCTACTACAACGAATCTTTCTTTACACCTAACATTTCCCACACTGAGTTTTCCGTACACCGAATTTTCCTACACCGAATTTTCCTGCTCCCCAATTAATCATATCCTATATTTTGAAAACGGGAGATCCTATGTCTACCGAAAGTTCTAGTGTTTCTTGTGAGTACTCTACAATTTGTTTCCTCCGATGATTTTTGCCCCGAGCTTCCCTTGAATTTGCCCCTATGCATATTTTATAGACTTAAAAATACAAGAGACAGTCATCAGAAAATAATGAGTACACATCCTACATATCCTCTCGTCAAAAACTTTGGAATGAGTCGAATCGATCAATTTTAATTCGCTTTCTTTGCCACAGAAACTATCTGATCCTTTGTACAATACCGAGGTTAGTTTATTCGCAAGTTAATATGGAGGATTATGCATTTTCTTTCTTTTTTTTTTTTGCTTGTTACTTAATTTTTTTTTTTTTTTTTTTTTTTTTTTTGCACATAACTTCAATAACTTTTGAAACTCACTTGAGCATATACAGATCACAGTGAGAAATAAAGGTAAAAGCTGCTTTCTTCTAGTAATACCCGAAAAGATCTTAAATAATATATATAAAAAAGAAAACGACTAAAACTAATTTCTTTCATTAAGACACTGCTGGTATGAATAGTAAGCTTGCAATATTAAGGTGTTTGTAGATGACTGTCAATTAGAATTGAAATATTATTAGCAGTTCGAATTTTGGAGCATAATGAATAAATCGAAAAGTTATGTTGAAATCTTCATTTATCAAGTAAGAAACAAAATAGTTTAAAACCCGACAATTCAAATTAACTTCCTGCCATTCTGTCCTCCTGCCATTTCGTCCTCTGCCATTTCGTCCGCCTGCCATTTTGTCCCCTGCCATTTCGTCCGCCTGCCATTTCGTCCTCTGCCATTTTGTCCTCCTGCCATTATTTCCTGCCATTATGTCCCCTGCCATTTTGTCCTCCTGCCATTCTGTCCGTTCCCCAAGATACTATCTAGTTAAGCTGGAATGGAAGTTCAACTCCAGAAATACAGATTGCGAGTGAATTGGTTCTCAAGTTTTTCCCCTCTATTAATTTCATCGATTCTACAGATCCTGATAAAAGTTTTCAGATGTACGTACGTCTAATATAACAGAGATTTCTCATTCTTTTGGTTTATGTTTCATTGGGTACCGTGTTTCACAATCTTTGCTCTCTGAAACCCAACAAACACACCAGTGCTAATCTTATGTTTAAGAAAGTGCTCCTTTAATCCCTCTTTTCCTAACTTCTACTTTCCTCAATTGTATTCTTCCGGAGATATAGGGACTGTGGTGGCTCTGTGGTAGAGCGCTCACCTCTGGTGTATGGGGTCTTTGATTCAATCCCAGCTCGCGCCGAGTGAGCATTGTGGACTGGGACGAACACCGTGTGCGTGGGTTTTCTCGGGGATATCTCGTTTCCTCCCACATTATTCATTCCACCATTTCATCCATTTCTCATCATCATCTCCTTTAGCCTAGTCGGCATAACTGTGGGACGTAAAACTTAAAGATTTCGTTTCATTTTTCTTCCGGGGATGTAAGACAAAATATTTTACACGGGTAGGACAAAGTCTTCCCGGGAAAAATCTGGCCAAAATAGTGGACTAATTGAAAACAAAAGTCTAACTGAAAAGTAATCAAATAAAAATTAGATCTAGGTACTTTCTTAAATGCATAACAAGAAACAGATTAACTTAATTTACACTGCCTGTTAAATAAATACTTAGGTGGTTCTTATTACTTATTTTATATTTCTATTTCATGTACTGTACAATTGTACATTTAACAACCTTAAATTATATGATATATATTGAATATTGTCAAAACATGGTACTAGATAACATATCTTAAACTTATGGGAGTTCTTCACAATAAAATTCAACTCATTTATATAGCTATTACTACAAAATAAACTATACAAGACGTCAATCATCCCAAAAGTAAGCCACAATTTGAGCCACAACTTAAAGAAAATTGCCAACATGAACTTCATTATGCCTGTAACTGCTACAAACCTCAACAATTTGTCGCTGATAAGGTCCTCTCTCCCTTCTTGACTCCACGACACACTGACTCAGCCTCTGCAACACATTAGAGTGCATCGATGTATACATATACTGGGCTGAAAATATCCAGCATAATAAATGTATTGATATGTCTCTGTTTTTCAAAATAAGTAAATAAATAAATAAATATAAAATGTTGATAGGCGGAATTTTGTCCTGTAAATATTGTATCCGGGGAGATTTTGTCCTGTGATCATGCCATCATTCACGGGGGAATTTTATCCAAGGGAATTTTATGTCCTTTAATTTGTCTTTAAGAGGTATCTCGTAGCAAAGCGGTTAGCTTACGCGCCTTTGGCATTGGAAACCTGACTTTGATTCCCGGTGGGATCTCATGTAGTTCAGGTGTCATGTTAAGCTGTAAGTCCACGTCTCATATACTCTCGCTGCTGAAAGGAACGCTACACTGAAAATCAATTTAAATCAAATCAAATCTGTGTTTAAAAATGTACTATTTATCTATTTTCATACTTCCCCTATTAAATAAAGCTTTGTGGTGGACAAACACCATGTTCGAGGGTTTCATCGGGGTTTTCTCTCAATTCCTCCCACTTTCTTCAATCCACGGTTTCATTCGCTCTCATCATCACCGTTTTCTTTAGCCTATATGGCATACCGTGGGACGTACAGCTGTAAGATTTCATTTGTGGCCTCGAACACTCCCTTCAGGGCTTTGAATCTATAGTTCACGATCATATTCTATCTAATATCGTACCTTATATTTCTATCTATTGACATCATTTTTTAAAATCCTTGAAGTGTAGAATGTCTGAGAAGAAATCGCTTTTGAAGAGTGTTTTTCTTTCATAAACTACTTTTACAAATTTAATTGTAAGTACAAATAAACCTATAAAAATGTATATTTATTGTTCATATTCCAACAACAATAATACTACGTTTTGTAACAAAATTGTGAAGAGAAACTATCTGAGAGCATATTTATGGAATCCGCACTCAAATCTAGTAGAACCAAACTCATTCTACGCCATCTACACTTAAGATGTGGGTGTATCTTCTCTAGATACCTTATTTGTTTGTTTTTTCAGGACATTCCCGAGGCTCTCATAATAGAAAAGGATTTTGTGTTATTTATACTGATTTTGTGTTATTTGCCAGAGTCAACCATCTTCTCACCAAACTCTGATTGTGGATGTTCTTAGATCAATTTCGGAATTTGGTACAAAGTCATCTCCTTGGAAAACATCAGTCGGCTGTGTTCTTATTTTGTATTCAACCACTACCTTAGCAGCTACCTCAGGAGTACCATCGGATTTTCAACTGCTACCCA
This sequence comes from Thermobia domestica, assembly GCF_964235325.1. Lineage (NCBI taxonomy): Eukaryota > Metazoa > Arthropoda > Insecta > Zygentoma > Lepismatidae > Thermobia > Thermobia domestica. The sequence goes on from NC_137470.1 coordinate 91,604,349, forward strand.
TATTGCTCCTCCAGCCATACAACCATTCCTCAGATCTTATGTATGCTGATGATGTTAAGCTTGAAAAGCTAATTTCATCAGAAGACTAGCTACGTTCATCCCATTTCGCTGAAGTTAAAGAAAATAAAATTCCACCTGAGAATAAATTTATACTTTTTATATATACAAAGATAAAAGATGAGGAAAGTGGACAAAGCGGAGAACTTAGTGTATTTGCCAGTATTCTGGAATAAGCAAGCAAGTTATCAACTAAATATTGACAAGAGTACTCCTCTGGACATTGCTCTTTCTAAAATTATTGATTGTACGAATGCAGGTTCGTAACGCGAAATTCAGATCTGTTGTATTTTATTACTTTCCAAACCCGCCCGAGCAAAGTGAATAATGCTTGTGAGTAAAGTGAATAGTTTTATGATAAACTAAAACGTAAAGAATACAAAGAAAATTTAACAGAAAATACGTTCTATCATAACAGATTTCGTTTTACTGTAACACAATTTGAAAATTAATGTAGCACAAATACAATATATCGATTTTTACTAAAAGATTTATGTCCATGCCTTGGACTATTCGTATCCTGTAACAACTTTATAACTTTTTGTTAAAATAACATAGATTGCAACGAACTAGTTTGCACTTTCATTTTAATTTCACTATTCATGTCACAAATCACACAAGTAGGACCCAAAGCCATTGTAGGGATGTGCATCCTCCATGTGTCCATGCTTCACAATCACCGCATTGAGTCCAGCCTTCAAGACGAGGGTCACCAAGTTTCCCTGCACAAACAAAACAGTAGTAGTCTTTCTTCTTGTTTTCAGTCACTTTCTTATATTCTGTTCGATCAGAATCTTGAAACAATGATTTTATCTTAATATTGTTATTCTTCTCTTGAAATGTTTCACTTTCTGAGCTATTCTGATTGGAGTGGAAGTGAGGACCTCTGACTATTGGCAACATCTGCGCTTTCGAGTACCTGTTTCCGGTTTTGTCAAAAGTTTGATGTCCATAGGTGAAACTGTTCGCGTAGACACAGTTGAATCGTTAGAAATGCAACGGGAACTAACTGGAACGCCTATCTGCTTTGCCGTATTCACTTTGCCCCCGGTAAGTCCATTTTTGATCAGACGTCTACGGGATTCGTATTAACACCATTCGTGACCAGGGGGATTACAAGTTCATACATCATTTCAACTTACAAGACAAACACCAACATTATATACAAGCAAACTAATAGTAGTTTGATATATAAAAACTTACCTTATTATTTTTCGAACATGCCCTTTTCCGTTTTTCTCACACCATGTGTCCCATACCACGACCAGAACAATATTTGTGCTGACAAATGAAAGTCACGTTCCTTGCTTCTCACATACTTCTCGATTGGCGCGCTAGTGTGTGTATTAAGGAACTATTAACATTATTTTTGCCCGGGTTGTCCTCTTTGCCCTACGTTCCTCTACATAAATACAGATAGAGAAGGTAAATGAAACAAGTGAGTTTCGTTTTACAATCTGAAACTACCGTAGACTTCCAAACTGTAGGAGTTCAATATTCTAACTTAAAGTAGTACATCTATAATTACTACTTGCAATAAATTAATAACATCAAAGATAGAAGCTGTTTCTCGGACGGTGAATCCACATCACACCCCACGCACCAGAGGTGAGTGGTCGACAACTGATCCACCAATTACAGTTTGAATAAAGAGTTAATGGAGGAGATAAAACTTTTTCCTGAGACGCTGTGTCAATTGCATAACATCGTAATCTTAATATCTCTTACAGTGTTTGCTCTATGAAAATCAGTATTGAAACCGGAAGTAATAGTAAGTTGCAACCACTTACGATTTTGATAGAGTGTTCGGCCGTTTACAAGACTCCTCTACCTCTTCTCGCTACCTGTTCCCATTTTAATGATTATAAACGTTGAAACCAGAAATGGATAATTTGAACCACTACCGGTTTAAATAAAAGGTTAATGGAGATGAAGGTATGTATTCTTGGGACGCTGAATCGATTGTAGAAAACCGCACCTCGATATTTCTAGCTGTTTTTGCTCTGTGTAAGTGAGTATTGAAACCAGAAGTAACATTAGATTTGAACCAGTTCTATAAGACTTCCAATACTTGTACATAACATAGTTTGGAAATCTAAAAAAGTAGGCTGTGTATGAACTTAATATGCCATAAAGTATGCAGTTATTTATTACAACTATGTGGTGTGGGTTGTCTAATAATTTAGGTGTTAACATGGTTCATCATCCTATTCAATGGATACTTCGATTAATTGTTTCAACTGTGGATAGTTGATTATCAAATTGAAATGACAGAAACCCAGATCATCAAAGTGCTATTTATGTTCAAAAAATGATTTCAAGTAGTTCAGCTCTTTTGTCGTAAAAAAAAAAAAAAAAAAAAAGCAATATTCATGGTCGATTTCATTTTAAATTTTCAAAATATACTATCCAGAAGTGCGGAAGCCTTCTAGAACAACTATTTTTATTCGTCCGTCTGTTAGTAGTTATGAGAGAGAAGCGGTAAGAGAGAAAAACTTTTCTGATATATATTTTCCATCTGAAGAATAGATTCCACCGAAAGTTGCATAAATCTTCCATTTTCAGTTTCAGTGTTATCTATATATATAAAAGAGAACGTACAAATCCTTTGTCCGCTCATCACGCTAATACGGCTGAACCAATTTCTTTTATTTTTGGGGGGTTATTAGGATTTGGACCCTAGATGGTTTTTATCATATCACTTTAATTTTCAATTACCAGTGTCTTGAGATAATTGACCATTCAGGTGTCCATTACGTACAAATCCTTTGTTAGTTCATCATAGGTATAAAAATAAACGTATGTATATGCAACCCGCATGACCGTGTCACTCGGCGGGTTAACATAAATGACAGGCGTTATAATGGTTTTTATCATATCACTTGAAAGCGAAAAAGTAAAAATTATCTAAGTAACAAAGTTTATTGCGTTCGGGGGTGACCGCAGCGAAGCGGGGCGGGTTAACATAAATGACAGGCGATATAATGTTAACATTTACTGCAATCTTCTATGGTTTTTATCATATCACTTGAAAGCGAAAAAGTAAAAATTATCTAAGTAACAAAGTTTATTGCGTTCCGGGGTGACCGCAGCGAAGCGGGGTGAACGCTGCTAGTTCGCAATAAAGCAAGAAAGATAAAAGGTAACGAGAAAGGTTTCTGATTAGTTTACATCGGATTTTTATGCACTTAACATTAATGAAATATACATGCAACTATGCTGTGAAATATGTTAAAATATGTACTTAATATGCACTAACAATGCAATAAAAGAGATCATTTGAAAACATGCAGCAAACTTCTCAAGTTATTTATTTTCTAAATTCCTCTATCTTGCCAGGTTGTCACTTTACAAGAATCTTGTAGCTGTCATAAAAAAAAAAAAAAATCTTGCAACCCTACTATATTTCTCCATGTACACATCATCTTGAGGGTCATACAACGATACAACTTTTTTTTTTCATCTTGCAAGAAGTCAAACCATATGCAACGTTCTGGGTCGTCTTGCTTGCTACCTGCTATTGACCTCCTGCTGACATAAAGGGAAAATAAGTTTTGCCGCTTCCGAAACGACGGATTCTTTTGGAAGAGGAGGGAAAGCGCACCAAAATACACTTTTTTAATGAGGAGGCTCACTAGTTGTTCACTGGAGTGCAGTGCTGCATAGGTGGAGATATCATCCTTGCTTTCAGAAAGTTGTGATGTGTAAACAGTAAATTGAAAGATCGGGATGTAAGATTCTTGTAAAATGACAACCTGGCTTCCCGTCTCATATAGCTTCGGTGCTGAAAGGGACGTAAAACACTAATTAAACCAATTTAAATATTCTAATTCGAGACAATACTGTTGCATTTCAATGTTAATTTTGTCGCATAGTTTTTGAGAAGAGTAATCTTTTCACAGTACATAATCATTAGGGCCCGGATTTTTGGTGAAGAAAAAATGCTGATTTTGGTGGGTTTAAAGGTGGAAAAAAGAACATTTTTAGTGAAAAAATAATAAATCAAATATACCATAAATGCTATTTATTAATTCTTAAATGAACAACCAAAAAAATTACACCACCTGTAACGTTTCTTATAAGGCATTTTTGAGAATTTGGCTCTAAATTTGTTAAAATAACTCAATAAAATTGAAAAGTCCAAAAATATATAAAGATTACGTCCTTTCTGTGTCTTGACATCTTACTCCGGTACTCCATCGAGGGGTAAAATAGAGAAGAATTGAACTTGACAACAGTCAACATTTCAATGTTGGCAAAGATTAGACTTGCTCGGTTGGGTGACAGGAGTGCTTGTGAAAATGAACGTTCCACATCAACACACGCCAACGGAGCAAACTTTGTTTTCACAGCAAACTCACGGTCCGTTACATTATTTGGATCGCCCACCTCTAGGATATCAAGGTTTTTCGCCAAACTGCTTTCAAGTTTGTGTTTCGCTAGCTCCTGCAGATTCTGCTTGGAAGTTTGAAGCATGATCCATTGTTCCTCTTTAGAAATTCCCTGTACTTCCATTTTCTCTATGCATTCGGTAAGAATTTTGAAGCGGTGAACTTCTTACAGTTCTTTAACACACTTTTTTCGGCAATAAGTTGCTTAACATTATACACACATTCAGCTTCAGGCGGGTCAAGTTGCTCAAGAAAGTCTGATTTTATCAAAATGTTCACAGTAGAAGACCACAGCAGCAATCCAAGTGCCCCACCTTGTGACTATTGAATCAGGAGGGAGGGGTAGGGGTGGACGGTTCCTGGAAACGTAAACCGCGGTTTCGGTTTGTTACTTAAACCGGTTTGGAACGGTTAACCGAAACCGAACCGAACCGAACGTTCCCAAACCGAACCATTTCTAAACCGAACCGAACCGAACCGTTAGCAAACCGAACCGAAGCGTTACCAAACCGAGCCGTTTCCTATAATATAACTAATAAATGTTCACCTCTACTTTTTCGTTGCAAGAATTAATAATATTAATTTAATAACAGCAAAAGTTGCCGAAGATATTTTATTTTACCCATTTTATACAAAAGCAACGTCTGGCCGGAGACAACGTATCAAAACAGGCACGAGAAAAATCAGGTATGTGCATTGCTCTGTATTTGATTTTACCATACAGGTCGTAAACCATTGGCCACCCAGTCATTTCAGGATGAGTTTAATTTTCATTCTAAACGAAGCTTCTCCTAGAATAACATCCACCCTTCAAGTAATTGTCCCCCCTTCCAGGGTATCTATCCTAAATCTGCATATGCTGTAAAGTTGTCTTCCAACTGATATTAAGAGTTTTATTTCAATTTCCAAAGCATCAGTAAAAGTACCCACACAGCATAAACCCACAAACAGGGTCCAACAGTTCTTAAACCGAACCGAACCATTCTACAAACCGAACCGAACTGTTCCCAAACCGAACCTTTTCCAAACCGAACCGAACCGTTCCCAAACCGAACCGAAACGGTTTGAAGTCCAAACCGATTGATTCGGTTTAAGCTACAAACCGAACTGAAACCGGTTAACCGGTTTTTGGAACACCCCTAGGGAGGGGTAGTTCGGTACACTTGAATCTGGTAAGGACATTTTAGTATAACTATTTTCATTTCAGCCACAAAACGATTAGTTTTACAGTATGCAGAGCGCACAAATTCACATACACGATGCAATGTGTGTGGGGTAAATTGACGTAATTTAGTGTACAGGCATTTAAGTGATCTGAAAGCCGCTAGCATGTAAGACTGCTTGGTCTGTTAACACTAACCACACTTTGTCATATTCAATACCTCCCGGCCATAAAAGAGGTACAAGTGTCGTTGAAAGCCTGCATTACACTTGTAGCAGTAACATTATCTAGGCTTTAAATTTTCGACAACGTAAGCTTTACAGGTTCACCAGTTAATGGTGCAACAAGAGTATTTACTACATACCTTTTCGTCGAGTCCGTACTTTCATCCAAAATGAAACATCCAAAATGAAAATGACCCCCAAGAACTGATTTCATATGGCTAATTCGTCTGGGATTGACCGCTTAGTATATTTATCCAGGAAACACTTCACAGCCTAGTTCTTTCAAGGGAATGCCGCCCTGCAGAAAAGCAGAAGCTAAATCCGTAGAAAATTCACACTTTTCACTTTAAGCAGGCCTTCGGAAATCCTGCCTTTGACTTGTAGAACATTCTTCTTCTTAGCATGTTTTGCACTACGGATTACACCGAATAATCTTACCGTCTGCAACAATTCCTTCTTGTTCATGTCCCTCAACAATTTATTTCAACTTTGCTGCCGATAATTTGATCATTTTCAAACTGAGAAAAGCAGAAGAGCGACGACCAAGGAAGTCCCTAACGAGTTCACTCAGTTTGCCAGTTACATAGCAAAGCTTTCCCCATCATTTCAAATATTTTCCATCTCATGAATTTTAATAATAATAATAATAATAATAATAATAATAATAATAATAATAATAATAATAATAATAATAATAATAATAATAATAATAATACGAATAAACGAACGTTGCTTTTCTTCTGCATTTTTTCTTTCAACTTGAAGCAACAAACGATAAGAGACAAAAGCATTGCCCCTTCCATCTTTTTGCCAGTAAGGAGATATAAAATAAACCTACAACAATTTGGGTAAGCTTGGCATTCTGAATAACTACTGTGGGACAAGCAGTGGCAGCACAGAGATACTCACAAATTCAACGCTGTGCTTTTTGCCATGTTTGGCTGCTTGGAAATATTAGACAAAGAATTCCCCTTAATTGTAGAGTATTTTGTTTTTACGATGCATCACGCGTCTATAAAATTTGGTGTTTTTGGTGGAAAATTGGAGATTGATCTTTGGTTTGGCGGTGATTTAGTTGTGATTGCTCTTTTTGGTGGAATTTGGTGGAGATGAAATTACAAATTGGACCTGTAAAGACCATGTATTGACTTAAAATCGTTGTTTCTGTAACCCTCCAATATATTTTGATTTTTGGTGGATCACCAAAAATCCGGGCTCTAATAGTAATAAGATTGAATGAATTATGTTAAAGCAGTGGAAAAGTTAGTGGAACAATTAATTCAATCAGATGTATAGGTAGACATAATTTTAACCAAGTTAGAACAGTCATTATTATGTTGGAGTTGAAAATTCCGTGAAAGTAGATCTTTAGCGTTTTCCTAGAATATATACCTTACCGTATTTACTTGCACGGAACCCTACTTCCATGTATGCGTAATCAATCATACGTTTCTTTCTCGTTTTTCCTACTTTACACGCATGAATCAGGGCAGCTAAAACTATTCCTACCTTCAATACTTATTTTTTTTGCGACCTGTTCGTAAATAGATAGTTGTAATTATATGTAATTCTGAAAGGGTTTCATTCCCGTCAAGTAAAAAGCAATCATTGTGTCAAAAATATGGATGTCTCAGAAGAAAATCTAAACTTAACATGACGCAAGGACAAACCGGAAGTTAAGGTCAATGTCAACAGGAAAATCAATATCCCTATCAAGGTTAGGAGGTTTTCTTTGTTCGCGGAGTTTGTGTCGTGTTACATTATTTGTAATAAGGAAAACAAAACTAATTTATGTGTCCCTTTGTAATCCTCAGTATGTTAAGAATTTCTTGATTCTTCATAAGCTGGTTCTGTCTATTGTCACATCTTTAAGACTTGTACCACTCTTATGAGTAAACTCATACATAATGAAAATTCAGAATATGCACACTAAAGATTCTCAAGTGGCATGTGTACAACACAGAGAGATGATGACTTTTTCTTTAAATAAAACAAAGAGCAAGGTAGAATGTATAAGTATGTTAAGAATTACCTAAATAATGACAAAAGGTATAGGATCTATTCGTTGGCCTGATGGCAAAACACCAGTCAGAAGGCTCACTCATGAAGAAAAATGTATCTGATTTCTGCCAACAGTCCACGCGAAACATCAGAAATTATCAATTGAGAAACAATTTAAAGCGGAGTGTCGAAACATCTCGTCTCAGGAGATACGTATGATTTAATGACAAAAAGTGGCCGTAGAAAAACGGACGTCAGGTCACACAAAAATAAAACAAAACTAACAAAACAACTCAGATTCACTCAATGACTACCCAAAAATTGATGGATCAATTGGAAAATGGTGATAACTCGAGAACAAAACTCTGCAAAAGAAAAAAATAATTATGATCTTAGATGCTACTTAACGTAAAACGAAGGGAGTCGAGAGCGGGCACTTCAGTACAAATTAAACATTTTGGGAGTATTTTATGAAATAAAAGGAGAAACAGAATCTTAAAGTGAGAGAGAAACAAAAATAATCGGAGTGTTGTGAGAAACGAAAGAACCTACAGGCAAATGAAAGAAGAGACACAGGACAGAAAAAATGCTGACAATGGAGGGTCACGAACTGACCCCGCTGAAATCCAAACGAGACCATTGTGTTTGCATTTGATATGTTATAACAAGACGAATCACAAAGTTATACGTGCCACTGGGCGGGACATCGTGAGTTAGAACATATTTTGTAATGTAAAAGCTGTTAGCTGGCAGAATAGTTTGAACCGGGTTATTTGTTCGGAAACGGCTGCGTACATCGAAAACTCGACAAACACGTATAGCATCATTTTCAAGGGCACACTTTTCGGGTAAAAAGTTTGCCCTAGGGTCCCGCACAGGGCCCAAGACGGGGTCAAACTGAAGAGTTTTAAATAGCAAAGGGGGTTAAGTAGCACATCATTTGAAAGCTATTGCAAAATGAAAGAAAATGTAGTAAGTCTCGACTCTCTACGACAACCCTGTGCAAAATGGCGGCGGATCAAAATTTAAACAAAACGTTAATTGAGAAGTCCATGGCCACCCTTACAAATCGGAAATGGTGAGACAAATGTGAAAACAGGAAATCACGTGCGGCATTATTTTCAAAGTACAACGATTTAAAATAAAAAAAACAGACTTGTCCCAGGGTCCCCGCAGGGTTCTAGGTGAGGTCCAACTCAAAGTTTTCAAATGGCATGTGGGGTTAAGTAGCACATCGTTTGAAAGCTGTTGTTCAATGAAAGAAGATGCAACAAGACTCGACTCTCTATAATAACCTTATGGAAAATGACAGAGGGTCAAAATATAAGCACAAACTTGATTAAAAGCCTATGGCCAACTTGAATCAAGATGTCCGCTTAAAGCCTATGTCGAAAGTATAGGCACTCCAAACTGTTGAAACTAGGAAAATCAAATTTGGCATGAATGTTGATCAGTAAGGGTAGGTGACGAAAATATACTAAATGTTCAAAAAACAATATCTTGATTTCAAAATGCCGCATTATGAATTACACGCATGTCCAGCTCAAACCACTGGAGCTGGAAAAGCGAAATGTGGTATTTACGTTTATTGTCAATAGTAGATATCCACAAAAGGTCGAAGACGTATCATGTGTAATCCAATAAGGGTGCCATCGTGAAAAATGACTTTGTATATAAATGCTGACAATTATGTTGCATCTGACAATTATTGCGTCTTAATTCATTCGACCCGTTGAAATAAAGAGATCTATGAGTGACCAGACCAGACCAAAGTGAAGAAGTTGTTGCCACCAGACGGCAGCTCTAATCGCCGCAGCAGACGAATGGAAGCATCATAGAACGGAGACTACAATTGCTTTTTTAAATTTATTTACTATTTCGATTATTTTTTATTTCTTTATTATTCTCACTTTCATTTTCTTTCCTGTTTCTATCATAAAAAATTGGTCCGTCATTATGAACTCATCTTCTTTCATTTCGTAACATCTTTCAAACGATGCGCTACTTAACATTCCTTGCCTTCGAAACTTTTCAGTTGGACCCCGCCTGGGAGTCTGCAGGGGCCTGGGACAAGTCGTTTTTACTTTAAACCGTTGTACTTTGAAAATAATGCCACACGTGATTTCCTGTTTCCATATTTGTCTCACCATTTCCGATTTATAGGCGTGGCCATGGATTTTTCAATTAAGTTTTTGTTTACATTTTGATCCGCCGCCATTTTGCATAGGGTTGTCGTGGAGAGTTGAGATTCGTTCCATTTTCTCTCATTTTGCAATAGCTTTCAAATGATGTGCTACTTCATCCCCCCTGTTATTTAAAACTTTTGAGTTGGACCCCGTCTTGGGCCCTGTGGGGGACCCTAGGGCAAACTTTTTTTTCCCAAAAGTGTGCCCTTGAAAATGATGCTATACATGTTCGTCGAGTTTTCGATGTACGCAGCCGTTTCCGAACAAAGGACCCGGTTCAAACTATTCTACCAGCTAATAGCTTTTACATTACAAAATATGTTTTAACTCACGATATCCCTCCCGATGCCACGTATAACTTTGTGATTCGTCCTGTTATAACATATCAAATGCAAGCACAATGGTTTCGTTCGGATCTCAGCAGAACCAGTTCGTGACCTTCTCTTGTGAGCATCTATAAGAGACCTGCAGTAAGACACATCTATATTTTCTTCATTGCAATGTAGGAAGCTACAACCATAAAAAGAACAACAGTACAGTAGTGAGTACAGTACCCCTCTGATACAGTAGTAAAGGGGACTTTGAACAAAAATGGAGGTAATCTTCGAGGTTCAGTATTTGACACAGATGTACCTATTACAAGAAAATAAAAGTTACTGGTTCATTTTGTGTTTAGTGCAATTAAGAAAAATGCTAGTTCTCAGTATTTGAATACATTATTGCTAAGCAAATAAATATGAAATTTGGTAAAGAAAATACGTGATTTTTTAGGTGAAAAATCTGTATATGCTACATAGATACAATAAGCTGGAAACCTGCGTTTCGTTGCTAATAATTACAGCCCGGATTTATATGCAAAATGCATGTTTATAGTAAAATGCAGGAACGTATGGAAAATGTTTTCTTCTGTCCGACGAACTTGCAAGAATTCGTTTGAGACGCATGTGATGGTGCATATAAGTGTATATTTTGAGTGAATTTCGAATTTTGAATTGAGTGCATGCATATTTCGTAAACTTTGCAGGACATTGCATATTTCCGAATTTTATTGCTGCGTACTAGCCTATTTGAGAGTATATCACAAGAAAGTAGGTTATATTTAAAAGTGAACTGACTCACTTTGTAAACGCAGATGTAGAAGAAAAAGTTGTATAGAACAATAAAAGAAAGCGTTGTACACTCCGCATCAAAAAAATTGCTACAGCTAACTCCGTGCAGTTGGGCCATCCAATATACAACTTCTTATCCCATAATCGTGTCAGGTAAAGAGACACCCTCTCTCTCCTTTCTTCCCTCCCATACTAAAATTAGCTAGCAACATGAGCGCAATTCTAATTTCAAACTACACATGTATTAGTTTCGATAAAATGAAATAACGAAACCGAGACGAAACAACATTCATAAGTTGATGTAGGGAGAAACTGAAACACACAAAATGAAAAATTGAAACCAATGGATGTCTATTACATAGAGATTCAGAAATGAGGCAGAGAGAGAGAGAGAGAGAGAGAGAGATTCAGAGAAGAGGAGATAAGATGGAAACGAAAAGGGAGAACAGATAAAAATGTGGAATTCAAACGTAGCAAGAAAAGCACCTAACATTATAAAGTTCTTTTTCTAGAAATCCAACAGTAATATAGGAATAACATTTGTTTTTATATAATTTACAGAACCATTCGAATATATAGAGGATGCTTTAAACATTCATTAAGTCACTTTCATAAAGGATAGCATACCAAATTTCCAGTAGAACTGTAGATCTCCCAGACACATCTAGGATAATGTCAAAAGTTTTACATACACGCTTTGTTTTCGCTTGGTTAGATTGTAAATTCGGTAATGTTCATTGGACATAGTGATCCAAAATACATTCTAATAAACCCAGTAGGTAGCGTTGGTCATATCCTCCATTTCAGACTACTAATGCAAACTGAACAAAAAAATATTAATAAAAGCGAAACGAAACGAAAAGAAAAAAGATAGAAAGAAAGAGAAAATTGAACGAGTGCTATTTTACTGCTAAATTACTATCAGAAGTACGCTATATTAAATGTCCAAACTTTATTGTAAGGAAAGGTTACAAATGTTCGAAAGGAAAAGTTTATGTTCCTCGTAGGTATAGCATGTTTCACATTTCAACGTGAGTAAAATATTGAATTATAGGATGGAAACAGTAGTATGGGCCCCACTTTGCCTAACTTTTTGGCCCCTGGGTCCCTGCCTCAGGACCCATGGTCCCTGGCCGGGGTCAATGACCTAGGGGTACCTAGGACCACCCCCTCTAAATTTTGGCAGGGGTACCATGGCCCACCCCCTAAATTTTGGCAGGGGTACATAGGACCACCCCCCTTAAATTTTGGAAATTGCCAAATCTAAAAATTTGGTATGGTAGCCTAGGACCATAGTATGTACCTCTATCAGTATTGGGTGTCTATGTCGTTCCCTTTCATGGGTAAAAAATTGCCAAAAATTCAAATTTCGGGGGTTTTTGACCTAATTTATCCCCTTGGATGAGGTGTTATTACCCTATATGGTTATATGGGCGTATACAGGGGTCCATTACCTTTCATAAGACATGGGTATATTAATGCACCCCTTGAAAAATTTGGGAGGGGTACCTTGGCCCACCCCTTAAATTTTGGAAATTGCCCAATTTCAACATTGGGTATTATAGTACAGGACCCTAATATGTATTATGATAAATTTGGGTGGTCCACCTCATTCCCTTTTAGGGGTACATAGGACCACCCCCCTTAAATTTTGGAAATTGCCAAATCTAAAAATTTGGTGTGGTAGCCTAGGACCATAGTATGTACCTTTATCAGTATTGGGTGTCTATGTCGTTCCCTTTCATGGGTAAAAAATTGCCAAAAATTTAAATTTCGGGGGTTTTTGACCTAATTTATCCCCTTTGATGAGGTATTATTACCCTATATAGTTATATGGACGTATACAGGGGTCCATTACTTTTCATAACATATGGGTATATTAATGCACCCCTTGAAAAATTTGGGAGGGGTACCTTGGCCCACCCCTTAAATTTTGGAAATTGACCAATTTAAACATTGGGTATTATAGTACAGGACCCTAGTATGTATCATGATAAATTTGGGCGGTCCACCTCGTTTCCTTCCAGGGGCACAAAATTGCCAAAATATAAACGTAAGCAATACGTTATACCACGTGTTTGATTTTTGGTCGATTTTATCCCCTTTGATGAGATGTTATTACCTTATATGGTTATATGGTCATGTATAGGGGTCCATTCCCTTTCATAAGATATCGGTATATTTGTACACTCCTTTAAAAATTTGGGAGGGGTACTTTGGCCCACCCCTTAAATTTTGGAAATTGCCCAATTTAAACATTTGGTATTATAGTACCGGACCTTAACATGTATTATGATAAATTTGGGTGTTCCACCTCGTCCCCTTTTAGGGGTACAAAATTGTCAAAATATAAACGTAAGCAATACGTTGTACCACGTGTTTGGTCTTTTGGCCCAATTTATCCTCTTGGATGAGGTTCTATTACCTTATATGGTTATATGGTTATGTATAGGGGTCTATTCCCTATCATAAGACATAGGTACATTTGTGCACTTCTTTAAAAATTTGGGAGGGGTACTTTGGCCCACCCCTTAAATTTTGGAAATTGCCCAATTTAAACATTTGGTATTATAGTACCGGACCTTAACATGTATTATTATGATAAATTTGGGTGTTCCACCTCGTTCCCTTTTAGGGGTACAAAATTGTCAAAATATAAACGTAAGCAATACGTTGTACCACGTGTTTGGTCTTTTGGCCCAATTTATCCTCTTGCATGAGGTTCTATTACCTTATATGGTTATGTATAGGGGTCTATTCCCTATCATAAGACATAGGTACATTTGTGCACCCCGGGAGGGGTACTTTGGCTCACCCCTTAAATTTTAGAAATTGCTCATTTTATATATTTGGTATTATAGTACCGGACCTTAACATGTATTATTATGATAAATTTGGGTGTTCCACCTCGTTCCCTTTTAGGGGTACGAAATTGCCAAATTTTAGTACAACCACGTGTTTGGTCTTTTGGCCCAATTTATCCTCTTGGATGAGGTCCTATTACCTTATATGGTTATATGGTCATGTATAGGAGTCCATTACCTATCATAAGACATAGGTACATTTGTGCACTCTTTAAATTTTTTTGGGAGGGGTACTTTGGCCCACCCTTAAATTTTGGAAATTGCTCATTTTATATATTTGGTATTATAGTACTGGACCCTAACATGTATTATGATAAATTTGGGTAGTTCACCTTGTTCTCTTTCATGCGTAAAAAAATTGCCAAATTTTACTACAACCACGTGTTTGGTATTTTGGTTCACCCCTTGGATGAGGTCCTATTACCTTATATGATTATATGGTTATGTATATTGGTCCATTCCCTATTATAAGACATGGGTATATTGATGCACCCTTTAAAAAATTTGGGAGGGGTATCTTGACTCATCCACTCAGTTTTAGAAATTGATTAATATAAGCATTTGGTATCTTCGTACAGGTCTTCAATATGTACAACTATAAATTTGGATGGTCCACATCGTTCCCTTTCATGGGTAAAGAACTACCAAAAATCAAATTTCGGATGTTATTGACCCCTATTTAATATGTTATATGGTTTATTACCTCTATATGTTTATGTTCTCTTTTAAATTTGGGAATTATCAAATAACAAAATTCGGTAAACGTTTTCTAGGACCCATTGGTATTCCTCTTATGGCCAAATATTCAAAATTTAAAGGTTATTGACCGGCTTTATTATTGAATAAGTACAGGATTTATTACTTTTTCATAAGACACAGGTGTATTTGTGTACCAATCTTAAATTTTGGGAGGGGTACATTTCTTATTGTCATATCAATAATTGGTAATTGTTCTTTGGGTAAATCATTGTGATCACGTGATCAGTTATTGACCTATGATGGGATTAGGAGTCCAGGACATTGGTACATTGAAACTTTGTAGGATAATTTGAGAATGCGTCATTGGTATTGATTATTACAGCCAAATATAAACGTAAGCAAGACGTTGTACCACGTGATTGACCTTGATGAGGTAGTGTACAGGGATACATAGCTAACCTTATTGAATCTTATGACTCATAGTCTTAAGGGAATACATGCTACAACACTGGCAAAGTTATTGTTAATGCAATTTCATTGGCTGATCACTATCTTTCGTGCAATCTGATTGGTTGATCACTATCTTTCGTGCAATCTGATTGGTTGATGAGTTTTAAATCTTTGCTGTATTCAGTTTTTAAGTTTTGTTTTACATTTAAAAATCTTGTTTTCGTTCAACATTTTGCACTCAATGATAAATATGATCAAAACCGTTTATTTGTTAATCGAATAGTTAAAAACCGGATAAAGTTTGACGGTTAACCGTGAAACGTAAAAATTTTTTAGTTTGAATTTTTTTTGTTTGAAAGTTTTTGTTTGAAAATTCTTGCTTTCAAATTTTTTGTTTGAATTTTTTGTTTGAGAATTTTGTTTGAAATTTTTTTTGAACACTTTTGTTTCAAAATTTTTTGTTTAAAATTTTTTTGTTTGAAATTTTTTTTCGTTTCAAAATTTTGTTTGAGATTTTTTCGTTTGAAATTTTTGTTTGAAATTTTTTTCGTTTGAAATTTTTTGTTTGCAAATTTTTGTTCGAAAATTTTGTTTAAAATTTTTTGTTTGAAATTTTTCGTTTCCAAATTTTTTGTTTGAAATTTTTTGTTTCAAAATTTTGTTTGAATTTTTTTCGTTTCAAAATTTTGTTTCTAAAGAATTTTGTTCTAAATTTTTAAGTTTGTGCACTCATTAGTAAAGAACTGGAACTGTTTAGAACAAAAACCTCTGGCAACATGTGGTGCAATAGTACACGTCAGAACATGATAACGCAACGTCATCAGTTTTGCATCATATATAAGTATCGTTCGAGTTAGTATTCATGATAACATCATCATGGCTACTTGTCTGCAGTTTCTAAACACACGTGATGTGATGAAATCATTTACCAAGATTACTGATTTACAACAGAATGTACCTCATAGAATCTTAGCTAGCCAAATGATCCCTACAAAGTTTGGATTAAGAATCGTAGTGAAGCTTGAAAATGATAAGAATATAATTTTACCAGCAAGATATTTACCCATGGAACCATCAAAACAAGAAGAACTGCTGCGTTTCTTAAATACTGGATCTGTATCTTTATGTTACAAAGGATTCTTGGGTCGAAGTCATCAACTTGAATTTAGTACACAGCCAGATTCGTCAGCCATTGTGATGAAATCATGAATCAGCACATTTCTTTCCAATGACGTCAGCTGTAGTTGTATGAATGTGGTTGGTCGGCATGACGTCAGCAACTGTGATGAAATCATGAATTCAAACGTCAGCACATTCCTTTCCAATGACGTCAGCCGTAGTTCTATAAATCAACCAATACAGTGTCTGCTCATGAAATCATTTGAGCAAGTGCTTTTCAGGAGGAAAGATATGTACTTCTAACGATAAAGAGTTCATCTTCGCAAGCTATTATCCAATAAATATATTTCAAACAAAACATGTGATGATTGGTATCAGTGCTAGAACATTTGAACCTGTGATTCGATTGGGCAAAGCAGAACAATTTGGTGTACAACTGACCTGTGAAGAATGGCACGAATCGACCAAATGAACGATTATTTTCATGATGAGCTAAATGTGACCATAGTCAAATCATTAGGCTCAAATCATGAAGTGGTGCTGCGTACAGTCCTCGAAGAGAAGATGGTGCTGTTACGTAAAAAGAGTACATTCCATGTCCCTCGTAACATGGTGTATCTAACACAAACTGAATGGAACAAATTCATCAGCGTATTTCAGTGTGTAAAACATGCAGTGGAAGTGTGCAACAAAACTAGTATATTTCTGAAAAAGTACTATTTTGAAAAATGTGTTATGCATATTGTACAACATGTATCTAGATATTGTGAGGTTGTCAACATCGATCGTGGGTGCATACCTGTATTGATAAACAGTTTATTTGTGATCAAATGGACATTGAGTTTCCACCAATTGATATTGCATTAGACCTTAAAAGACTTCAACTGGAATTAAAATTATATGCTAAAGACAAACTAGTGCAAGAAGTTCAAAATACATTGTATCGACAATATCCAGAACCACTATCTGGTATGGATGTATGTGGAGTGTAATAAAATGATCCATTTCAATGAATTGTGTTTTTTCATTTCAAGTACAACCCCAGGTTCTGACGTGTACTATTGCACCACAATGTTGTCAAAGGTTTTTGTTCTAAACAGTTCCAGTTCTTTACTAATGGGTGCACAAACTTTGAAACAAAAATTTAGAACAAAAAATCTTTCAAACAAAATTTTGAAACGAAAAAAAAATTCAAACAAACAATTTCAAACCAAAAAAAAATTCAAACAAAATTTTAAAGCGAAAAAAATTTCAAACAAAATTTTGAAACAAAAAATTTCAAACAAAAAATTTGGAAACGAAAAATTTCAAACAAAAAATTTTAAACAAAATTTTCGAACAAAAATTTGCAAACAAAAAATTTCAAACGAAAAAAATTTCAAACAAAAATTTCAAACGAAAAAATCTCAAACAAAATTTTGAAACGAAAAAAAATTTCAAACAAAAAAATTTTAAACAAAAAATTTTGAAACAAAAGTGTTCAAAAAAAATTCAAACAAAATTCTCAAACAAAAAATTCAAACAAAAAATTTGAAAGCAAGAATTTTCAAACAAAAACTTTCAAACAAAAAAATTTCAAACTAAAAAATTTTTACGTTTCACGGTTAACCGTCAAACTTTATCCGGTTTTTAACTATTCGATTAACAAATAAACGGTTTTGATCATATTTATCATTGAGTGCAAAATGTTGAACGAAAACAAGATTTTTAAATGTAAAACAAAACTTAAAAACTGAATACAGCAAAGATTTAAAACTCATCAACCAATCAGATTGCACGAAAGATAGTGATCAACCAATCAGATTGCACGAAAGATAGTGATCAGCCAATGAAATTGCATTAACAATAACTTTGCCAGTGTTGTAGCATGTATTCCCTTAAGACTATGAGTCATAAGATTCAATAAGGTTAGCTATGTATCCCTGTACACTACCTCATCAAGGTCAATCACGTGGTACAACGTCTTGCTTACGTTTATATTTGGCTGTAATAATCAATACCAATGACGCATTCTCAAATTATCCTACAAAGTTTCAATGTACCAATGTCCTGGACTCCTAATCCCATCATAGGTCAATAACTGATCACGTGATCACAATGATTTACCCAAAGAACAATTACCAATTATTGATATGACAATAAGAAATGTACCCCTCCCAAAATTTAAGATTGGTACACAAATACACCTGTGTCTTATGAAAAAGTAATAAATCCTGTACTTATTCAATAATAAAGCCGGTCAATAACCTTTAAATTTTGAATATTTGGCCATAAGAGGAATACCAATGGGTCCTAGAAAACGTTTACCGAATTTTGTTATTTGATAATTCCCAAATTTAAAAGAGAACATAAACATATAGAGGTAATAAACCATATAACATATTAAATAGGGGTCAATAACATCCGAAATTTGATTTTTGGTAGTTCTTTACCCATGAAAGGGAACGATGTGGACCATCCAAATTTATAGTTGTACATATTGAAGACCTGTACGAAGATACCAAATGCTTATATTAATCAATTTCTAAAACTGAGTGGATGAGTCAAGATACCCCTCCCAAATTTTTTAAAGGGTGCATCAATATACCCATGTCTTATAATAGGGAATGGACCAATATACATAACCATATAATCATATAAGGTAATAGGACCTCATCCAAGGGGTGAACCAAAATACCAAACACGTGGTTGTAGTAAAATTTGGCAATTTTTTTTACGCATGAAAGAGAACAAGGTGAACTACCCAAATTTATCATAATACATGTTAGGGTCCAGTACTATAATACCAAATATATAAAATGAGCAATTTCCAAAATTTAAGGGTGGGCCAAAGTACCCCTCCCAAAAAAATTTAAAGAGTGCACAAATGTACCTATGTCTTATGATAGGTAATGGACCCCTATACATGACCATATAACCATATAAGGTAATAGGACCTCATCCAAGAGGATAAATTGGGCCAAAAGACCAAACACGTGGTTGTACTAAAATTTGGCAATTTCGTACCCCTAAAAGGGAACGAGGTGGAACACCCAAATTTATCATAATAATACATGTTAAGGTCCGGTACTATAATACCAAATATATAAAATGAGCAATTTCTAAAATTTAAGGGGTGGGCCAAAGTACCCCTCCCGGGGTGCACAAATGTACCTATGTCTTATGATAGGGAATAGACCCCTATACATAACCATATAAGGTAATAGAACCTCATGCAAGAGGATAAATTGGGCCAAAAGACCAAACACGTGGTACAACGTATTGCTTACGTTTATATTTTGACAATTTTGTACCCCTAAAAGGGAACGAGGTGGAACACCCAAATTTATCATAATAATACATGATAAGGTCCGGTACTATAATACCAAATGTTTAAATTGGGCAATTTCCAAAATTTAAGGGGTGGGCCAAAGTACCCCTCCCAAATTTTTAAAGAAGTGCACAAATGTACCTATGTCTTATGATAGGGAATAGACCCCTATACATAACCATATAACCATATAAGGTAATAGAACCTCATCCAAGAGGATAAATTGGGCCAAAAGACCAAACACGTGGTACAACGTATTGCTTACGTTTATATTTTGACAATTTTGTACCCCTAAAAGGGGACGAGGTGGAATACCCAAATTTATCATAATACATGTTAAGGTCCGGTACTATAATACCAAATGTTTAAATTGGGCAATTTCCAAAATTTAAGGGGTGGGCCAAAGTACCCCTCCCAAATTTTTAAAGGAGTGTACAAATATACCGATATCTTATGAAAGGGAATGGACCCCTATACATGACCATATAACCATATAAGGTAATAACATCTCATCAAAGGGGATAAAATCGACCAAAAATCAAACACGTGGTATAACGTATTGCTTACGTTTATATTTTGGCAATTTTGTGCCCCTGGAAGGAAACGAGGTGGACCGCCCAAATTTATCATGATACATATTAGGGTCCTGTACTATAATACCCAATGTTTAAATTGGTCAATTTCCAAAATTTAAGGGGTGGGCCAAGGTACCCCTCCCAAATTTTTCAAGGGGTGCATTAATATACCCATATGTTATGAAAAGTAATGGACCCCTGTATACGTCCATATAACTATATAGGGTAATAATACCTCATCAAAGGGGATAAATTAGGTCAAAAACCCCCGAAATTTAAATTTTTGGCAATTTTTTACCCATGAAAGGGAACGACATAGACACCCAATACTGATAAAGGTACATACTATGGTCCTAGGCTACCACACCAAATTTTTAGATTTGGCAATTTCCAAAATTTAAGGGGTGGTGGTCCTATGTACCCCTAAAAGGGAATGAGGTGGACCACCCAAATTTATCATAATACATATTAGGGTCCTGTACTATAATACCCAATGTTGAAATTGGGCAATTTCCAAAATTTAAGGGGTGGGCCAAGGTACCCCTCCCAAATTTTTCAAGGGGTGCATTAATATACCCATGTCTTATGAAAGGTAATGGACCCCTGTATACGCCCATATAACCATATAGGGTAATAACACCTCATCCAAGGGGATAAATTAGGTCAAAAACCCCCGAAATTTGAATTTTTGGCAATTTTTTACCCATGAAAGGGAACGACATAGACACCCAATACTGATAGAGGTACATACTATGGTCCTAGGCTACCATACCAAATTTTTAGATTTGGCAATTTCCAAAATTTAAGGGGGGTGGTCCTATGTACCCCTGCCAAAATTTAGGGGGTGGGCCATGGTACCCCTGCCAAAATTTAGAGGGGGTGGTCCTAGGTACCCCTAGGTCATTGACCCCGGCCAGGGACCATGGGTCCTGAGGCAGGGACCCAGGGGCCAAAAGGTTAGGCAAAGTGGGGCCCATACTACTGAAACAAATATTGTGTCGAACTAGTATAAATAAAATTTTGTTTTCAAATAACCGAAGAGGTTACCATTTTCTAGTCTTTTCCGAAGATTTATCTGTTCCGAACATCCAGTATCGATTTCCTCCCTTGCGGATATAACGTACTCTGCACAGCTAGAATCCAAATCGCTAGAGCTCAAAATCGCCCAGAGCACGAAAAACACGGCACCGAAGTTTCCAGATAATTGGATTTTCCAGGCCATGTATATCGGGCTCTTACTCCGTTTTAAGTTTTTGGCACACGCACGCATATGAAGTGCGTGCGTGTGTGAGAGAGAGAGGAGGGGGAGAAGTGAAAGATACAAAGAGAGGATAGGGAAACGTCAAGAAAGAGAGAGAGAGGGGCGACGAATATAAATATGAAACATACTGATCATTGCAGTGTATTATGTAGAACGCACACACTCTTTACTAGAATAATCGCCAGTGATGCCTTCTATGCTCTCCAACAGAAGATGAAATCTCTGTTTGCAGCCATTATTTTATGCGAAAAAATCTAACTACGTGATGTGAAAACGAACCAAGATTTTCCATTTAGAAGTTTAGCACTTTACCACTACACCACCGATTGCTTTTCCCAAACTTTGTTTAACAAATGGTGTAGTGTTTCTTTCTTAGAACGATAACATGAAAAATTAATACTGCAGGTCAATGATGTGTTCCGAATGTCCTGGTAATTCCCTTGCTCTTTCCCAATCAATATTCGTAAATCGTCTCTATCGCGATACAGGTGTTTGTTTGTTTCCACATTCTTGTGTATTGCTTGTCTATTATGCTAAGTCGATTCTTCACAATCGCTATGTAAAAACTCAACTTTGTCGTGAACAGGATTTGAACCTATGTTAGATAATTGCGTTATTCATAAGGCCATTACGCTACCCCTACTCAATAATGACACCTTAAACTACAAAACCAAATATTATTTACTTTATTTCTGATTTTTGAAACGAACCGGATTCTTCCTGTAAGGTTATTTACACCAAAGTGTGTAACGAAAATCATTTATTCGACGGCCTAGAGAGAAATTAGTGCCCACTAATACAGAAAAACATACAATCCAGGAAAAATCACAAGAGAAAACAAAATTTGCAGTAATTTCGCCATGGAAGTTCAAAAGTACGAGAATAATAATAATAATAATAATAATAATAATAATAATAATAATAATAATAATAATAATAATAAATTTTACATTTACAGTATAGTTGTCTATTATTATTATTATTATTATTATTATTATTATTATTATTATTATTATTATTATTATTATTATTATCAATTACCCGCTTCGCTGGGTTAAATTGAGAAAAAATAGTAATATGTTCCGTTACTCATTCACTTTTTAGTATTAGTAAAGCGCTCTTTGATATCGGTCATTTTCGATGAGTTCTAAATATCCCCTCCCCATCTATGTTATGGGGCACGGCATCTGTAGTGTCATTGTTCATCGCAGCGAGCCGGAAAACTCTGAATTCGGCACTGATATTGGTTATTTCGATTATTTTTATGTGTCTCACCCTCCTCCAATTTGCGGAGCTGAGTTTGGATTTAAACAGCATCATATATGACACTGTTACGCTTCTTTCACCTTATCCGGCGATTTGCCGGATCCGTTTCCGGCAGTTCGTCGGATGAGAGGTGTACCCTTTCATATTATCCGGCGCTTTACCGTGGATGAAAAATATGCGAGCATGGTTGCTGTACAATTGAAGGAACAAAACCGTGTGACTCTTGTCGTGTTGTTGTAGTTGCAATGGCCAAATGCAAAAAGTGTCTTCTTCACGCCTTGTTAAGACAGAAAAAAAGTCAGAGATATATATATGGGTTAACCCTTTTTTAGAGAAGTGGTAACTTGAAGGAGATTTTTCTAAACTGTTTCCACAATCAATAGACTTGAGCAAAATAACGGCCAGGTTCTGGATATTTAAAATACGATCCCGGTATTCACCTGTTGTGACTGGGGAAACCAGGATAAAGTCCTTTCAGGATAGTAGGTGGTTGAGATCTATCCCAGAATCTTGTGGCGGATCTAGAAGGTAAAAACTGGGAGGCTGCCAGACCCCAGACTATGAGAAGTATATCATGAGTTTACTGTAAAGTTTAAAAAAATTTATTAATAATAGCTTAAATTAATTTCGTCACCCTGAAAACTGGGGGGGCCTAGACTCCCCGATCCCGGGCTAGATCCGCCACTGCCAAAATCTCAAGTCAATACAACCACTGAGCCCAAGGCTAATCTGTAGGCATTATTATTATTATTATTATTATTATTATTATTATTATTATTATTATTATTATTATTATTATTATTATTATTATATTTCGGGTTTATTCTTTTGTTTTAAACGTTCCGACTATTCACTCAAGTCTCTTTAAAGCACTGCTCTAGTCCCTGTATTCAAAGGACTACTCAAGAAATTACAACCATAGAAGTGTTAATTATAAAATATATTAAGTACGGTATATTTATCAAATATCACATCATGATTTCTCTCTTGCTTTGCGAAAGTACATAAAGGTATTATTACTAAATATATAATATTGCTGAAATATCTGATAGGGTATATTTCAATTTTGGGGCACCACAAATTATAGAATTACAAGCTCATTTGTCCAGTGCTACTCGGACATTTATTTCTCCCAATCTTCTATTACATAGAAAAAATAATTGATATTGATTTGGACTCTTTAATCAGCGACTATGGATACGATACTTCGGTAGTATCGGTCGTTTTCGATTATTTTTACATGTCATCTTTTCCCATAAGTTTGGTTAAAATTACTCCAAGTGTACTGGGCTAGCCCCATAACCACATACACAAACACACTTCACACACACACACACACACACATATATATATATATATATA
Organism: Thermobia domestica; assembly: GCF_964235325.1. Classification (NCBI taxonomy): domain Eukaryota; kingdom Metazoa; phylum Arthropoda; class Insecta; order Zygentoma; family Lepismatidae; genus Thermobia; species Thermobia domestica. The sequence continues at coordinate 91,628,385 of NC_137470.1, forward strand.
TATATATATATATATATATATATATATATATATATACGTAAAACACACGCAGCCAGCCACTCTCTACTCTTTCCTGGCAACACTTGCTTCCTCCCCCAACATCCATTCGGCAGTCTGCCGCGTATATGTGAAAAGCTTCATTGCTTGTAATGTCCCACTTAGCTATACACTGCAATCTGCCGCGCGGGATTCTAGTAGGGAGATCCGGCTGTTTTTGCTCGCCGGATAAATGTCCGGCGACCGCCGAACATACGTGAAGAGTTCCATTGCTTGCAATGCCTTTCTATCCTGTCCGGCAAATCGCCGGAACCGTACACGGCAGTTCGCTGGATAATGAGAAATGGCTCTTAATCTCAGCGCCTCCAAAAATTACAGATTTGCCTCTAATACCGGTCATTTTTCGTTATTTTTTTAAATGTCACTCCCCCTCCAACTCCCTTAAGTTACACCCTCAAAGTGATATGACAGAAACCATACCAGGTTCGAACTTCATCTGGGTTGAAAATTTGATCGAGATTGGTTTGGTGGTTCAAGAGTCATTAAGTGTTATTTATTTTTATATATCTCCCTCTTCCATTCCCAAGTTCTCCCATGAAAGTGAAATGATAAAAGTCATCCCAGGCTCGAGTCTCATCTATTCTAAAATTTGATCGAGATTGATCGTTTGGTTCAAGAGTTATGAAATTTTATTCTTTTTAACTCGTTCCTCATCCTTAGGCCCGAACCTCATCTACGTTGAAAAGTTGATCGAGATTGGTAGGGTGGTTAAAGAGTTACAGTTATTTTCAATTTTTTACATACATACATACATACATATACACACATATATATATATTCCTCTTTCCGGCCCCTACGTTGCACCGTCAAACTGAAATGATAAAAGCCGTTCCAGACCCAAACCTTATGTATGTATGTTGAAAGTTTGATAGAGATCGGTCTGGTGGTTCAAGAGTTATTACGTTTTATTCATTTTTGAATATCTCCCCTCCACCCCTACGACTAAGTTCTTTTGAACTTGCATGCTGAAATTACTGCATAATATGCTTTTATTTCTGTATTTTTTCCTGGATTCTATGTTATTTCCTTTCTAAGACAAGGGCACAAATTTTTTTCTAGGTCGTCGAATAAATGAATTTCGTTACACACTTTGGTGTAAATAACCATACAAGAAGTAGTCGATTCGTTCCAAAGATCAGAGTTGGTTTGTAAGTAGGGTAGGTAATATCTGGATTAAATTTACATGTGATATGTAGTACTGGGGTAACGTGACGAACTTGTGAATAGTACAGCTTCAAACTTAGGTTCAAATCCTGCTCACGCCAAAGTTGAGTTTTTTCCACAAAGTTTTTGAGAAGAATCGACTTATCATACTAACGATCAATAGCTAAGAATGTGGAAGCAAACATCTGTATAATGATAGAGATGATTTACGAATGTTGGTTGGGAAAGTGCAAGTGAATTACAAGGACATTCGAAACACATCATTGATCTGCAGTATAACACTTTACGTGTTATTGTTCTCAGAAAGAAACATTACACCAATTGTTAAACAAATTTGGGAAAAGCAATCGGTGGTGTAGTGGTAAATTCCTAGACTTCCAAATGGAAAATCTTGGTTCGATTCCCCATCAGGTAGTTTGATTTTTTTCGCATAAAATAATGGCTGCAAACAGATTCATATTCTGTTGGAAAACATAGAAGGCATCGCTGGCGATTATTCTAGTAAAGAGGGTGTGCGTTCTACAACATACACTGCAATGATCAGTATGTTTCATATTTATATTCGTCTCCCCGCTCTCTCTCTCTTTCTTGACGTATCCCTATCCTGTCTTTGTACCTTTCACTTCTCCCTCCTCTCTCTCTCACTTCATGAGCGTATGCGTGTTCCAAAGTTAAAACGGAGCAAGAAAATCTAACTAACTGGGAACTTCTGCGTCATGTTTTTTGTGCTCTGGGGATAACATCTCCAGTCCTGGACATCTCTAACAGAGTACTGTTCAAACGCAACGGAATAAGTGAAATATCTTTTTCATCCTCTGGGATACCGAGTCTCAGTCGAATTATCGGGTCACTACGGGTTTGAATCCTCGACCCAGTGATGGTCTATAACCTAACCAACATCATCCGACTGACACGATGATCAGTTTGAGCTCTAGCCTGTGCATTATATCTGTGCAAATTACGTTATATCCGCAGGAAAGGAAATCGATACTGGATGTTCGGAACAGATAAACCTTCGGAAAAGACTAGAAAATGGTAACCTCTTCGGTTATTTAAAAACAAAATTTTATTTATGCTGGTTCGACACAATATTTGTTTCCATCCTATAATTCAATATTTTACTCACGTTGAAATGTGAAACATGCTATACCTACGAGGAACATAAACTTTTCCTTTTCGAACATTTGTAACTTTTCATTACAATAAAGTCTGGACATTTAATATAGCGTACTTCTGATAGAAATTTAGCAGTAAAATAGCACTCGTTCAATTTTCTCTTTCTTTCTATCTTTTTTCTTTTCGTTTCGTTTCGTTTTTATTTTTATTTTTATTTTTTTTTGTTCAGTTTGCATTAGTAGTCTGAAATGGAGGATATGACCAACGCTACCTACTGGGTTTATTAGAATGTATTTTGGATCACTATGTCCAATGAACACTACCGAATTTACAATCTAACCAAGCGAAAACAAAGGGTGTGTGTAAAACTTTTGACATTATCCTAGATGTGTCTGGGAGATCTACAGTTCTACTGGAAATTTGGTATGCTATCCTTTATGAAAGTGACTTAATGAATGTTTAAAGCATCCTCTATATATTCGAATGGTTCTGTAAATTATATAAAAACAAATGTTATTCCTATATTACTGTTGGATTTCTAGAAAAAGAACTTTATAATGTTAGGTGCTTTTCTTACTACGTTTGAATTCCACATTTTTATCTGTTCTCCCTTTTCGTTTCCATCTTATCTCCTCTTCTCTGAATCTCTCTCTCTCTCTCTCTCTCTCTGCCTCATTTCTGATTCTTTGTGTAATAGACATCCATTGGTTTCAGTTTTTCATTGTGTGTGTCTCAGTTTCTCCCTACAATAACTTATGAATATTGTTTCGTCTCGGTTTCGTTATTTCATTTTATTGAAGCCAATACATGTGTAGTTTGAAATTAGAATTACGCTCATGTTGTTAGCTAATTTTAGTAGGGGAGAGAAGAAAGGAGGAGAGAGAGGGTGTCTCTTTACCTGACACGATTATGAGATAAGAAGTTGTATATTGGATGGCCTAACTGCACGGCGTTAGCGGTCGCAATTTTTTGGATGCGGAGTGTATCATAGCCTAAATTAGTCCACCTGACTTGTCTTGCACACGGTCTTCATTGCGTAGCAAAAACAATAAGTTGCTAATATCTAGCAGTAGACGTGCTTGTATCAAATGTAATAAATACATATATAAAAAGTATTTGTGAAAGCTCCATCGCACCTACGTATGCTATTCGAAGTTGCGAAAAATATTCCAGTACCTTCTCAACCAGTGGAGCTCGTGGCTAGAAGCTGTGCCCTATTATGCAAATAACTTAAATCAAATGATGACAGCTGTAGACTCAATAAGTCCCGAAGATGCAGGCGCTATTTATGTCTCTCAAAAATGTTTCTCTACAACTGGCATTGAGAACAAAATTAAGTACATACACAACCACTTCTCGAGAATACCTGAAAATATCAGATAATTGAAATCCCATAATAATGCTTTGCAGCATTCGCTCTCCTTGTTGGGTGAATTATCGCAGACTTTGTCCAGTGAAACAATCATGGTCTTGCAAAAGTAGAGGCAAATAAACTTTGCAAGGTGTTAAACAAAAATCCCGGGTACAAAACAATCTGTGCCATTGCAAATGTACTTAATGGTGAAAAAATGGAATTGGAAGAGAACACAGGAAGACATTTGATGTTTTTCATACGTACCAGTAACTTCTGCAGATGTAAAAAGAAACTTTTAGACCTACAAGACGTTTCTTACTGATAAAACACAGGGGGTTGACGGAAGAAAACCTAAGGAAGATGTTAATAGTTCATTGCAACAGAGGTCATTAAGATAAGATATTTTTGTAAGAAACTGACATTTTATTCTCTTAGTGTATATTTTACTGCATATGTTAAATTTTTAAATGCATATTTTAGTGCATATTTTTGATATTTTTCGTGCATATTTCATGCATATTTTTTGTGCATGAAAATCCGTGCTCTACTAATACTAGGTAATTGTGTCCACATTCAGATTGTAAGTGGCAATTGGCAAACAGCTTTTTGTGTTAATGTAAAAAAAAAAATGTCAAACAAACGCGCATTTCTTCTATATGTTGGGGAGACTTTGAACACTATTGTTTCTTTGCTAATAACAAAATGGAAGATAACCAAGTAGGTAAAGAATCCGGATAAAGTAAAGTTCCCACTGATGCTAAAGAAGTTCTGGAATGAAATACATCCAAAAGTGGAAGAAAATCTGAAAGCTGGATTTGCAGCTACTGGTATCCATCCACTCAACCGTGATATAGTGCTTAACAAAATTAAAGACAGAATTGATGATCCTCCTAAGGGCTTCGCTGAAGACCTGCATACAAGTGTCCGTTGAGTATTTGAAGTGTTTACGACAGCCAAAATCAGTGAATCAGGAAAAAAACATCCAAAGAAAGAAGACTCAAGTTGAATGAGGTAAGAGTATTGAGCCTGAAGATTTCAGCGTACCATCCAGATCGCGACAGGTCCAGTCTGCTGAACGTAGATACGAAAGTACAGCAGAGAGCGTGAATGACCCTGTTTTAGACACCGATTCTTCCACGGATGCAGAAGAACAAGAACAACTGATGGATGAAGCGAGAGAAGTTGAGGAAATCCAAGCAGCAGAAGAAAAAAAGAAATCAGGCAAGGTGATTTTCTTCTTGTATGGTGGCTGCCTCGACATACACTATTTCGAGAATTGAGATAAGACGAGAAATGTTTACGATAGTTTTCGTCTCGTCTCGATTCTCATCTCCAAAGCGAGACGACAATTTGACTTAACCTTGTCTCGTCTCGAATGTAAAATGTTAACTCTCGTCTCGATTTTGTTTGTTTTGCTTGAGGAACGAGATGAGAAATTCGTCTTTTTGTGGGCAACACTATACAAAACCGAAATATTCTTGCCAAATATCATTTTTCAGCTTGTAATAGTATGGACTGAGCTCCTAACTTTTAATCTTCTACGAGATAATAATAATAACAGTGGTATAGCCACGGGGGTCATCGGGGCCAGGCCCCTTCAAATGGTTTCCTGCCACCCATATGACCAGGTTTTAGAACATCATCGTAAAATTATCTCGCTTCAGTCATTTAAAAATAATAAAGTTTACATATAGGGGAAACCGGGTTATTCACGAACACTGAGGTAATGCCGAACACCTAAGTGGGAAGCTAACAATATAACGCTCAGGGAAACTTGTTGCAAAACAGACATTTTCGTTGTACGCTGGCGGAGAGACCTGGAAAAGTGTAGCATAAATTTGGTGGCAGTCAGTTGAGTGGATTGTCAGAAATTAGACTTTTTGTTGTTTTTGTCGATTCACTTATAGCATTGATTTAACAATCTGGGCAAGGTAAGTTGGCTCTTATCTTATCTATATTGTTACTGTTAAGGCTATACATTCCCCTATGTTTGAGCATTAGTTGTTTATAATGTTACTAGCCTGTATGAAGTCAACATTTAGTTTCAACTTTGACAATAAAATGACGTATCATGGGGAAATGCCAAACAGACTGTTTGCCATTACCCCGAAGGTTCGAGATTGCTCTATAGTATGAAATAAATTATCAAAAAAATTTAAATATTTTTTTTTTATTGAAAAGTAAGTAATAAGTTAATGAAATTGGTTTGGGAAATAGATCATGTCTTGGTAATAAGCGTCATTAGCTTTATTAATTAGAATAGTTTGGTATAATTAGTTCTGCCCGTAAGTATAATCCTTATTAAAGATGTAAATATTAAATTAAGGTATATTTTTAATGTATTTTAAAGCATTTCGCTTGTGTCGTAAAGGAAAGTTTAAAGTAAACAGTATGTTCGGGATTTCCCCGACCACTGGGGCAATCCCGAACATAGGACATTTTTAAAACATCTCACTGATTTGTTGAAAAATGTTACTTTTGTATTTCCTCTGCACTTTAGTAAACAGGAAAAACTCCTAGCTCTCTCTACACAAGAAATCTTATTTTTATCTCCAAAAACGAAAGAGTTATGTATAATCAAAGTTTAAGTGTTCGTAAATACCCCGGTCTCCCCAAATTAATAATTTACGGTAAAACAGTATGGAAAAATAAGATTTTACCATATCGATCAAAAAATAGTATGGTATCTCTTCCTTATATCGATCGGAAAATAGCATGGTATCCTTTTTTGTGACAGCAGATTACACAATTTACTGCGATTTATATTTGACAGTTTGAAGATAAACAAGGTACTATAAATACTACCATAAAACAATGCCACTAAACTAATCTGTAAGCACATTGCAGTTTTTATATGCTGTAACTAGTGTTTTAGAAAAAAAAACATATTTTTATCAGATGGAAAATTTGGTGAAAAATAACGTTATACAGTTTTTCAGTTTGGATTTCTTTCGCTTTTGTTTCTCTAGTTGGTGTAAAACAGGAAGTGATATATAGCTATTATTAAAATCATTGGCTTTTAGTCATGAAAAATTAATAAATATTTTTGTCAGGAAATCTTAAAGAACTTAAGTGCAATTTCAAAGAAAATCAATCTTATGTAGATAGGTTCTGTGTACAAGGGCTTAAACTGAAATATTTACGCACAAAGCTATAATGTTTGGTCCGGGGCAGTAGTTCTTTGTAAACCCTCGAAATGTCAAGCTTATTTATAACGAATAAGCTTGCGATATTTTATAATGGCAAGGTGAAGCTATGAGTCTCATATGTATTTTCATTTACTATCCACCCGGACACCTACAGATAAATGTTTGTTTTATTTTAATTGTGCGTACGTACTTGTTAGTAACTCTATTCCTGATTACCACTGTTATAAGTAGTGTTTACTTGTTTCTTTGATTAAACTTCACTTTTAATGGTAAATGATAAAAGTTAGCAATACGTCACATAAAATAATGTATAATGTTTTGATAGTGTACATGTTTTCGGTATATATACCGTAGTTTAGAAGAACCTGAAGTTAATCACTCATAGAGAACGGTTCAGTTCTTTTGAAAACGTACACAAATTCTACTCATCTTGCTGAGCTGTTTGCGGACATTTTTCTTAGATATATCGTATGTTTGTTATTGCATTCTTGACCTTTTATCGGATCACAGACATGACAACTTCTATGCTTCTCTACGTCTGCTTCATTGTCTCCTGTAAATTACGGCAGAGTTCCATAGCAAATTTTGTATCATTATGAAAGCTAATGATGCTACGTCAATTGATGTGTTTTATCAATGCTTCTGCTACTGAAATCAAAAACAGACACCTTTAGTCGGTTTTAGTTACGTTCCAGTTTGGGTGGCTATTAATCCAAATCACGTATGCTGCCAGTCCACAAGCATCCAGAAGATTCATAAAATAAGCAAAATGATACCTATACGTTTTTCTCTTGCATGTATGGGACTAACTATGAGATTAAAATAACACACTGATATAAGAACACGATCTCCAGTTGTTCTTCACATTTGTATTTTAGAGTGCATTTACTTTACACGAAATAATACAAGCCTCACTTTTCTACACCTTCCAATGATTTATACCTTCCCATAATTAGCTTTGCAGTATATCATAAGATGCTTCTATTCATTTTTGGTGTCAGTTTGTGACATTTGTAGTCTGAAAATGGCCTGTTAATATCAATAGATATTACTGGACAATATTTTAGAAAGGAGTAAGTTTAGTATCTATATTTTCTGGTAAGTTGAAATTTAACCCTTGAATGTATTTTCCATAGTTTCAATTGTTTTGTACTCGGAGTTTCTGGCAATAACATTCCTCATTTTTTTTCCCGCAGAGCGCCCGATTTTACCGGAACTGGCTGGAGCTCGTGCCGAACTTTATCAACTAAAGCTAAGCATTCACTGAGCAACATTCATCGCGTCTTTTGTTTCTGAACTGATGTGGACATGATATTTCATCGTCTTTATCATTATCGGATCTCTCTGAACGTCTTGGCAATTGTAAGCGTCTTTGCTCTCCTGGTCGGTCGCTAACAATATTGGTCTTCCATAAACCATACATTCTTCCATTCACCCATGCAAAACGACGTTCTGTTGCATAGACATGTAAATGCATTGAAAATCCAAACTAAAACTGGATTTATTCTATGCTATAAACATACATATGAAAAACTTCTAGAATATGCTAAATATGCTTTTAAGGACTAATATATGCTCCAACCTTTGAAATATGCATTTATATGCATTATAAAAGTTGAAATTCGAGCTGCATTATTGTTGTTAGAAAGCCCTACCAAGTTTAACATAAATGCATATGTGCAAACAAAATGTGAATTTCCATAAAAATCCGAAGTCCAGTAAGACGAATAAAGATATACACGAATAAAGATATGTGAGGCTCTCTGTGTTGCATAAAATATGGCCACAATCCTTTAGGTGAGAAAAAATATACTGAACAGTAAACTAGTAAAAAATAAAGTAAATTTTAAATAACCTGCACATAAAAAGACATTAACTGCAATAAGTTTACTTGCCAGTGCTGCCATCTAATGACCACTGAATATTCTGATAATGAAGAATTTAAAAAAAAAAAAGTACTGACCTTTCATTTTAGCTTCACAGGTTAACTTTGTCATGATTAAGTGTGAAAAACAAAAAAGCTTAAACAAGTAATTAAAATATCATTCAAGCTGAATGAAGCATATCACGAATGAATATACAGAAAACGCTGTGAGAATTCATAAAATATTTAAAATCTCCAACTTTCATTAAACCAGCTTCTTATTAAAAATTATGGCCATGAGGCTGAAAGACTCATTTTATCATTTCAAGGGTTGAACATAATAAAAACTATATGGAATATAATTTATGGAGAAAAAGCAAAATAAGTAAATAAATAAATAATAAGATAAGAAGAAGAAGAAGAAGAAGAAGTTAAAAAACGGAAGGAAACAAAAATTTTCCGGTTCTTTCAGACCTCAAAAACACTAGCTGCAACACGGTGTTTTTGGCTTTGTATATACATTGTAGCTGGCCCCACCTCAAAAATGACCGGCCCCTGTGAGTGCAAAAGCTGAAATAAATTGTAGTGAGTCGCTTTGGTCTCTCTGTAAAATTGTCAAAGACATGGGCTTTCAATGCAAAGAAAGCAGATAATTGCAGAAATTGTTTGATCGAAAGGGAAGACATTATATTCAAGAGATGTCAATATCTTCGTAAAATCAAACAGCGAGGGAGTAGGGAAAGCGTATAGTATACCTCGATGAAACGAGGTATAGGACAAAAGCTCACCAGACCTTTTGTGAAAGCGGACAAAAGCTCACCAGAGCTTTCGTATAAGCTGACCAAACGTACAAATTAAAGACAAATGATTGGGATATCCATCCATAATAGAAACTATGCATGCAGATACTGGACGTAAAAGGAATACGTATTTTTTTTTCGTTTCTGCGGAAAAATGGTATGAAGGAACCTAAGCCACTTCCGAAGTATTTTAAGAAACGCTTGAAATCTCCAAAAGGACACAAACAATTTGCAGATAAAGACGTATGCACATACTAGACTAGCAGCGTTCACCCCGCTTCGCTGCGGTCACCCCGGAACGCAATAAACTTTGTTACTTAGATAATTTTTACTTTTTCGCTTTCAAATTGCAGTAAATGTTAACATTATAGCGCCTGTCATTTATGTTAACCCGCCGAGTGACACGGTCATGCGGGTTGCATATAAATACGTTTATTTTTACCTATGATGAACTAATAACAAAGGATTTGTACGTATGGACACTTGAATGGTCAATTATCTCAAGACACTGGTAATTAAAAATTAAAGTGATATGATAAAAACCATCTAGGGTCCAAATCCTAATAACCCCCCAAAAATAAAAGAAATTGGTTCAGCCGTATTAGCGTGATGAGCTAACAAAGGATTTGTGCGTTCTCTTTTATAATATAGATATACAAGTAAGACGAGTATACGAGTATTTGTGGTTTCCCTATTCTTAATCACAGAGACACAATTAGGCTAGTTGTCGCCCGGGACAAGAACTCGCCTTAGCGCCCCTCCCCCCGCCCTGATCAATTAAACCGAAACGCTCCCCTACTACACCTGATACTGACATCACACAGTAATTCTCTTATTCCATATTTCCTTCAAGTGGTAAAGCCTGATTTCAAAAGTACAGTACATAATTTAATTTTTAGTACAAGATTTTGCACTTAAACAAACTAATTAGTATTTGATTGCCCAATAATCTAAGAGTAGCATGCTTGACATATTCTTATAGTCTTATCATAATTATAAACCACAATGTTTTCGGAATTATATAGGAATGTGCATATGTGTAGAATGAATCAACAGTCTGTTTAGAATAGAATATTTAATTATGGCAAACAGTCAAGCTGTTGCCTCGAGTATTATACTCGGATGTTTTGCAGACCTCTTAAATTGATGTAAGTTAAATGAAAACACAAAAAGCTGGAACTAAAATTTAACTTCGCGGGCTCTTTTGGCTGCAAAGGTTTTTACGATGTCCTCTAAAGATAGCTTTGAAACTAACTGATGTTGTGTGGATATGATCCTAAGGCTGGAGAGTCGTTTTTGTCCTGTTAAGTTTCTGAGGTAATATTTTATAATCTTCAGTTTGCTAAAACTCCTTTCCTTGCCTTATTGTGAAAATAAATATTTGCCCAGTTGGCGACCAGCCAATCCGGCGCAGCCCTGTTTCCCCCTCCTTGGTACGTCATTGTTTAAACTGCACCAATCACACATCTGCTCATTACTACTCACGTTTCTTCCAGTACTTCCATAATCCATGCCATGTACTCTGATAGTTCCGTCGATAAATGTGGTAGACAAGAATTCACAATAAACTTGTCAACGAAATATTGACAAATTCACCATGAATGTCAATCATCCTTTAACATTTACTATTACAAACAACACTATAGAATACCCTTACACCAGACACTTTTTCTATCATTATACATACAAATTATTACATGATTATCCAGTTGTCAAACTATTTACATGATTGCCAGAAGTAATTTCTGGTCGTGGTTATTCCCCGAAAGTCATTAGACCTAGTCTAGAGCACATACAAAATAAAAGTCAGAAACAAAATAAAATCCAAGAAAGATGCAGAAATTCGCATACATTGTATTAAGGTATTTAGAGTAAAAATAGCTATTAAAATAAATTTAAACGTGGTTAATGTATTCTTATCTTACACGGTGTGATTTACGTAAATTCGGTAATTCGCAAATATGTTCGGAAACTATAGATAATTATCCCAAATCTTTTGTTTCTTTCATTTGTATGATTTGTCAGCTTATACGAAAACCCTGGTGGGCTTTTGTCCGCTTACACGAAAGCTCTGGTGGCCTTTGTCCACTTTCACGAAAGCTCTGGTGGGCTTTTGTCCGGTAGGCTTTTTGCCGGTGGGATTTTGTCTGGTGGATTTTTCGCCGGTGGGCTTATGTCCGAGACCCGATGAAACGTGGGTGAAACACACCACACGAAAAGAAAAATGTGGGTTACAGACAACGATAAATCCCCCTAAAAGTACCAACAGGGAAAGGTCAACGTCTTATTGTTGTCCATGCGGGGGCTCTTACCTCTTGTTGAGAATAACACGTTACGGACAGTAAGTAGGTATTTCTGATATGCTCTGAAGGCGATTGTTTGGTGTTGAATTAACACACAAGTAACACGCTAAAGTGGTAGTCATTTTGTGTTGTTTCAACACTTAATTTTTTGCTGTGTAGAAATAGTAGCAGTAGGGGAAAAAAGAAAAATTTTAGATATTGTTAAAAGGAGGAAGAGGAACTGGTTGGAACATTGCCTGAAGAGAAGCTGTATTATGAAGGACGCGCTAGAGGGTATGGTGGAGGGAAAGAGAGGGAGGAAGTGAAGGAGACTGTAGTTGAAGGAAGGTATTAAAACAGAAAATTGCTACGTCAAGACATAGAGACTAGTTGAGGACCACCATGCATCGAAGCTTCTCAGTTGCAGCAAGTGGCCTATTAGTAATTGCAGAATAGCTATGATGATGATAACAATACTGACCAAAAAAGAGAGAGAAAAAATTAAAGTAATAATTATTATAATCAAACCTCTTAATATTGTAGAATAATTTGAGTGAAAACTGAAAAGAACTCAATTCTCTATGTCTTTCTTGTAAACTCACTTTATATAAATACTTTTGACCTATATTAGAAATATAAAATAACGGTATCAAACTCCAAGTTATTTGAAAGAACCGTACAAAATCACTCTCACTGTGAATATGGATTATTTATTGTTGTATAATATTATATCGCTCAATCCTCGATATGCTGTATACCTAAGAGGCTAAAAGTTATATTGATAAACAATTATTCAACGTATAAGCATCCTCCCATGAAATCAAACTTGCAGTTACATGGACTTTTTTTTTTTTTTTTTTGTTAATATCATGAAAGTGTTATTTCAATACTAGTTTTATGAACGCATATTAAAAATTTTCAACGGATGTTTGAGCCTCGGAGCCAAGGCCATACCCATATAGTCAGCACCTATGGTGTATGGAATTACCGATGTTCAATACTATATTTCTTTTAGTTTTGGAAGAACACCACCACTAATATGTTTTGAAATGAAATGAAATATCTAGTTTAACGTCCCACGTTTATGCACCGAGGCTAAAGGAGACAGTGATGATGTAAAATGGTGGAATGAAGGAAGTGGGAGGAAACGGGAGAACCCAGAGAATGTATCGTAATAAAGCACCAATGACACATTTCTTTGCGTGCAACAAATTTTGATTAGAATGACACTTGTATGGCTTGAAAACGAGTAATAACTACAGAAAACGCGAACAGCCGATTCAATAAACGACATACTGTAGTTATGTGCTACAGTGGCAGATCGACTCACACGGATTGCATAAACTACTGGGAACACATTCACTTCAGCTGCATTTTTAATGAAGCCAAGAAGTTCAAGTGAAAGATGTAAAGATTTTTTCCCCTTTCTTTTTACATTCTGTAAAAACAAATCAAGCAGTACCGGTACTTGTACAAGACTATTGCGCAAGAGCCTTGGTCTTGGTCTTGGTCTTGCATCGGAATTCCTGGTCTTGATCTTACATGCAAGACTCTTGCAAAAACTGCAAGACCAAGACTCCTGCGCTCATCATTAGAAGACAGTACAGTAGGGATTCGGAGGGTATCCAGGGTCTGTCATAACACGTAATTATTATTATTATTATTATTATTATTATTATTATTATTATTATTATTATTATTATTATTATTATTATTATTATTATTATTATTATTATTATTTTATTTTGGCACCGGAGATGACTCAGTTTACGGTACACATTTCTATCGAAAAATATCCTGGTTTCGAACCCAACCCATCCCTGGTGAATCCCCAGTGAATCAGCACCGTATGCGACGAAACACCTTTTCCTCATATTTCACCATGATTCTATCGTATACATGTATCATGTCCATCGTTTTCCTTACTCTATACCTACAGAGCACAACTCAGTAAGTTAATAAAACAAATAAAATTAACATCACGAGAGACAAAGAATAATAAGAACATTGGTTGAGTCAGAAAGTATTGGGAAAAGAGAAAACACACAAACATACACTCATTCATTAAAATTTCACATGGTTTTGTCGGTATATGAAGTTATTACATTATAATAATAATTATTATTACTGTTATTATTTTAATCCGCTTTGAACTGGCAATTGGAAATTGAGAACTCTTTCAAACTTAATCATGCTAAACTAAGCAGTCAAATCTGCAATGTATTTTTTTAATGGTGTATATAAGACGGGAAAGAAACGTCGAAACTGTCTACTGCGCTCAGAGTGTTACGAGTAACCAAGCTGATAACTCTGCATAAACGTCACTACAAGTTTTTGCGGGAAGCCAACGACGTTATAGATTCCCTATAATAATATGAAAAGTAAAATTAAAGTCATTTTAATTAATGCTATTTAAAAATATAATTATACTAGTATTAACATATGATCATCATCATCATAGGTATTCTGCCATTATTGGCAGGTCACTTGCTGCAACTCAGAAGCTTCCATGCTCCACGGTCTTCTCCTAACCTCTTCGTTCTCACGTACGATTTTTCTGTTTCGATATTGTCCATTAATTGTACTCTCCTTCGCCCCCTCCCTCTCTTTCCTGCCACCATACCCTCTAACACGTCTCTGCTGATACAGTTCCTTCTTAGCCAATTTCCTAACCAGTTTCTTTTCCTCTTCCTAATAATATCTAATATTGTTCTTTTCTCCCCTACCATTAATAGCAACCTCTCATTCGTTTTTAGCTCCATCCAGCTAATTCTGTCTATTCTTCTCAACACCCACATTTCGAAACCTTCCAGTCGTTTATAATCATTTTTGCGTAATGTCCATGTTTCTGACCCATACAGTACAATACTCCACACGAAGCATTTTATGAGTCTTTTTCTCAACTCTTCATTCAAGGTCCCACAAAATAGTCTCTTCCTCCTAAATACTTCTTTCGCCATTCCTATCCTTGCTTTTATTTCACGTTCTCATTTCATATCATTACTAACAATACTACCCAGGTATCGAAAGCATTATTTTCTCCCCACCTACTTCTACTGTATATTTAATACCCTGCCCTTCATTCCAATCACCATGTCTTGTGTCTTTCTAGCATTTATTTTCATCGCATATTTTTCACAGCTCTTCCTTAAGTTTTCTAACATCTTATTCATTTCGTCTTCAGATTCTGCAACATATGATCAAACTATGTAAACTCAAAGCAGGGGCGGATCCAGGACCGACATCTGGGGGGGGGCGGTGGATTGTCATACTGCTACTTTTAGGGGCTCCAAACTTTGGGATGGATTATATATATATATAATAAGAAAGTTTCCTTTTCTGGGGGGGCGATCGCCCGGATCGCCCTCCTGGATCTGCCCCTGACTCAAAGGGAGAAGAGGTCGCCTGGGTCTTAAAAGTAGTCTTCAATTAAAAAAAAACACTGCTTTAAGGCTAGAGGAGACAGATGATTAATGAAATGTAATAATTATTAAAGGACTGCTGGAATGGGAATAGGAGAGAGAAAACTCACGGAAATGATTACCTGCGTGCAGTTAGCCCCCCCTCATGCTAAATTTAAAATTATTTTTATGTCAATCGTTTGATCATCGTTTGATCAGGTATGATCAACAATTTTTAACGTTTGATCAGCTTTACTAACAGAAATATAAGCGATATTTAGTAGGGGGGGCTAACTACACGCTAGCCCCCCCTTCACGTCAGATTCGAAATTTTTTGATGTCAATCGTTTGATCATCGTTTGATCAGGTTTGATCAACAATTTTCAACGTTTGATCAACTTTAGTAACAGAGATATAAGGGTTCCAAAATGGGGGGCCAGCCCCCCCTTCACCTCCGATTCGACTTTTTCTTATGTCAATCGTTTGATCATCGTTTGATCAGGTATGATCAACAATTTTTAACGTTTGATCAGCTTTACTAACAGAAATATAAGCGATATTTAGTAGGGGGGGCTAACTACACGCTAGAACCCCCTCACGTCAGATTCGAAATTTTTTGATGTCAATCGTTTGATCATCGTTTGATCAGGTTTGATCAACAATTTTCAACGTTTGATCAACTTTAGTAACAGAGATATAAGGGTTCCAAAATGGGGGGCCAGCCCCCCCTTCACCTCCGATTCGACTTTTTCTTACGTCAATCGTTTGATCATCGTTTGATCAGGTATGATCAACAATTTTTAACGTTTGATCAGCTTTACTAACAGAAATATAAGCGATATTTAGTAGGGGGGGCTAACTACACGCTAGCCCCCCCTCACGTCAGATTCGAAATTTTTTGATGTCAATCGTTTGATCATCGTTTGATCAGGTTTGATCAACAATTTTCAACGTTTGATCAACTTTAGTAACAGAGATATAAGGGTTCCAAAATGGGGGGCCAGCCCCCCCTTCACTTCCGATTCGACTTTTTCTTATGTCAATCGTTTGATCATCGTTTGATCAGGTATGATCAACAATTTTTAACGTTTGATCAGCTTTACTAACAGAAATATAAGCGATATTTAGTAGGGGGGGCTAACTACACGCTAGCCCCCCCTCACGTCAGATTCGAAATTTTTTGATGTCAATCGTTTGATCATCGTTTGATCAGGTTTGATCAACAATTTTCAACGTTTGATCAACTTTAGTAACAGAGATATAAGGGTTCCAAAATGGGGGGCCAGCCCCCCCTTCACCTCCGATTCGACTTTTTCTTATGTCAATCGTTTGATCATCGTTTGATCAGGTATGATCAACAATTTTTAACGTTTGATCAACTTTACTAACAGAGCTATAAAAGTGAGATAAGTTTGAGAAAGAAACAATGATAAATTGCCACCTACCAAGGGAAACATTCGGTTATCTACCCAGCGACGCAAATCTGTATTCAACATAGGGGGGGGGGGAGTGACGGATAAGACCGTTAGCAATTTTTTTAAGATGTTTAAAATGTTTATGAAGTTGAAAAACACTGCTGTGGAGTATCAGAAAACTAGAATTGTCTTTAGGGATGCGCACGAGACAAGATTTGTGGCTGTCTCGTCTCGAAAATGTTCTGTCAAAGTGATGTCTCGACTCGAGAAACGTATATTTTTCTATTGGAAGAGCCGTGTCTTTACTCGAATTTTGTCAGGAAATTCCTGTCTCGACTCGTCTCGTGCGCATCGCTAATTGTCTTCAACATTGGGAGACCTGCAGGGGCAGATTTGAGGCTATTCTGAGAGGACTTAAATTTCTTCTCACTTTCCTTTGTGGTAATCGGACACAAATAATCATATTTTCCCCAAAACACATTTCAAATCGAATTATTGGGGGGACAGTCCGCCTCAGTTCTAAGATTGGAGGGGACTCATCCCCCCGGAGTTTTGCCAAGGTATCTACCTATGCAGAAAATTAAAGTAAATCGTAATTCTGTATGCTAAGATGATGGACCAATAAAAATCTCTTTCCTGAAGGAAAATGAGTGCAGAAAGTTGGAGAGTATAAATTCTCTTATTTTCGTTTCAAGTGATTCAAATAGCGCGTTGTTTCACAATAATGAGACAAAGGGAGTCAAGATAGGTATGTAAAACTAACATGAAAAGTTTTTTTTTTTTTTTTTTTTTTTTAACTCTCTTGGACCATGGAGTAGTGAAGAAACTCCTGAATCAGCAACATCAAATAACAGCTGAAGCATCTTCATGCATCAATTTACGGTAAGTACCGTATTGTGATCTTTCGTGTACAGTCGGAAACAATAATAAGTAAAGGTAGAGGTATAAGAAACAATAGGTCCAACCTATACTTAATATTGTTTCTGACTGTACGTCTACTCTTGCTTACTTCTTACTTATTTCTGTATAATTTCCTTGTGTGGACTGCTAACAAACTTTAAACGTTTAGGTACTTGTGTGCCCAAGGACGTAGACATTTCGAGACCTTAGGCGACAAATATTTCGGCGTCGCTTGCCCCCCTTCGGTGCCTTCACCTAGACGAAACTTACACCTTTCTTAGTATCTGTTAATAATTATGTTTGCAAGTTTCTACAAACATTGGAAATTATATACAAAAATACATGTTATTATCTTTACTATTTTATTTCAAAACTTAACTTTCATATTGATGTATGTAATTTATATCAGATTGCACTACTGTAATACAAAAGCAATGCCGAAGGCGTTATTCAGAGGTATATATTTTTATGCATTTTGTACTTTTAAAGATTTTACATAAACATTATTCTTCTCGTGCTAAACCGAGTACTTCTACCAATATATATAGGTATATAGTGTATTATAATTTATACACTATGTTAAGTGTGGCAAGTGCAAACCATCATATCTTTCACTTACAAGCCGCCACCGCTATCAATTTTACTTTCTCCTCTACCTAGGACATTGTTTAGCTTACTTGGGAAGAACTAAAATATATTTAATTGTTATTTATTTGTAACGGTGTTCGTCCGACGGCATTTTCTTTGATAAGGACACCAGTGACCGCCATGACGTACAAAGCAGCCGCAGGTTCCCGTGTAAGCTATTTTTAAAATACCTATATATATGATTAACATTTTTCGAAGGCAAAAGTAAGGTAACTTTTTTGAAGAGATCAGGGGTGTAGCCAGCAGGTTTAAGTAGGAGGGGCCCTTCGTTTTTGAAGAGGGGCCAGCTACAATGTATAAAAAAAAAAAAAAAAAAAAAAACATGTGTTGAAGTTAGTGTTTTTTGAGACCTGAAAAATCGGAAAATTTTTGTTTCCTTCCGGAAAAGTAAACACACTGGTATTTAGCTTATTATTATTATTATTATTATTATTATTATTATTATTATTATTATTATTATTATTATTATTATTATTGCTTTTTCTCCATAAATTATGTTCCAGGTAGTTTTTATTATGTTTCATCAAGAATTACTGAACCGGACCAAACATTATACCTTTGTGTATAACTATTTCAATTTAAGCCCTTGGACACACAACCTATCTATAAAGGTTACCAAGAAAGTTATATCACTTTTTCACCCAACACCTTGGAACATCGATGTATTACCTCTGGCTAAGACTAACTGGAAGATTAAAGGTAGTCCCCATTAGCATCGACGATCTTCTGCCAACGTTCTGGGAGACCATGGATTCCATCGCGGTAGAACTTCGTGGAGCGTGAAGCTAAGAAGATATCAAGTGAATTTTGTATCTCTACTAGGGATTTGAACTGGCATTCTCTAAGGTGACTGTCCAAGGGATGCAACAGGTGATAATCGTACGGTGCAATGTCCGGGGAGTATAGCCGATGCAATAGTGTTTCCCATTCAAAGCGTAGAATGGTGTCCCGGATCATCCTTGCCATGTGGGGCTTAGCGTTATCCTGTAACAGGAGGGCCCCCTTGTGATTCAGAACTGCTGGCTCCACATCTTTGAGTTTTCCTTGGACACGGCTCAACTGCTGACAGTACACAGTTGCATTGATGCTCTGACCAACTGGTAGCAGTTTAAGATGCACGATGCACCGAGCACTCCACCCAACACACACGAGAACTTTCTTCTGGTGCAGTGCTTCTTTCGACTGTTTTGGAACTGGTTCATGGATGCTAACTAATGATGGCGGCACCGTGGAGCTTCGTACAGGTCCCACTTATCATCACATGTCAACACCCTGTTCAGAAATGGCTCCTTCCTCAGACGAGACGACAAAGAAACACAGGTGTCTGTTCGCGTTGCCTTCTGGCCCGGAGTTTAATCATGTGGGATCCATCGACCCAACTTGTAGTGTTTCCACAGTTGATGGAGGTGCTGCCGAATGATTTCTTCACTTATATTGAATTGTAGTCCCAGTTCCTCACACGTCTGGCACTGTTAGCCTAAATTGCTGCTTGCAGATCTTCATTTTGTACATGTGTTGGTCTTCCGGCATGTGATGCGTCTTCGAGTGTTTCGTCACCGTCCTTAAACTTGTTAAACTACCACTGCACTATCCGCGTACTCACGACACCCTCACAAAAGACCTGGCATATCTTCTACTTCACTGCAGCGTCATTTGACCCCAGTTTGAACTCGTACAGCATACACGCCCTTATGATGCTGTGGAGGTCCCATATTCTCTCTGTCCTTACACAAGTTCACGGAATAACTGAATTGTCACAAGCAGTTAGTACGTTGTCACACCAACAACTGACCTTCGCCTTATCTCCATTCGCATTCAAGTCACGGTGTGAGGGCCAATGGATCACATACCTCCACAAAAAGGGACAGAACATTCTTGGCTACCTTTATACATAAGACTGATCTTTGGAATTGCACTTAATTTCTTTAAGATTTCCTGACAAAAATATTTATTTATTATTCGTCACTAAAAAACATAATTATTTTATTAACAGCTATATATCCTGTTACACATCAAGTAGCATTAAAAAGAGCGAATGAAATCCGAACTGAAAAACTAAAAAAAAAAGGGTTTTTTCCACTAAATTTTCCATGTGATAAAAAAAAATAAAAAACATTAGTTACATATAAAAATATATAATATCGTTACTAATTAGTTTAGTACCGTTGTTTAATGGTAGTATTTGAAGTACCTTGTTAAAACATTTGACTTCAAACTGTCAAATATGAATCGCAGTAAATTGAAGACTTCGGGGCGAAAACCCGTCAAGTCCAAAATGTGAGAGTGTAAAGGAGATAGCTTCACAAGGTTTTCTCGCCATCGGATTTTCTTCAAACTTGGCACATACTAGACCGAAAATAAATAGACAATTTTTTTGTGTCTTTCGGGAAATAAGTTAAGGAGGCCAAAGGGCCCCTTTTCAAAAAGGGCCTCCTTGGTTAAAAGGCCACATTAAAGAAAGGAAACTCTGCCGATGGAAAGATGACTTAAAAATAGGAAATACGTGTTTTGTCGTTTTTGCGAGAATAGAGTTATAGAGGGCAATGGCCCCCTTCGAAATGATAAAGGACACAACCCTTAGGAATTTGGATTTCCGTGGAATTGCTTGAAACCGTGATATGTTCTAGATGTTATATTCCTAAGAAAACGTCTCAATAGGCACAACCACAAATCACTGACCGTTTGGCCACTACAGGGCCACTTTTCTTAAAACAGCCTATGATAACGACATTCTGAATTTTGGTAAAGTGACTAAAGCCGTGATGTGTTGTGGATATTGTGATCCTGAGAAAAATCTTAATGGGCATAACCATCAATCATTGATCGTTTGGCCACTCAGGGTCACTTTTTTGAAAGCAGCCGAAGATAGTGATATTGTGGATTTCGATGAAAATGACTGAAACTGTGATATGTTCTAGATGTTGTGATCCTGAGAAAAGGTTTTAATGGACACAACCACTAATCACTGACCGTTTGACCACTACGAGGACACTTTTTTGAAAGCAGCCGAGCCGAAGATAGTGATGTTCTGGATTTCGGTCAAAATGACAGAAACCGTGATATGTTGTAGATATTGTCATCCTGAGAAAACGTCTCAATGGACACAACCACAAATCACTAATCGTTTGTTCACTACAGGGCTACTTTCTTGAAAACAGCTGAGTACAACGATGTTCTGGATTTCAGTAAGATTGAGTAAGACTAAGATATGTTGAAGATCTCATCATGAGAAAAAGTCTTAATGGACACAACTATCGAATTATGACCGTTTGGCCACTACAGGCTCAGATTTTTTAAAAAACAGCCGAGTATAATGACATTTTTTATTTCAGTGTAAATGAATGAAACTGTGATACGTTGTAAGTCGTGATCCTGAGAAAAAATGTCTAGGACATTCTAGAGTTTTCCTTCGTCTCACAAAATGAGCATCTGAATGTTATCTACCGGTATGCTTAAATAATATTGGCCGCTACTCTTCCATCCCTTTTTCGGGTTGTGAGATAATTTTGAACTTTTCATGATTTTATACAATTCTACCAGAATTCCAGGTATCCTTACCTTCTTCTATTTTAAAAAATGTGGCCCCGTAGTTGCTGAATGGTCACTGATTGGTGTTTGTGTCCATTAAGACTTTTTCTCTGGATCACAATATCTACAACATATCAAGGTTTCAAGCAATTCCACCGAAATCCAGAATAACGTTACCTTCTGCTGTTTTCAAAAAAGTGGTCCTGTAGTGGCCAAACGGTCAGTTATTGCTGACTGTGCTTATTGAGACATTTTCTCTGGATCACAACATTTACAACATATCAGAGTTTCAGTCATTTTGGTCGAAATCCACAATATCAGGATATTCGGCTGCTTTTAAAAGCATGGCCCTGCAGTGGTCAAATGATCAGTGATTTGTGGTTATATCCGTTAAGACTTATTCTCAGGATCACAATATCTACACCATATCACGGTTTTAGTCATTTTTACCGAAATCCAGAATGTCGTTATCATAGGCTGTTTTAAAAAAAGTGGCCCTGTAGTGGCCAAAGGGTCAGTGATTTGTGGTTGTGTCCATTGAGACTTTTTCTCAGAAATATCATATCTACAACATATCACGGTTTCAAGCAGTTCCACGAAAATCCGATTTTCGTAAGGATTGTGCGGGGTCCTTTGTCATTTCGAATTGGGCATTGGCTCTATAACCCTTTTCTCGAAAAACGACAATACCGGTATTCCCTACTTTGAAGTCATCTTTGCATAGGCAGAGTTTAGTTTCTTTAAAGTGGTCCTTTTAATCAGGGGAACCCTTTTTTAAATGGGGCCCTTTGCCCCCTTCAACCTATTTCCCGAAAGAAACAAAAAATACGTGTCGATTTATTTTCGGTCTTATATATAAGTGCCAAGTTTGAAGGAATCTGATGAAGAGAAACAGAAAATTATTATTTATATATAAGCATTAAAGCTGTCGTTTGGGGGGGAAGGAAGTCATTTGGGGGGCTGGCCCCGTTGGGAGCCCCCCGTGGCTACACCCCTGGAAGAGATAAAAAACAATGCAAGCCGTTCTCACTGTCATGGCACCCAAGCAGGGGGTTCCTCACACCCTTTTTTATGCTAGTCACTTTGACCCAGGTGGATGAAACAAAGATCAGCAGTGTGTCAGAAATATAAACATCTACAGTAGAACCGGTTTTCTTTTATCTTCATTAAAATAATAATAATAAATACAAATTTACACTTGTAGAATGCAATAATTTCGCGTGAGTCGATGAATGCTTTAACATTGTAATTGAATCTGGAACACTATCACAAAATCATTGGTGCATTGTTACTGGTTCTTAGTGCAACAACCCCTAACGTTAGTGGTTCATTAGTGTAGGTGCTACAAGTAAAATATCATTGGGGTCATGATGAACTTGCCCACACTTCAAGCACTAATGAAAAAAAAATATGCAATTCGTTAGTGCATCATTAGTACTTCTAGAAAAAAAAACAGTTCGTATGGAATTTGATTTCTGAAATTGTCCCCCCCACACCAAAAATCTTGAATAAATCCCAAAATATGGTAACGCCAACATTAGTGCTCAGTGCGTTTAAGAGAACTAACGATGCACTTACGATTGCCGTTAACCCATGTAACCTATCTATGTCAGTTAGTATGAAATTAGATATTTCTGAAGTCGGACCTCCCACCGAAAATCTTGAATATGTCCCACAATAGGGTAATACTAACCTTAGTGCTTAGTGCGTTTTAGTGCACTAATAATGCACTAATGATGTGATAAGTTTGGTGAAAATCTGTCTGCGTAAAGACGGGTGGCGAGCAAACTTCATATAAAGAAAGACCCCACCAAAAATCTTCAAAAACTCGTAAACTCTGATAGCACTAACGTTAGTTCTTAGTGCACTAATGTGCACTAACGATGCACTTCCGATGGACGACGTTTGGTGTAATTTTGGAGATGTGAGGGGCCAACATCAGACACGTAAGTTGATGTTTTGTTCATGGTAGATTGCGTAAGTTTAAGGTCAATTTTCTCGAAATACTGGGAGGCCACAATTTTTTAAAAAAAAGTTGTGCAAAAGTGTACAAAATTCATACATTATTTTTGTTTACTTAAGTCATCGGTATGAAGATTCCGCACTCCAAGTTGATGGTTGAGTTCGAAATTGTAGAGCTAATTTTCTGGAAACACAGGGGTGAACAAAATTATTTGAGTTTAGTTGATTTTGAGTTTAACGTCCTTTCAGCAGCGAGGTTATATGAGGCGGGACCTACTGATTAACGTGGAATGCGAACCACATGAGCTCCCGCTGGGAATCGAACACAGATCTCCCACACCAACGGCGCGTACGCTACCGCTTAGCCACGGAGGAGCTCACAAAATTATTTGAATGCTGTACAAAATTCTACGGGACAGGTACAATCTTATTTGCTTAGTATATGTCTGATATTGACAATCGGCACTCCAAGTTGATGGTTTGATTATGGCAGAAACCACAACTTTAAGGACATTTTCTTCGAAATACAGGGGTATACAATTTTTTTAAAAGGTGTACAAAAGTGTACAAAATTCGTAGATTATTTTTGTCTACTTAAGTCTTTGATATGAACACTCCGTACTCCAACATGATCGTTGAGTTAGAAACTCTGACGGTAATTTTCTCGAAACACAGAAGTGTACAAAATTATTTTAAAGGTGTACAAAATTGTACGAAATTCGCATATTATTTTTAGCTACCTAAATCTCGAATCTGGTGATTCCGCACTCGAACGTCAAGTTGGAGTGCGGAATTTTGATCCCAAATTTCTGGAAACACATGGGTGTACAAATGTTTTTAAAAGATGTACAAAATGTGTACAAAATTATGAACATGTTTAATACGTGATTTGCTGATTTCCCCCTAATAAATATTGCTTATATTTCTGTTAGTAAAGCTGATCAAACGTTAAAAATTGTTGATCATACCTGATCAAACGATGATCAAACGATTGACATAAGAAAAAGTCGAATCGGAGGTGAAGGGGGGGCTGGTCCCCCATTTTGGAACCCTTATATCTCTGTTACTAAAGTTGATCAAACGTTGAAAATTGTTGATCAAACCTGATCAAACGATGATCAAACGATTGACATCAAAAAATTTGGAATCTGACGTGAAGGGGGGGCTAGCGTGTAGTTAGCCCCCCCTACTAAATATCGCTTATATTTCTGTTAGTAAAGCTGATCAAACGTTAAAAATGGTTGATCATACCTGATCAAACGATGATCAAACGATTGACATAAGAAAAAGTCGAATCGGAGGTGAAGGGGGGGCTGGCCCCCCATTTTGGAACCCTTATATCTCTGTTACTAAAGTTGATCAAACGTTGAAAATTGTTGATCAAACCTGATCAAACGATGATCAAACGATTGACATCAAAAAATTTTGAATCTGACGTGAGGGGGGGCTAGCGTGTAGTTAGCCCCCCCTACTAAATATCGCTTATATTTCTGTTAGTAAAGCTGATCAAACGTTAAAAATTGTTGATCATACCTGATCAAACGATGATCAAACGATTGACATAAGAAAAAGTCGAATCGGAGGTGAAGGGGGGGCTGGCCCCCCATTTTGGAACCCTTATATCTCTGTTACTAAAGTTGATCAAACGTTGAAAATTGTTGATCAAACCTGATCAAACGATGATCAAACGATTGACATCAAAAAATTTCGAATCTGACGTGAAGGGGGGGCTAGCGTGTAGTTAGCCCCCCCTACTAAATATCGCTTATATTTCTGTTAGTAAAGCTGATCAAACGTTAAAAGTTGTTGATCATACCTGATCAAACGATGATCAAACGATTGACATAAAAATAATTTTAAATTTAGCATGAGGGGGGGCTAACTGCACGCAGGTAAATGATTTCCACTAGGCTAATCGCACCAAATGTGAGAGCTATACCGCGCAGCCATCGTCCGTCGTGTCGGTGTTAAAAGGGAACGCCAAACTCCTAAAGAAACAACCAACCAAAGTAATCGTGATCCCTTATATTGTTATTTTATCTCAGAAACTGCATTACCAAAACCTCTGTTTAGATAGTGTGAAATAAACCATAGGAAGTATTTTGCATTAGCATTATGCGTGATTATGTAAAACATCAGCTATCACTAGCATTTATTTAAAAGAGAAAAAGAGAGATTCTCTGATAACAACAATTGCTTTGTTGCGTGGGGGAAACTTTTTTTTTCTTTTTTTTAAATTTTAACCTGGAAAGCGATCGATCTCGCCAGACAGATCTGTCCAGTACCAACAATTGTTGGGGCGCCACAAATGCTTCCCCGTCGCCAACAGATTCACTGATTTAGGAAACTTTGCTTGGTTCTCACAAAATGGAGAAAAAGAAAATGACTGTCGCAATGCGTTTGCTAACGTAAGTTTGTTGGATAAGACAAAAATGTGTGCGTGATTTTTTCCTTTCTTCCATTTTATTATGCACTCTTAGCATGAATTCCGTGTGCTGTTTTCCCCTACGTGCACAACGCACTTCAAAGAGACAAAACGAATATATTTATTATTTGAAATTTATTATGCTATTGAAAATTAGCTTTCTATGAATTCATTAAAGTGCAAATAATTAAGTGGATGCTACACTACATCGAGGATACTAGCTTAATTGAATCATAATTTTATACGTACGACCAGTTTGCGAATTACATAATTTATATTGAGGGGATAAAATTAGGCCAACAGGATGAAGAATCTGTAGGTGCAATAATTCAAAATGGCACAATAATGCCTACCCCTACACACACACCACAAATATGATATAACATCTATAATAAATAACAGATTTATTAATTCAATAAATCTACCGACAATAATTAATATGTATATGTTGTCTAACATTGACACACCGCACCTGACTTTTGTGAATGTGTTTAAATGTTGTATTCGCTCTTGTACCCGTAGCTCTCCAAGATTTAGTTACTTAATAATTCAGCCTATTCACTTCCCTAGCCGTTTCCGTCGACACAACGCAAAATTTGCGTTTTAGTTTACTGTAATCGGATCAGCGGACGAAGTGATGTGGTATGTGGTGGTATGCTATACTGCCTCTGGTTTTTCAGTGATGAAGGCATACCGTTTCTAGTTTTTCAATGATTAAAACATACCGTCTCTGGAAAGTAGATGCTAAATACGTTTAATAAATATATTTTTATACACAGTAATCTACGAATAGCTTCGCACGTAAAAGGATTTTATTCGTTATGCAGAAATAATTTTTAAGTTGATAACACCGACATTTTAATTCTCTTTTTCCTACTTTTTTGTTACTAAAAAGAGGTGTCTTCAAACAAGTTAATCTATTATAGTTTATATTTTGATGTGCCATATTGAATTGTTTTCTTTGTTAGGTGTGTGTGTGTGTGTGTGTCTTCTTGCCTTAATGCATATAAATGCCGTGTTTTGAGCATGGGCGGATTTAGGGGTTGTTTGCTTGAGGGTGGACCTTCCGGGAGTTCGGAATACGCCACAGTCAGGCAGAGACCTGGAGTTTCCCACAGGAAATTGTTAAATATCCTCCGGTTTTTGAGCATTTCCTTATATAATTCTCTATAATACACATATTTTTTTTTCAGTGTAAGTTATTGGCAGGAGACAAAAGTCTTTCCATACATTTTGCCCCCTCCCCCCTTACTACAGAGAAGCTCTCCAGTGCTTTTCAGTCATTACATAAATAGAAATGCAATCTTTTAGGCAACATACCCTCACTGCATTTCAACATGTAGATAGCCGGTATGTCCAGTCAAAATCGTAATAAAACATACCGCCTCTGCTTTTATTCTACTTCGAACACTGAATCGGATAGGTATTAAAATAGGTTTCCGATTTTTTTACGTTGCTTTGCCGTACACAAAGTTTGTGGAGATATGGATCAGAATGTGCCTTTAGAAATAACTATTTACTGAATTCTTTAAACAAATAAAAAATGGCCCAGACATATCACTCCGAATTACCTGCTCAAGATGATTGTGATAGATGGGCACATTTAATATAGTAAAATTAGTGTATCGCATCGCAACGCAAAAATTGTGGATAGTCATTATAATTACTATGCCAATTACCACAACTTAAGTACAGCTTTCGAGCTGCGTACATACAAACCACTACAGAATGAGGGCCATGTCCTCACAAAGAATACACTAGAAAATAAAATATAAAAAAAACTAAAACAAGATGATAATCGATACAAATGTAGATGATTAATATGACATGTCCGACCTTCGCCAAGTATGGTGGAAGAAACTATTTGTTTAATTCTTCTTGGCCACCCGCTAAGAGCATTTACAAATCCATTTGTGACTCTGTTATGCACAATTAATAACGAACTGAAGGGTACGAGGATACAATTGTAGTCATAGTTCACCTAAACTGAACGGTGAAAATAGTGGGTAAAATAGAAATGAACAAAAATGAATAGTTTACATTGCTCATTTCCAAGATTAAACTTAAAAGAAATGACAAAAATCAGTGAAATTTGGCATCATACTAAGCACAGTTTGGGGGTGACAGAGAGCATCCCCGATGGGAATACTTCACTTGAGTTCTTGTAAGGAACAAAATGTGATTGAGAGGGAAAATCCCCCTCATCTCCCCGGTAATAATTCGCACTCTGCGTACGACGTACTAGAAAATAACATAATTGCTAATTCCTTCACAACATAATTCACATTTATATAGTTTCTTCGAGGAGTGTGTAGTTGCAACAATTACAAGAATGTTCCAAAGCCCAGTGTGAAGTGCCAAATAGACGACAAGATGTATCCAATACTTTAGGGAGCGATAATATTCACTAAAACTCGGTGAAATATTGCCCAAACATAAATCGAATCAATAATTTAAAAAATCCATGCACTTTTTAATTATTTTCTTTGTCGAAGATTCATATAAACGCATAGATGTATTTCGTCAATAATCCATCGTTTATTTTTCGTGTTCTCATATGTAGGGCCATAGTGGCTCTGATTGCGCTGGCTGTTGCCGACGTGTCAGCTAGCAAGGCCCTAACGATCCTCTGGTGCATTGAAGAAGCAGTGACAGTCATGGAAACAATCATCCTCCCGTCGTGTACAGCACTATTGGAAAAAATGAAATGAAATGTTTAAGTTTTACGTCCCACGGCTATGCCGGCTAGGCTAAAGGAGAGGGTGATGATGAGAGATGAGTGAAATGGTGGAATGAAGAAAGTGGGAGGAAACGGGAGAACTCCGAGAAAACCCACGAGCACGGTGTTTGTCCACCACAAAGTACACACGACGCGAGCTGGGATCGAACCAGGGACGCCAAGCACCGGAGGTGAACGCTTTACCACTGAGCCACCGCGCCCCCCTACAGCACTATTGGATCACTGACACGTCATGATTAGTGCTGTCGAAATCGGTTTTTGAAAAAACCGAAAACCGGTTTTTGAAAAAGTGAAATTTGATAAAACCGAAATGTCGGTTTTGAAAACCGCTTTTGCGGTTTCGGTTTTGAAAACCGCATTTGCGGTTTCGGTTTTGAAAACCGTTTTTGCGGTTTCGGTTTTGAAAACCGCATTTGCGGTTTCGGTTTTGAAAACCGCATTTGCGGTTAAAACGAAAATGCAAAAGTCATAAAAATTCGACAGCACTAATGTCAAGTAACGACGAGAAAACAGCAAAGAATCTTTCCCATCTTCGACTCACAGTTGCCAGATGGAGGAAAAAAATGCTCAAAATTTGCAGAGGGGAAAGAAGATATTTTTTCTTAAAATGTCTTAATGTGTAGGGAAATTCTTGTTTAGTATACTTTTACAATTGGCAGAATAAAAAAAAAATGAGTTGCAGTTTCTCACAAAGAGGCACGGCTATCGTTATTGGGAAGTAAAATGATATACGTAGAATAAAATATGATCGGTGTTCCCTTCACGTATGAACTATTGCAGGTGTCTGGGACTTGCGATAAGAAAGCAGTCAACACATACAAAACCACAACATTCTCATTTATCGGAGTGGCAACAAATCAACAATAAAATTGTGTATTGCGATCTATTTTTTCTTTTCTTTTTTTTAAGAAAGGGAGGTGGTGTTTTTTTGTTAACATAAGAAAGAGTGGCAGTACTGTTTAAAAACAAGGTGAAAGAGTAATGATAATATAAAAGATCTTAATCACGAAAAACCACCCGCATTTTGGGATTGAACAAAAATCTAAGACGATTCAATGGATAAAGTCTTGGCATATTCAACGTAAACCGCTACAACTCTGACAATCTTAACCGCTACACCTCTGATTTTTATATATTTCGTAAACTAGATCACAAGGAACACGAATCTGAAGGATTTTTGACAATCCGACTTCCGGAATTCGAGATATTAAAACTTTAAGTTTAATATAGATATATTCTCTATACGAAAAATATTATGTCCTGTGAGATATATAAAGGTAACCAAGAAAGTTCTGTCGCTTTTTGTGGAGTCTGTGTTCAATTGATCCTCACACCGTGAGTTGAATGCGAATGGAGAAAAAGCGAAGGTCAGATGTTGGTGTGGGTATATCCAACACTCTACCTGCTTGTGGCAGTTCAGTTACAACGTGAACTTGTGTAAGGACAGAGTGAATATGGAACCTCCACAGAGCGTCATAAGGGCGTGTATGCTGTACGAGTTCAAACTTGGGTCAAACGCCACTGCAGCGGGGCGGAAGATATCTCAGGCCTTTCGTGAGGGTGTCGTGATTACGCAGACAGTGCAAGGGTGATTTAGAAAGTTTAAGGACGCTGCAAAACACTCACGAAAGACGCACCACGTGCCGGAAGACCAACACATGTACAAAATGAAAATCTTCAGGTAGCAATTGAGGCGAACAGCGGAGGGACCTGTGAGAAACTGGGGCTAACATTCAATGTGAGTGGAGAAACCATCCGGCAGCACCTCCATCAACTTGGGAAGCAGTACAATTTGAGTCTATTGGTCCCACATGAATTAACTCTGGGCCAGAAGGCTACGCGAGCAGACACCTGTGTTTCTTTGCTGTCTCGTCTGAGAAAGGAGCCATTTCTGGACAGGATGTTGACATGTGATGAGAAACTCCATGGCGTCGTCATCATTGGTTAAAATCCCATGAACTGGTTCCAAAACAGCTGAAACCAGTAATGCAGCATAAAGTCCTGCTGTGTGTTTGGTGGACTGCTCGTGACATCGTGCATCGGGAACTGTTACCGGCTAGTCAGAGCAGAACATTAATGCAACTGTTTACTGTCAGCAGTTGAGCCGTGCTCAAAAAAAAAAAACCCAAAACCCTGGAGCCAGCACTTCTCAATCGCTAAGGGGTTTTCTCGTTACGGGACAACGCTAAGCCCCACATGGCTAGATTGATCCGGGACACCATCCTACGCCTTGGATGGGAAACACTATTGCAACCGCCATACTCCCCGGACATTGCACCGTCCGAATATCGCCTGTTCCATTCCTTGGACAATCACCTTAGTGAACTCCAGTTAAACTCCGTAGTAAAAGTGCAAAATACACTTGATACCTTCTTCGCTTCACGGTAAACCACGTTCTACCGCGATGGAATCCATGCCCACCCCGAACGTTGGGAGAAGGTCGTTGATACTGATGGGTACTATTTTTGATCTTCCAGGTACGTCTTAGGCAGGGATGTAACCACGGAGGGCCCATCGGGGCCAGCCCCCCCCCCCAAATGATTTCCTGGCACTCCTAATGGCCAGATGTTAAAACATCATCGTGAGATTACTTCGCTTCAGTCATTTAAAGATAACAAAGTTTACATATAATTAATAATTTACGGTAAAATAGAATGGAAAAATAGTATTTTACCATACCGATCACAAAATAGTATGGTATTTCTTCCTTATAGCCATCCGAAAATTGTATGGTATACTTTTTGTGACAGCAGATTACACAATTTACGGCGATTTGTATTTGACAGTTTGAAGACAAACGCTTTGACAAGGTACTATAAATTCTATCATAAAACAATGGCACTAAATCGTAAGTACACTATATTATTTATATGCTGTAATTAGTGTTTTAAGAAAACTTTTATCAGACAGAAAATTTGGTGAAAAGCAACGTTTTTATTCAGTTTTTCAGTTTGGAATTCATTCGCTTTTTTAAATGCTATTTCGTAAAACAGTAAGTGAGATATAGCTGTTAATAAAATAATTATGTCTTTTTCGTCACGAATAATAAATAACATTTTTGTCAGAAAATCTTAAATAAATTAAGTGCAATTTCAAAGAAAATCAGTCTTATGTATAAAAGTAACCAAGAAAGTTCTGTCGCTTTTTGTGGAGGTCTGCGATAATTGGATCTCACTGGCGGCAGGGTTTCGTCGAGTCGAAACATATATCTCGTGTCGGGGTGTTGAAGTTACCACCGCGTAGCAGCGACCAGCGAGAACTTTGTTTTGGTCCGCACTTCTTAGATTCTTTGCGGAGAATCTTGAAGGAGCCAACACGAACTATCGCCAGTCATGTGCATGCGGTTATTATTATATATTATTTTTTCCTTGAGAATTGTTCCTAAACTGAGCTCCGGGGGTCAAGAATAACCTCTGCCTCAACATCATGAAGTGAAAAATCTTGAGATAAGTGCGATAATTGCATGAATTTAGATGGCAACTGTCGTCGATCATTAGAAAGTGAGTATGGGAGAACTATGAAATAAAGTAAATAGACACGCGTGATTTTGTTACAAAATTACACACATTTTATCTAATTCCAAACAATTATCGTCGAATATACACGGTTAAAGGAGCACTCTGATTTACCCAATTAAAAATATCTTAACGATTTATCCCTTTACAAGCGACGTTTCGTTCATCGCCTTCGTGGCGAAGTAGGAAGAACACTTGCCTAGTAATCATATGGTTGGTGGTTTGAGTCCCCTGCGGGGTAATTTTTTGATACTTTTTAAAGTGTTTTTTAGACTCACCTTAATGTAACTAAATCACACATATAGCCGATTTAACATTTTGGGGGAGTAATTTTGTGGTTCGTTGGCGCTTTGTCGCGTCTCTGCCGCTGGTGGTATAATTTTCAAAACGGTAGAGGGGCCACTGGGAATCGTCGCTGCGGCGCCGCCAATGTTTGGCGAGATGTCGCTAATTGCCCATTTGTGGTCCACCGACGCTTACGGCATCGGGACAATTCAGTGTGAATGGCGAAACCATTCAACAGCACCTTCATCAACTGAGAAAACACTAGAAGTTGGGTCGATGGGTCAAACATAACTTGATTCCGGGTCAAAAGGCAACGCAAGCAGAGACCTGTGTTTCTTTGCTGTCTCTTCTGAGGAAGGAGCCATTTCTGGACAAGGTGTTGCCATGTGATGAGAAATGGGTCCTGTACGAAGTTCCACGGCGCCGTCATAATTGGTTAGCATCCCATGAACGGTTCCAAGACAGCCGAAACCAGCACTACACCAGAAGAAAGTCCTCCTGTGTGTTTATGAACTGCTCGCGGCATCGTGCATCGGGAACTGTTACCAGCTGGTAATCGCATCAATCAACTGTGTACTGTCAGCAGTTGAGCAGTGTTCAAGAGAAACTCAAAACTCTGGAGCCAGCACTTCTGAATACCAAAGAGGTCCTTATGTTACAGGACAACGCTAAGCTCCTCGTGGCTAGGATGACCCGGGACACCATTTTACGCCTTGGATAGGAAACACTATTGTATACGCCATACTCACTGGATATTGCACCGTCCGATTATCATCTGTTCCCTTCTTTGGACAATCACCTTTAAAGGATGCCAACTCGAATCCCAAGTAGAGGTGCAAAATGCACTTGATACCTCCTTCGCTTCACGGAACACCAACCTCTACAGCGATGGAATAAATGGCCTTCCAGAACGTTTGCAGAAGGTTGTCGATGTATTCTTAATCTTCCAGATACGTGTTAGGTGACATATGAATGGTGGTGGGTGAGAAAGCGATAGAACTTTCTTGTTTACCTTTATAGATCGGTTCTGTGTATTGAAATAGTTATGAACAAAGGTATAATGTTTGGTCGGGGGCAGTAGTTCTTGGTTTAACATAAAACAAATTATCTGTAATATAATTTATGAAATTATTATTATTATTATTATTATTATTATTATTATTATTATTATTAATAATAATAATAATAATAATAATAATAATAATAATAATAATAATAATAATAATAATAATAATAATAGTAAGAAGAAGAAGAAGCAGCAGCTAAAAACAGTGTTTTTAGTTTTCTGGAAGAAAACCAAAATTTTTCAGTTTTTTTCAGGCTTCAAAAACACTAGCTGCAACCAGGGACGTACGCAGGGGGTGGTTCCTGGGGGTCCGGACCACCCCCGAAATTCCAACTTTTGTGTAAATGTAGCCTAATTTTTGGGACAAGTTTAGGAATTTCAATGTAAAATACACAGATATTGAGTTTGGACCCCTCCCGAAATAAATTCCTGCGTACGCCACTGGCTGCAACACATCTTTTTTTTTAGATTGTAGCTCGCTCCCCTTCAAAAACGACGAGCCCCTCCTACAGAAACCTGCTGGCTACACCCCTGGTCTTAGGTGACATATCGATGCTCTAAGGTGATAGGTCAAAAAGCGACAGAACTTTCTTCGTTAATTTTATACATACTATGTAAAACTACTGTATAAGTTCTAGTATCTCGAGTTCGGGAAATCGGAATGTCAAAATTCCTTCAGATTCGTGTTCCTCGTGGTCTAGTTTACAAAATATATAAAAATTAGTTTTGGTCCAGTTTGCTTCCGTGGTCACTTTATGTTCGAATATCTCGAGTTCCGAAATTCGGAATGTCAAAATTCCTTCAGATTCGTGTTTCTAGTGGTCTACTTTACAAAATATATAAAAATAAGGTGGGGTCTAGTTTGCTTCCCTGCAGCCGAAAAGTACATTGGAAGTGTCATCAAAGAAGTAACTTTAAAAAAAAAGTGCGAAGGATCCAAGGTCAGTATTTGTAAAACACAAGTTCACATCAGTACTTACGGTTTAGAACTCCCCACTTTTCTGACTAAAATATTGCAACCCTAATTTATCTGTGACTTGTACAACCATCGAACAATCCCTTTCGCACAGTGCTGCATATATTACCATAATAGTCTTGGAGCAAATAAAAAAAGTTAAAACACAGACATAAATCAATACAATTGTCTCGACCAATAAATGCTTTCACAATTGTTAAAAGGTGTAATTAAAAACATCAAACATTGTTTCTGCTTTGAAAAGGACAAACAAGGTTTCGTTCATAAAACCGCAAACACGGTTTCGGGCGGCTTTCGCTTTCGAAAGAAGCTTCTGCGTTTCGGTTTTGAAAACCGCTTTTTCGGTTTCGGTTTTGAAAACCGCATTTGTGGTTTCGGTTTTGAAAACCGCATTTGCGGTTTCGGTTTTGAAAACCGCATTTGCGGTTTCGGTTTCGGAAACCGCATTTCCTTTTTTCGGTTTTCAGAAAACCGGTTTTCTCAAAAACCGAAAACCGCAAATATCACAAAAATTCAACAGCACTAGTCATGATCCACTCAAGCAGCAAGTCTACGGAATGACCGCCTCTCTTCTTGCCGCCTGACTATACAGCCACGCAAGTACACAAAGACGTGCGCAGGTGTCGCTCTAGTATTTCAAGATACAGATTGTGAACCACACAGAGCGAATCCGCACACACAATAACTATATTGAAGGAGAATGAAGGTAGATTCTTTTTAGCGCGAATTAGCTACCACAGTCGTTTCTGTTTTTACAAAGTGTATATGTGCTCTTGTTCATACATTTGCAGAGAGACGGGAGAAATAAGCGTCCGTTTGCATATAGGATGTACGTACACCCAAACACAAAAGAAATATAAATAAAAATATAAATAAGAAAATATAAGCAGCTAGTGTGAGGGTCTTAATGACTTACTCGAGATTTCCTTGTTTAACTCAAAAACAAGTTATATAGACGTTGCTCAATGAGGAAAATATCACGAAATGTTCTTCAAGTTGAGGCTCGTCATCTGCAGAGTTGTACATTGTGGGGGGACAACTGTCCCCCCCCTAGTGAAGCTTCTCACTCGTTCGAGGGGCCCATTTTCAGACAAAATTTTCTTACTCTATATAAGATACGAACATGAAATTAGAAATGAAGCATCAAATAGGGTCGTCGCTACAGTATATAAACAAAACAGCTTACAAAAGGTAAATAGAACAAAAATGAGTCGTGGACTCATTTCAGTAATATTTATTCCTATGGCTTTTGAGATTTATCAATATTGTCCCCTTAATAATTTTGTCATGTATGGAATGGGCCCAGGGAGTAACTAAAGGAACCGCAGACCTTGCCGTGCGGGAGGACCCACAGGCTCCGGGGGGACCATAAAGATTAAGATAAAGTTGGAAAGAGGGGGCTCAATAATTGAAAAAACAACTTCTTCTAGGGGGCCCAAATAAGCTTATTAATGCTTGTCCCCTCCAGAAAAGAATCTAAGTTACGGCGCTGGTCATCAGTTGCAGGGATGGTCCTGATTTACATTACATTTCGTCCTCACTACAACTTCTAATTTCCAAAGAAGAAAAGACGACAGCAATTATTTTCACATTCTTTGAATAGTATCAACACGTGTAAAAATAGACAGTTCTATGTTTATGTTCCAATACTACTAGTTTATTTTCTTACATTCATATAAGGAATTTGTGGCAAATTGTGCCGGTGGCACTAGCCGAGTGATCTCGGGCGTTTGGCTTCTGATCATGAGGCGCAATCCACTAGGGGTTCGAATTCCTCTGAAGAGCAAGGTCGGAATTTTAACTGTCCTCAGTATTTCTGTGTTACTATTCCTGTAATGTTTCGAATACGTCGAAAGGACATGAGGTGCCAGTGGCGAACAATAGTCCGGTTGGGGCGATTTGTTTTTAAAAAATTGTGAAAGTAGGAAACTCCCATTGCAGTTACTTGGGTTCAAATCCCGTCGTGGTAATTAGTATTTTTTTGTGGATGGGAAGATAATGTTTATGTAGTTGGTATTGTAATTATGTTATTCCTTTAATAATAATAATAATAATACCACAATGGAAAGAAAAACTAACGTAGTCGAAGGTATTCATAGGAACAGAAAAGATATAGATTATGTCAGATGTTTCTTAGGTTTATACATGAACGCAACAATATTGTTACGTTTATTGACTTACAGATAGAATTATCATTTTATGACAAGAAATGGAATATAAACATTTGTTAGCTGATAACAGTAATGCATTTTGTTTCGCCCTTCTTCTAAGTAGAAAGGTGAGGTGACATCTTAAATAGGATTATTGTCGTGACTAGTGATCCCTATTGTAAGTTTGATCACTATTTGCAATTTGTGCACAGCTACGAACAATTCTTTGGAACTCATTTTTGACACATACTACAGCAGTAAGGACGTGTTTAGCCCTTATGTGTTCATCAATTCTTGTCCAAACAAGATACTTGCCAGACAGTTACGAACAGATGACGTAATTTTGTGTTGTTGCATTTCACCTGGAAGGGAAGTCGTCTCAACTCTTAGACCCAGAGAAATTGAATATTTTTCATGTTAGTATACATCAGAAGTATCAGTTTTGTAGATTATAAAAATTTCCTTAATTGCCACAGCCGGAATCGAACTCGCGTCCCCAACATTATGAAACTAACGCTTAAGCCACTATTCTAAGACATCACTGTTCTGGGAGGAGGAGAAAATGGATCTGCATGATATTCAGTAATTACACACTTTTACGAGTCCAGTGTAATAATGCTGAAACTTTCTGATTTCAGTCATGATAAAATAGTAAAGTACAGTATTATGCAGAAAGAATAGTCTAGAGAAGTCAACTTTAAATTGACAACTCATGTGTACGGAGGCGCTGCCGTATGCTCTCGCCGCATGGCCCTGATTTTTCACGGCACGGCATTGAACAGATACTTATATTGATTGGAATCTAGTGTTTCAGGGCACTGGATTATTTTTTAAGTTAACTAATTTAATGAACCTTCCTGAAGTAAAACAATAAAGTATGGTGAACATGCAATTTTTGGTCTTCCATTTTCTATGAGGTGTCAAATCCAGAATTGGAGTGGGTCAGTGGGTCAAACGAATCGAGTTTTCTAAGTGGGTCAGTGGGTCGTGGATCAACAGCATGTGACCCACTGCGACCCATCATCCACCGTGACTCACTCCGACCCACCACTCACTATGACACACTCTGACCCACCGACCCTATCTGCTTACTGCATTGTATACAGCATCTTCTGGCGCGACAAAACGCCATTCAATCACAAAATTACTTTCCCAAAATATGTTAAATCACCTATTTGTGTGATTTGTTTACATTAAGGTGAGTCTAAAAAGCACTAAACAATAGTACCAAGAAAGTACCCGGAGGGGCTCGAACCACCAATCTTGTGATTACCGGGCGGGTGTTCTTCCGACTTCACCACGGAGTCGATGAAGAAAAGTCGCTTGTAAAGGGATAAATCGTTGAGATCTTTTTTATTTGGTCAGTCAGAGTGCTCCCTTAACCCTGTATATGAGACGATAAGTGTTTGGGATAAGATAAAATGCGTTGGCCATGTAATTTTATAACAAAATGACGCGTGTCTATTTACTTTATTTCATAGTTCTCCCACACTCATTTCTAATGATCGACGACAGTTACAATTTAAATTCATACAATTATCTCACTCAAGATTTTTCACTTCATGATTTTGAGGCAGAGGTTATTCTTGATCCCCGAAACTCACTTTAGGAACAATTCGTAAGGAAAAAATAATATATTATAATAACCACATGCACATAACTAGTGTGAGCTCATGTGGTTCGGATTCCACGTTAATCAGTAGGTCCACGTCTCATATAGCCTCGCTACTGAACGGGACGCTAAACTAAAATCAACTCAACTCAACACATAACTAGCGATAGTTCGTGTTGATCTCTTCGAGATTCTCCGCGACGAATCGAAGGAGCGCGGACCAAAACGAAGTCCTCGCTGCTACGCGGTGGTAACTTCAACACTCCGACGCGAGATATCTGTTTCAACTCGACCAAACCCTGCCCCCAGTGGGACACTAGCGGCAATGCTTCAACTCGTCGCTTATTGACGATCGACGTTTACCCGCAAGTGGGCCACTAGGTGTTGGCGACGTTTATGGCATGGGGTAGGACCATGTCTCATATAACCTTGCTGCTGAAAGGGACGTTAAACTCAAAATGAACTCAACAAAAAATACAGTGCTTCGCATCATATATCCAAATATGCTTACCATGCACTTTATAATAATTGCTTAAGCTTGTTTATTATATGGAGCGCTTAGAACACAGGGCAATCAACCCATAAAGTTGTGGAAAAATAGACATAAAATTTCTAATGTAAACTTCTGTATGTTGGTCTATTTACCTTGATTTGGGAGTTTCAAATTTCATCTGTTTTTCCACTGAAAAGTATCAATAATTCAACAAGGAAATAATTAGACCATGATAATTTAATTGAAATTTATGGAAATTTTGCCCATGACAAACACTACAATTTTATATCGTAAAGGTCCATTATTATCCATTATTATTACAACAGAGCGGTGCTTGAGGGATTGACCGTAGAAATTCAAACTCCGATTAGTTAGAATTTGACAACCTGGTTTTATTACAAGTATAAAGTCTTTAGTCGGTAGAAAAGAGGCCGTGCATCATATGTCAGAGTTGATGACGATGTGTTTTGATGGGTCAGTGGTGAATGGTGGGTCGGAGTGGGCCAGGGAAGCTCCCCGCCGTTCGTGGGGGTTCCCATTTTAAGACAGAATTGTCTTACTCCATATACGATACGAAAATGAAATTATAAGTGAAGCATCAAACAGGTTCATTACATTACATAAACAGAACAGCACAAAAAGGTAAATAAAACAATAATGAGTTTTGAGCCCATTTCAGTAAAAAGACTTCTACTACTAGGGGCACTAGAAATAATATATATTCGTATATTATTGTCAGATTTGTCAATATTGTTCCCTTAATTAATTTGTCGTGTATGGAACGGGCCCAGAGGCGTGCGGGAGGGCCCACAGGCTCCGGCGGCACTTAAAGAGTAAGAGAACGGTTGAAAGAGGGGGCTTAAGAATTTGGAAAACGACTTTTCCTAGGGGGCGCAAATACGCGTATTTATGCTTGCCCCCTCCACAGACAAAATCTGTGTTAAGGCGCTGCCACGACAGGATTGGAACCCGTGTCTCTGCCATACGAGTTTCATCATTTGCCAATCTACCACAAATTCCTCATACAAAGATGAAACAATAAATTAGTAGTTACGGAAGATAAAAATAGAACTTTCTTTTTCTACACCTATTGATGAAATTCAAAGAATGCGAAAATAATGTCTGTCGCAGGCACACAGCCAAAGGGTGGGTCCGGGATTTGGACCCCCCTTCGAGACTAGAAATGAAAAAAATTAAGGAAAGATGAAACAAAAAGAAACGAGAAAAATAATAATCAGCGTTAGAAAAGCTACAGAAAGCGTTTGGTTACCCTCTCTTATGAGGAGCTTTGTGTGTGGGAAACAGGGGTGGGGTCAAGTTGAAAATGGATATTATTGTAACGGAGCATTCTGAATTCCATCTAGGTCCATGCTAATCCTATGGACTACAAATGAAGATCAGATAGACTCTCAGATAGAACTTATGAAATACCAATAATCCGCAATAATATGAACCTGGCAAAATAGATTCCAGTGACACTTCTTAAAGAAATTTTCAATTTCACGGCAACACTAATCCATTTCGCGGCAGGATGTTTTCACTGCCGAAAGAGATCTCGTTGCTATACTTAACGGCATTAAACGAATACAAGAAAAAAAGAAGAGACAAGAATCGAGTTCCAAAGACCTCGGAAGACTATATCTTTTTCTTTTTTTTAAATATCCTTTTACTCGAGATTTCTTCATACTTTGTTACTAAAATACTTACTAACATATCCTCATTTTATTGTCCTAACAAACCAATATGGGTACGTTGTCAGTAAAATAGTTTAGATTGATCAAGCCTCTTGTGGGTGACCACAATATTTCATGTCACGCCCCCGTCCCCATTACAAAATCCTGGCTAAACGAACCAAAATATTTTACCAGTAAAATAGTTCAGAATGACCCAGCCCCTGGTGTGATAACCTCAATATTTCGTCACGAACTCCCGGTATTACGAAATCCTGGCTACATGCCTGTCTGCCGGCTTGCATTTTCACGGATCCTCTGATCTTATTGACCGATACAGATAGGACATCAACAGTCATGACCTACATATAGCGGAAATTAAGGCCAACTGCTGTCGGCCCTCGTGTCCGAGGGTTCTAAGGCAACATTCTAGTAATGAAAATAGTTTTTGGCGTGGGTTCCAACCTTGCCCAAGGATTTTTTAAATTTTCATTAAAATAAGCTTTCAGTTTTACTATACGGATCCATAGTAAAAGTAATAATAATAATAATAATAATAATAATAATAATAATAATAATAGGAGCAGTAGTAGCAGCAGCAGCAGCAGTAGTAGTAGTAGTAGTAGTAGTAGTAGTAGTAGTAGTACTAGTAGTAGTAGAAGTCCCGCAGGGGTTGGTTAGGTTCTGTTCTCTTGCTCAAATGTTTCTGTACATTTTACATGACCAACTTCAAACAGCTGGCTAGGGTAGCGCGCGAATACTGAAACTCTTGGGATCGGCGTAAATACTGCCGGCTCTACTTCTTTGGAAATTAGAAGTTACGATGAGGAAGAATAGTAGTAATGTAAATCGGGAGTACTTAAAAACGATGAGGCAGCCTCAACTTGAAGAACGTTTCGTGATATTTTCCTCATTGACGAAGGTCTATATAACTTGTTTTTGAGTTAAAGAAGGAAATCTCGAGTAAGTCATTGTGACACTCATAAGGAACGTCTTCTCATACGAGCATTAGTAGTTTGTATAGTCTTACATGCAACGATTTTAACTAGCTAAAAGTTTAGATAAAATGTTAAGTAACGCGGTAGGTAAGCGGTTAGCGTATTGAACTTCTGTTCGGCGGGGCCGGGTTCGAATCCTGGTCAGGTTGAAACTTTTTCAAATGTTTCAATTTCAATTTCAATACATACTCAGTGTGACAAGAAAGATATTCTCTCCTCCAGAAAGAAAATGATGTTGGAATTGGAGAAAGTCTCTCAATTGGAGAATTGAGAATTGGAGAATTGGAGAAAGTCTCTCAATGGAGGCAATCATTTACAAACTTATTTTCAGCAGTTGTTCTAGATTTGATATTTTCAGCTACTTTCAGGCATTTCTTGATAAATGGGTGGTCAGTATTTTTATTTCTCTAAACATACAGTATACAAAGAAATAAGACATTACATACACAGCAATATTGAAATTAATATATGGTGTTCTTTGGAAAACACTATCCAAACCATAGAATGGAGAATGGAGATTCATCATAGAATGGAGAACTGTTTCGTTAGTCACCTACTTTACAATTTTGCCTGCATGAACACCTCGACCAGGTCTACCAACTGCTGGCAGTCACGAGAAAAGTTACGTGTAAGTTGGGTTGCATCTATCTAGGGCGTTCTCACGACTGCAAATGACCTGGACCCCAAGTAATGGAATTAGAGCGCTTAGGGGGGAGATTCTTTTGTGGTTGAGTGTACACCTTGCATTCTGGTGTCAGGAGCAATAAGCTACACACCGCACTCGTCTCTGGTATTCCTTCAGATTAATACGACTATTATGTCGTACATTCGCAATGTAAGTCCTGTCCTTCGATCATTATCTCAATACTTCGCGAGACTCAATCTTTGAGAGCCTGACTTAATAAATATAATACAAAATTTACAATTTTTCTTTTGCTTGTTTGTTCATAAGTAAAAGGAGATAATGAAGTCTAACTTACAACAATCATAGACAATGTTATTCTGCAACAGAAAATATGAACCTGGAGAATGTTTCATTGTTGCCATCCATAGAAATTACAGTGTTGCCAGAATAACAATGCTCCTAAAATCTAAGTTAAGGCAGCGATTAGACGAACTATGTGAACTGCACTTGGTTACGTATGTTTGGTTTCCTGTGAACTACTTTTCAAGTAACATTATTATCTAGTTTGTAATAAACAAAATAGTTTTGACATATAGTGATTAAAAGTAAATAATAATGTTATTTGAAAAGTAGCTCATCTGAAATCAAATCAACGTGATACGTAATCAGATGCAGTTGAGATCGTTCCTCTAGTCGCTTCCTTAACTTAGATTTTAGGGGTGTTGTTTTTCTAGCTACACTGTAATTTCTATGGATGGCAACAATGAACATTCTCCAGGTTCATATTTTCTGTTGCAGAATAACATTGTCTATGATTGTTGTATGGATGTATTTCTATGGATGGCAACACTGAACATTCTTCAGGTTCACATTATCTGGTGCAGAATAACATTATGTATGATTGTTGTAAGTTAGACGTAAATTTCATTATGTCCTTTTACTTATAAATAAACAAGCAAAAGGAAATTGAAAAATTTTGTATTATTTTTAGTAAGTCAGGCTCTTAAATAGCTAACACGCGTCTCAATTCAGCACGATAACGAAACTCAGTATAAACCTTCTGCCCTGGACGGCTAGACGACCGGGTCTGAACACTATCGAGTGGGACATGGTGTTTTGAGATCTCAAATTCTTTAAACTGCGTCATGATTGTTTTGCCTGCTGGAAACCATGCTTAGCTACAATACTAATCTTAGCACTTCTTTCGAAATAGGGCCTGTATAAAGTTTACAATATAACAATATAAGTGTATAATTTCCTGTAACTTCATTCGTATTTATCTGAAATGCATCATATCACAGTCATAGTAATCGATTTTAAGTTACTTTAGATATGCAGCTCCTCATTTACCTCAGTTTCTTTATTACTGTTGTAAAACTCTCCAAAATTTGGGTATTTGTGTTACTGTAGCATCCTTAGTTGGCAATACTGAATAAAAGTGGGGTATTTTAATGTTTCGTTTTACATGAAAATTTTAAATATGTAGTAACCGGACATACTGCCATTTGAAAAAATGAAACTTTATATTGAGGTGGCAACATTGTTAATCTAGTGATATTGCCAAGTGTATCAAACATTTCCCCCTTCTGCTATTTGCTTGGTACAAAGTTTCAGCCATTTCCATCAATTACGTGTCTTTGGGCGTTCGGAAATGATTTATTAAGACCCTGGTATGGAGCGTGGTGCTTTACGTGGATCTTGAGAAAAGCTGAAATATCCAAGCTGGAAGCATTTGAAATATGGTGTTGACGTTAGGGGTGCCATTTCAGACTTCGCTTGGAGGGGGGGGCAAAAGCACCACCGACATAAATTCTTGATGGGCAATTGCCCCTCCTGCTCTCCCTAAATGACGTCCCTGGTTCGCGTAGAATGCTGCGCACAACATGGACCGAAAGGAAAATGAATGAAGACGTACTAAAGGAAGCTAATGGAGGACGACAGATCATGAAGATAATAGGAAAAAGAAGAAACATCATGCTTGGCCATCTTATTCGGCATTCTGATTGGATCACCGTCTTCATAGAGGGAAAGGAAGAAGGAGATGAGTTGAATTTGAGTTTAACGTCCTTTTTAGTTGCGAGACTACACTGTAAAAAATGAGGTGTTGAAACAACACAAAGTGACTATCACTTTAGCGTGTTACTCTGATGTTAATTCAGCACCAAGTTTTTTTTGCTAGCCGCAGCTAGCACCCACCCAAAGGGTTACGCCCTCTATTTGGGATGCGGGGTTGACATCAGCACCAAGCACATGGGCTTCCGAGCATATCAGAAATAACTCGTTACTACCTGAGAGAATTTTCATTGGTATTTATCGTTTAACACGAGTAAAGCTTTGCGAAATATATTTGGCAACTTTGCCAAGTAACGAATAATGTTCTACGTTTCCTGTAATCAGTCACAATAATATTGTTGTAAACCTGTGAATTATCTGAGAACAGTTACATAGGCAACAGTTCTGCCATCTTCTGTTCACAGATGCTAAAACACAAGAATAACATATAAAGAAAACAGATGGAAGCACTGCTATCTGTGTAACTGTTGTCAAATGATTCACGGGTTTACAACATTATTATTGTGAACGATTACAGAAAACATAGAATGTTATGAGCTACTTGCCATA
The DNA here is from genome assembly GCF_964235325.1 of Thermobia domestica. Lineage (NCBI taxonomy): Eukaryota > Metazoa > Arthropoda > Insecta > Zygentoma > Lepismatidae > Thermobia > Thermobia domestica. The sequence continues at coordinate 91,673,202 of NC_137470.1, forward strand.
ATGCGAAATATATTTCGCAAAGCTTTGTTCAAACCAAACAACAAAAAACAAGGGAAATAATTACAGCCAGTAACAAGGTATTTCTGATATGCTCTGAACGCGATGTGCTTAGTGTTCAAGCCGATATTGGAAAACCTTTCATAGACTCACAGGCAAAGGCACTAAAATATTGTACCCTCTGTTGGACAATGACGTTCCTCTCTTTACAGATCAAGATAAGGCAAACGCTTTTGGAACACAATTACAAACAGTTTTCACGCATGTAATATCATGCAATTCACATAAACGCAAATACTTGTCCACTATTCCAGCTTTATAACCACCACTCTCACATATCGACCGTCCTCTTACTGCACCAATCAGTACACATGAACTTCAACGCGCACTTCATAAGAAACGAAATACTGCACCAGGCATCGGTCATATTTCCTACCGGCTAGTAAAAGAAGCTACACTCTCTTTACTTACACTACTCGTTACAGTCTACAACTTTATTCTCCGCACCGGCTTTTACATTGCGGATTGGAAAATTATCCAAAATCTGCAAGTTTCTTAAGCCTAATAAACCAGCACATTCTGTGACTTCTTACCGCCCAATACATCTGTCAACAGTTTTCAGTAAGCTGTTTGAGAAAATTCTTGTCCAACGGCTTCATTTACATATCCAAGAGCATAACTTACATAAGAAACCCATACACCAAGCAGGTTTTCGTCCAGCCTTTTCCATTAACGATCAGCTACTTCAGCTCTCTACAGTAATAACAAATCAATATAACAAGGCCTTTCCATCGTGCCTCGTTTTAATGGATCTTGAAAAGGCTTTTGATAAAGTATGGTATTATGGACTTATTCAAAAGTTACAGAAGCTAAACCTCCCGATCTGCTACTTACGTATCATATATTCGTTTTTAGTAAATCGAATTGGATATGTTTTATAGGATCTGCTATCTCACATCCTATTTTTCCGGATTGTGGAGTTCCACAGGATTCTGCCCTCAGCCCGCTCTTATATATACTATATGCGTCTGATATACTAAAACCTAGGGAAAACGTGTTCTTATTTCAATATGCCGATGGCAAGGCCTTTCTAGTTCTGGGCAAGACTATCCATCAGATCAGCACGGCATTGCAATCCACTCTCAATTGATTTATGCAATGGTGCAAAACTTGGAAACTTACTGTCAATAGTGACAAAACGCAAGCACTGGTCTTTCTACCCTCAAAACGCCGCTCCAACGTTCATCGCAATCCGCAAAACCTTAAAGTCACACTTAACGATCATTCTCTTCAACCAACTACTACGGCCACATATCTCGGGGTGGTATTTGACTCCAAACTCAACTCGAAGGCTCATCTTGAGAAAATATCTCAAAATGCTAATATTCGGCTCAATCTTCTCCGCTGTCTAACTGGCACTACTTGGGGCCTAAACGCCGCCTTGCTCCTAAATACATATATAATGTTCTCTCGACCAATCTTAACTTTTGGACACATCGCTTGGTGCAACGCTCCCACGAAGTTCTATGACCATTTATCAATACTCGAGCGTCATGCCATTCGACTTGCACATCGTATCAGGCTGCCATATCCCAACTTTCTGACTTACGAGCACATTGACTTTCCTCAACTGACTCAACATCTAACCGATATCCGCTTGAAATATATACTATTTCGTCTACCAGTCTCACACCCATTTCTTCTCGATACCCTACAAGTATTTGCACACGCCATTAAATATACTTATTACGATGTATCTCAATACTGAGCATCCTACCGCCAAGGAGCGCGATATCTTCCATATTTATCATATAGGTTGTGACGACGTGGATCGTCACAAATATGTAATGTGGATTTGGGTGATATATATATATATATATATATATATATATATATATATATATATATATATATATATAGGTCACTTATTATTATGGATTTATTAGGAAGTAGATGGCGCCATCTTTTATTTTTATGGAGACATACGACCTTGTTCTCCCTTCGCCCTTTTCCATCCTACCTTTTTGGTCTCAAAATCAGGTTTGTGTTGTATTAAGAAAATATATTCGAAGATCTGGTACAAGCTGGTAATGTAAAATGACGAGGTCCTCGTGATCTAAAATCCGGATTGTGATTGGTTGGTTTTGAACCCGGAATGGAAGCCATGGATCAACTGACGTAGATCGTCAGTTGGTCACTGTTCGAGGTACGTAGTGTTTGATCTTTATAATTTGTTAAATTAAATTATTGTTTTTTGTGAAAATTGGTGAGAAATTTATCATCGGAAATTTCGTGAGTATGCAAAAATGTATTTGAAAAATGATAAATGCTTATGGATTGTCATATTTAGTCACGAGCAAGTATAAAATATTGCTGATTGAAAAATTAGATTACTGAAAGACGAAAATTAGAGGTTGGTGTAGGCCATGTTGGAATAGCGATTTTTTTAAAAATATATGCTAGGCTGTTTCTCTATCAGAAACAGTAAGATTGTTTATTCTTATTATTACTATTAATATCCAACTGTTAATATTTTGTGTACTACTTGTTTTTTTATTTTTATTATTATTTTCTTTGTTATAATAAACTGTTTATCCTTGTTAAAATTGAAATAGTAGGTTTGTCATTGCTAATTAACTTCCTTAAAACAACTGAGAAATTTTGCTTGCAATTTCGTAAATTAAAGGTGAGAGTTATACATATACATATTCTGGGTGCGCTACGCGGCCTTTTAATACAGTACCGGCGAAAGCTCTCCTCGTTTTTTTTCTCAGGATTATTTCCCCGGTGCGCGGGTCTGTATTTTGAAAGTTAGATGTGTGCTGTTCTTTTCATTCTTTTCAAGTACGGATTTTGGCCCGGGGTGGTCATTCTGGGAAAGAAGGGGGAATTAAGGGTGTTTTTCGTTACAAGGTGATCATCTCTCTCATTTGTTTCCATCTATGCACCATGTATAATTTCAACACTAACACTAGGCTTTCCCCATGTCGCCATCAGTCTCGAGCCGTCCCGAGACAGAAGAACTAATCTGCATTTGTCTTCTTAACAATGTGTTTGTGATTATGGCGTGCACGCACTGCATCTCATCTTTCACCGTCATCATATTTAATTATTTCATAAAGCACCTCAATTCCTATATACTCTTTCTTAAACAGTAAAAAAAAAAAGTTCCCTAGTTGCACCACTTTTACATGTGTTCTTTTCTGCACTCATATTTAATATTTGCACTAATCTTGTGTTTAGATTCTTTTTATTAATCATTGTTTTTGGTAATTGCACATAGACCAACATCAAATTCTTTAAACAACAGTTACTAAAATCTGTGCCAAAGAGAGAGCGTAACCCTGTAATGGCTAGGGTTAGAAATACTCTTTGAAATGAAATGATGAATAAAAAATTTCCTAAATCCCTAACCTTTTACTACTATTACTACTACTAAAAAAGAAAAAAAACGCGGTGTTGAATTGACACACAAGTAACACGCTAAAGTGGTAGTCATTTTGTGTTATTTCAACACCTCATTTTTTACTGTGTATATGAGACAGAACTAACTGATTAACGTGGAACCTGAACCACATGAGCTCCCGCCGGGAAAAGAAGAAAATGAAATGACTATCGGGATGCAATATAATAGCAGCATATCAAACACTAGATTATAACGCTACCAAAGATGATACATTTCCGTCAATCCATTTCAAAAATATTCACAATGACAGAATTTACAATTAAACAGTGTATACGTAGTTTTGATTCACTCGGTATAAACAATTTATGCTCTAATTTCTTTTAAAATTCTGTCTATAAGTTATCAAAATCGCGAGAGGTCTACGAAGTGTGTGATATAACAACATTTAAACCATACTTGTTGTTGGTGTATATTGTATAATGACTTCCATATCTTTAAACGTTGATAAACGCTATTTATTATGTTCATTCCTTCACTTTGTTAATTGATAGTTTTTATACTATCAGTCATGTAACACTAAAACAGTCTGTGAAACCTAAGGCTTGAGTAAACTAATCTTGTCCACCATGCCCTCCGACTACCTGGGTGCTCCAGGGCTCCAGCACCCACAGAAATAATCTTGTGGGTGCGGCGCATCCACAAGATTTTTAGTTTGATAGAAATAAAATAAATATTTCTCATTTGCCATTATCAAAAATAATAAGCAATTAAAACATTGAAATGGAAGTTAAAATTTCTAACCTCTAAAACATAATTGTTTGTTTCAAATATCAAAAGCAAAAACAACAAAGGCAACACACTCCCGCCTTCATTGCCTGTCTCTTACCTAGTCAAAGGCAGTCCTCACAATAATAATACAGTGAAACCTGTCTTTAGCGGAATCGAGCGGGACTTGCAAAAATTTCCGTTAAAGTCAGGTTTCCGCTTAGTGGAGGTAGACCTTTTCTTTTAAAAAAAAATACATGCTTATAAAAGGGCATACTGAGAAAATATATTGCTGTACGTACATTGTTCGATTACAGTGCTTCTTTCTTCTACGAATAAATACACAAAATAATAAAAATGAATACAAAATATACTATGCACACGTTTTCTTTATTTTTCTAATAGCCAAGCAGGATTTTCTGTGTACATTGCTGCTTGGCTGCTTGACTTTCCGCATACACTTTAGCCTGAGAAATTATACTAAGTGAATCAGAATCATTTTTCCGTAAGGCAAATTTTTGCAATTCCTTTAAACTTCTGAGAGAATCTTGATATGTATTTATTCTACACTCTTCTTCGAACTCGGTATCATATTCCTCTTCTTCCTCTATCTCGTTTTCTTCTTTCCGACATTCCGTATGATTCTTGATTAAGTTGCAGGGATTAAGGACAATTTGTGGGGGTGAATATGAGTAGTGGTTGGGGAAGGTCTACACTGTCCAGAAATATTTAACAAAAGAACGAACATTTTATCGCAGACAGTGTAATGTATATGTCTCACAAAATGTCTAAACATCTTCTAAACGCTGTAGTCCGGAACTCAGAATTTTCCGTTAAATGTTTATTTTTCTTTCCGTTGTCCGCGTAACACAGTTTCCGCTTAATAAAGGGACTTTTTACACGTTTTGTTCTCCAAAATTCATGGGACCGTGAAATATTTCCGTTTAAGACAGTTTTCCGTTTAATAAAGGGTCCGTTGAAGACAGGTTTTACTGTAATTAAAAAAAAATGGAACCGTATTGTGAATAGAATCGAGCACATCCCTTTATCATAGTGTTCATAAAAGAGTTTAACTAAAAGGAAATCAATGAAAAAATATCGAGGCTCCCTTGAAAACATAACATGTCCCGCCATTGATATCCACCCACATAAATTTTGGGAAGTCGGCGCCGTTGTTGTCCACGTGACTTGAGAAATTTCTCACCTTGCTTCGGATTCTTCATTCGCATGCGTATGTATTCTTCATTCAACTTTCGTCTCGTTTCAGAGACGAGAACGTCTGGTGGGCAACACTAATTTGAAGTGAAAAATTTCATTTTCACTAACCGAGTTCCCTTACAAGCCACCATTAAGAAAATGAAAGTAGCTGAGTGGATAATTAGTTTCAGTTGTTTCAGTTATTTTAATATGTTGACGGAGTTTAAAATTTCTTTTTTTAATATTTTTTCTTTCATACTTTGTTATAAACATTCTTCATTTTTGGTAAGTACGTATTAAATAAGTTTAATATGCACATAACAGACAAACTCCATTCTTGAAAGGGATACATAATATCATTTGGGGGCCATATGCCACTATTTACCTTCCTGTGCGCAAATCACTGATCACTGTACATATATATAGAGAGAGGGGTTGTAAACAAAATTAATGGAAGTACGTGCACTGACTGAGATATGATCACGAAAACTCTCTTCAGGTCGTTTCTCTTTTTTGATCAAAAGTGATCTTTAAAAAGATCGGTGGGAGGAGAAATAGGGAAAAACGACCAGAGATAATAATAGGTAAGCAATCAACTAACGTACTTTAAACGTCAAAAGAAAATAAAAATAGTTCAACCAAAGAGTGCAGGGGGAGAAGTTCTATTTACAATGTTGCCGTGTTTCCTGAAAAGGGAATGCGACCTCGACGGCACCACGAGGGAGCCGCCAATTGTTTGGTGCAGGAAGAGATAATGCATTGCATGCTTCAGAGGGTTCGCGTATCTATCGATTAGATCACTCGAGTACGATGCATTTCAACTCTTATGTTCATCAAATAAGTTTCCATAAGTTTAAATTATTTTTGTTCATCTTGCCACTTCAGCTTTGTTGTTTTCAGAGAACAATAATCAAAGTGTATTTCTATTCTTATAATTAACTTTATTTTACTTTTTACAACTATGTTTATCCTTAGCAAGTTCAGAATTTTACACAAAATGATCTACCAATGCAGACAAAAAATAATTAATTACTACTGAGAATAACATCAACAAAGTGTAATGAAAATTATTAATAGACATTTATTTCTCCATTTCGCATTTATTAATATATATTTTTCTATATGACAGTAGCTTTCTAAAAGTACTGGAGAAGTTTGAGGAATGCCTCCTGGTCTCAATCCTAAACGAAGGAACAATCCCAACCTACACGTTCTTGCGGGAGAAAACAGGCAACGTCTAGTCACTTTACAAGAATCTTGTAGCTCTTATTAAAAAATCTTGTAACTCCGATCTTTCTATTTACTGTTTACACATTACAACTTTCTGAAAGCGAGATCTCGACTCATGTAGCACTGCACTCTAGTGGACAAATAGTGAACGTCCTCATTAAAAATGTATATTTTGGCACCGTTCCTCTCCCCGTCCGAACGAATCCGTTGTTCCGGAAGCGGCGAAACTGTTTCTGCCTTTATATCAGCAGGAGGGTGATGGCAGGTAGCAAGCAAGGCAACCCAGAAAGTTGCACATGGTTTAACTCCTTGCAAGATGCAAAAAATGTTGTATATCCCTTTCAAGATTGTGTTTACATGGAGAAATACAGTAGGGTTGCAAGTTTTTTTTTTTTTTTTTTTATGACCGCTACAATATTCATGTAACGTGACAACCACGCTTTAGGCGGTCTCGGAGGGCGAATGAGCAGGTAGAGGTTAGGGCACCCTGTTTTCCTTAGGAGGGAAACTGTCTTAAAAGGTGGATGAACCACAGGGTTGTCAACGGCGTGGAGATACGGAAAGATAATGGGAATACTACCATATTATATTTTTCCAGGAAGGACGATTCAGGAGAATAAATACAACGATGATTCTTCTTGAGGCTAAACATTCTGGCGGTAAAATAGGCCCCGTCAGGACCTCTGACAGGGGACTACTCCGGGAAGAATCATGGAAGAAGAAAACAATAATTATTATTTCAGCAGAGGAACCTGGAACATACGAACTTTACTACATGCGGTAAAGATGAAAATTTAAAAGCGTAGATGGGTAAATGTAAAGTGAATATAGTGGGTTTTGAGTGAAGTACAATGGTCAGTAAAAGGTGAGATAGTATTGAGAAATTTCACAATATTCTATTCGGGTAGCGTTAAGGTCGAGAATGGTGTCGCAATAGCAGTGAGGAACGAAATAGCAAAAAAGATAACCAAAGTGGAATGTTTCAGTGACCGCTTCATGTTTGTGAAGCTAAGTGCAAAACCAGTAGATACTATGATAATACAAGTGTACATGCTAAGAAGCGACTATAGTGACAAGAAAGTAGAAGTAATATATGACGAGATTAGTGACATATTGCATCAGGATGGAGGAGGTAAGGTCAACAGCATAGTAGTGAAAGATTTCAATAGTGTACTGAGAGAAAGAGCTGCGAATGAAGTGGTAAGATCACTAGGATAGGTAGAAAAAAAACTCACGGAGTCGGATCTTGATCGACTTTTGTAGGCATCATGATATGGTGGTGACGAATGCGTGGTTTGAGAAAAGAAAATCCAAGCTATACACATGGAAAAATCCAGGAGATAAGAAACGCTATCAAATTGATCCCATTCTTGTCAATCAATGTTTCAGGAATAGTGTACGAAACACAAAGACTCTACTGGGAGCGGACATTGATTTGGATCATAACTTTCTAGTAGCAGAAGTGCAAATTTGGTTAAAGTCAATCAAGAAAAATGGAAGAGAAATCGAAAATGGAACTTAGAGTAATAAAGAAGTATGGACAGTGATGTGGAAAAAAAAAGAGAGATTGAAGAAAAAATCAGTGAAATTTGGGTCATAGTAGGCAGTGTAGAAAATAGCTGGGGAAAATTAAACAGATTCTATTAGATACAGTCAGTGGTGGCTCGTGGAATAAAAGGTAGGGTGGGCCAAGCCTCAAGACAAATACTTTATGGTTACTACCACTACTGCTACTAATGTATTATTGTTATTATTGAGTGAATTGCTTTAAAAAGTCGAAACTTATCATACTAACACGCTAAGTATAATAATAGGGCGACAACACTGTGCCCACCAGTTTTGACACCTCCAAAAATGTATCTGTTAAGTCATTGTCACGCAGAAACAGTAATAAATCACATTTGATAATAATTGCGCAAAGAATATCATTGCTCTATGCGGCCGGTAGTTCGGATATGAGGTTTTCTTTGTTCAGCATCGGATAGGAACGGGATACAACTGTTAAGTCATTTTCCGGGAAGAAATGTTTAAAAGTGGAAAACTTCTGAGGGTTCGCCTATTGGAAACGAGCGTAATACTTTCTAACACCCGTATTTTATTCATTTTTGCACAACCGCACGAAAACACAGAAGGAAAAATAGACAAAAGACACTAAGAGGATGAACGTCTAAACTGAGGGGTGGACAAGCAGTTGATTTTGAATCCCTTCAGCAGAAGTAACACAAGAGAGCAAGGTCAAGGGAGAAAACAACTGAAAGTGCGGAATCAACAACCTCTACAGACAAAACGAATTTTGGCAACAAGCAAGCTTCGAACCTTTTCGTTCGGAAGGGATCGGGTGCAATCGTGTGATGAGGGCAATGATCTTATAAAATAGAGGATCTGCCCTTACAACAAAATCTTGAAGCAATACGTCACAGTTTCGCCACCCCTACTCTGCCCACTCCGCCCAATAGGGTCGCAATGTTTTGAGCCAACAATCATGGCGGAAACGAAAGTAGCCAATCAGACGATGACAGAAACGAGAGTAGCCAATCAGACGTGCCGATGCTCGGTTGTTTTTCGGCTTCATCGATTTAATAGGATGAAGATACATAGGGATAGATCCTCTATTTATAACATCCTTGGATGAGGGCCTATGATTCTTGGCCCATGGTACCTACATTCAAGCTGGGTTTTCACGTCTTTCGCCACACTAGTTAATGCAAGATCATACTAAGTCCACGCTGAAACAGCTCAGGCTCTTTCTGTCTTTATTTTGTACTAACTGCATGAATGGCGTGCCCGTAAGCGTAAGTAGCACATGGAAAAACTGATTTGAAGGAGTCAAAACTACTGTTTTTGGTTAAGAGGCAAATTATAGCAACAATACTAGCGGAATAACTTAAGATACATACATTTTTCTATGTTAATACAAAAACGATGGGAGACCCGGGCCGCCTCTGGATACAGTTAACAACAGTCGCAAGAGAGAAAGAGCACCGAGAAAACCATGGGCAACTGAAGTGATGCTTAAGAAGATGGAGGAACGCAGAAGGGCGAAAACGAAAGAGATCAAAGAATATAGAAGACTGAATAATGAATTGGGACGAGAAACGGACAAAGCCAAAGAAAAGTATATGGAACAATTATGTCAAGAAATAATAAAACTTAAACAGCGCGGCAGACATGATCTGATGTATCACAAAGCACAATAATTATAAAGGAAAACTAACGAAAGTATAGGTACATTTGTAATCAAAGATCAACAAGATCATGTAGTTACTGACCATCAAACAATGCTTAGAATATGGCAGGAACTCATAAAGGATCTATACGATCAGAAGAATCGCCCCAAAGGTATCGAAGCAATCGAAGCAAAGGAAGGAGTGGATGATAAGAGAAAAGGACCTAATATATTGAAAAGTGAAATATTACAAGCCATCAAAGACATTAAACTAACAATTAGATAGACAGTTATCTGTTATCTTCCAAGAATTATACTTTATTAAGAAGTATGTTTTACCAAAATTCCTTAGCTGTTCGCGCGGTTGTGTGTGTATGAGCCATGGTGACTCAGTGGTAAAGCATTCATCTCTAGTATGTGGGATTCCTGGTTCCATCCTAGCTCGCTCCTAGTGGGCTTTATGGTGGACAAACACCGTGTGCATGGGTTTTTCCGGGTCTCCCCTTTCCTCCCACTTTCTTCATTCCACCACTTCATTCATTCTCATATCAGCGTCTTCTTTAGCCTGCACGCCATAATCGAAGGGCGTATGTTTTTGTCAATCCGTCCGGGTAACAAAAAGTCTTAAGAATGCTTGATGGATTGCCATCAATTTTGGTCAAAATGTGGAAAGTCAGAAGTTAGAAATCAACTTCGTTGACGGAGGTAATATTAAACTCTCAAGTGGTATAGACCAAGAACGATAATAGATAGCGAGAAGTGGTTCTGTGACGTCAATCAGGTGTCCCAGGAATACATTCCATCTTCACTCTAATCTCTCCAATAAAAGTGAATGCAGTAGAAATGTAATACCATTCCCGGTTTCAATATTAAGTGAGAAATTATCAAGCCATACGAACCAAACATCTTCACATGGTTTACACGTGACACTACTACAGGGTGGCCAATATACAATACAATCCGGTGTTTGGGATAGTAGAACTTTTGAACCTGAAGTGATACACAAATAATGGTTATACCAAAATGAAGCCTTGTTCATGCATATATTTTTAAACCAGAAAGCAACGATTGAAGTATACTAGGAACCACACAGTGTTGCCAGATGTAACCGAAAGTGTAAATCTTTTTTTGCAAAACATGTAAATTAACTCATAACTCATACGTATGGATGTTCTGTCGTTAATTTTCAGTTTGTTTAGTTGGAGTAGCTTGGAAACTATGGAGCAGAAAAAAAATTTTAATTTCCACCGATAACTAATCGGATGAGACCTCTGTAAGGGGGAACTAGGGAAATCGAAGTTTTCATAAATTAACACTCTGAATTGGCAACCCTGCTGATGTTTCAGTGCATCAAAAGGCGTGTTAAGAATCTGTCTACATTATGCAATTCCTGAAAACAATGAAAAACAAACTTTAAAATTATCATGATAAAATTTTTACTTACATGCACCCGGCAACACTGCTATTCATCTCTATGAGGCTATTTAAAGCATTCTAGAACTATTCAAGATTTGGAAACGAACATTCGCAGTGCCATTGAGAACATTAACATTTCTGATCTTCTTAAAGTTTCTGCCAACCTGGTGAAACGTGTGAACCAGTGTTTGAATCAAAACAGGGGACACTCTCAGCATCCGCTGTAAAGGTGGTAACTCATTTCTGATAGTAGCAGTGTTGCCGGGTATATGTAAGTAAACGTTTTATCATGATAATTTCAAAGTTTGTTTTTCATTGTTTTCAGGAATTGCATAATGTAGACAGATCATTAACACACCTTTTGATGCACTGAAACAGCAGCAAAGTTGCCAATTCAGAGTGTTAATTTATGAAAACTACGACTTCCCTAGTTCCCCCTTACAGAGGACTCATCCGATTAGCTATAGGTGGAAATGAAAAATTCTTTTTTCTGCTCCATAGTTTCCAAGCTACTCCAACTAAACAAACTGAAAATTAACGACAGAACATCCATACATATGAGTTATGTTTTGCAAAAAAATTGATTTACACCTTTGGTTACATCTGGCAACACTGTGTAATTCCCAGTGTACTTCAATCGTTGCTTTCTAGTTTAAAAAATATATGCATGAACAAGGCTTCATTTTGGTATAACCATTATTCGTGTATCTCGTTAGGTTCAAACGTTCTACTATCCCAAACTCCGGGTTGCATTCTATATTGGACACCCTGTAATTCTCTAATATATACTATGGATTTGTAGTTTTTTTTTTTTTAATATGCTTTAGTCTGCTTTTGAAATTAACTTTATGTGGACTCTCAGAAAACCAAAACAAAATTCAGAGTAGCAAACATATGTCTACAGTGTTTTGGTGTTTGTACTTTTGAGTTTCTCTAATTTTTATGAGGTCAGAATTTTACAGAAAATGTACCCAAAATGTAGATATAAAATTAACTACTGATTATCCAAATTAAGAATAAAATTAACATAGAATATCGAGAAAAAATGTTAATATTTGTTATTTGAATATACGTTTATATTTACCTTTTCCCCCTATGACACTAACAGTGTCACCGAGTTGTGATGTCCCTTTGAATTAAGCTCTAAATGTCTAACTTTAATGTACTTCTGTTAATTATTACATTTTAGAAAGTTCCTCGGCTGGCGAGTTTTCGAATAATAATTTTTTCCTTTGTATTCCGGATAGTAATTTCATTGCTGTTAAGTATTAATAGCGTGCATTCAATCATATTTCAATATTTGATTAGAACTGTAAAAGGAGAAGCACAGAAGATGTCAACAGTCAGAGGTTCTTACTTATACTCTCATCAGGGCAGCTCAAAACGTGGAACATTTTAAGAGAAGGGGCAACAACGTTAAGGAAAAGCATAGTTTAAAAATTCTGATCAAACAAAGTACAAGAAAGTCACTGACAACAAGAAGAAAGACTATTACTGTTTTGTTTTCACAGGGAAATTTGGTGATCCTCTTTCTGACGACTGGATCCAATATGTCCATTATGAAGCATGGGCTCATGAAGAATGCACTTACTACAGTGGCTTTGGGTCCTACTTTTGTGATCTGTATCATGAATAGCGAAGTGAAAGTGCCTAGCTCATAGAAATCAGCGTTATCTTCAGTCTAAAATATCAAATTGATATAAGACATGAATAAGTCACAGAAAATGGATAGAGTCTAAAATAAAAATCAATATATTGTCTTTATGCTACAATAATTTTCCAGTTATATTATATTAGAACTAAGTATGTTATGGTGAAATGTACTTTGTTACATTTCATCTGTCTTCTGAACGTTTTAGTTTATTATAGAACAATATTCACTTTGCCCGGGTGGTTTTGAAATGTGATAAAATGCAACAGGTTTGCATTTCGTGTTATCCAGCTGCAATTGTACCTTCAATAATTTTAATGTTTTCTGTTTTAGTAAAAACAATGTCCAAAAGAGTAGCACTGTCAGTATTTAGTTGATAGCTTCCATAGTTCTTCAACAATAACGACAAACACATTAACTTATTCGTTTTGCCCAATCTTCCTATACTGTTTAAATAAAACATGAACCGTTAAATCATTAAGTAGCAGATTGTATCTCTTGTTCGATTTCTCTTAACAGTACTACTACAACATTCAAACAGAAAAGATTTTGTAATATTCATCAATTTTCGGTTGAAATGAATTAAATTTTCCTTTTCTTCCTTGGTATCAATGAGACCAAAATCAAGTCGATAATAATAATAATAATAATAATAATAATAATAATAATAATAATAATAATAATAATAATAATAATAATAATAATAATAATAATAATACGAGGAAGAATCAGAAACTAAGGTTACAAAGCCAATATTTCTGGAGTTCAGCCACCCGTCACCTACGGCGCTAGTTGTAGGTAAACACAAATGGCGACTCGTTTGGAAAACTGGTCTCCGAATAAGTCTGCTCAGTTATTCGATTTCTATGGTCGAAACATGTAACCGCAGCAGCTGGTAGAGGTTTGCGGAGAGACTGTAATGTCTTGTCAGCATGACGCAGAATGTCCAAAGTTTCCGGCTGGTAGGAAACAAACGTCACCGACGAGGAGCGCAGTGGCCGACCTAGCACAGCACCAACAGATTTGAACACAGGTTGCGTGGAAGAGCTGATTCAGGACAACAGGAGGATTACGTAACGACATCTGATGGCAGAATTGGGAATTGAATGAACACCTAGGAGGCCGTCGCTTAGCTTCAGACGAGAAGGTTACACAGCACACTCCGTGACAACGTGGCTGAACACTCAAGGACAGGATTTTTACGGGAATTTTCAAACTCATCCCACAATGCGACAAGTGCTTGCGACAAGTGCTTCAATCAATATGGAGAGTATGTCGAAAACTAACCTAATGTATGTACTGCACTATCTGTTAGCTGCATTGGTGGTATGAAATAATATATATATACACGTTTCACTGCAGGCTTTGTAACCTTTCGTTCTGATCACTCCTCGTAATAATAATAATAATAATAATAATAATAATAATAATAATAATAATAATAATAATAATAATAATAATAATAATAATGTGCAATTTTGTGTAACATGAGCAAGTAGTACAGTAATTTGCTACATGGAATATCTAAAGTAAAAAAAATGTTTTCTATTGCTATGTAAATTCTACGTGACTTCATGAACGTGGAGAAAGAGAGAAAGGTTTCCTATCGAATTTTCTGCGCGGAACCCATGCATCCTTAGTTACACTAATACCTCTAGATTCAAGCCCAGTGGCAAATCCAGCTCTGTGTATTAGCAGTTCGGGGAGACGTAATAGTATGTCACATTTTCTAATTTCGGGTAAACTGCGAAAGAAGGTTCAATATTCCCATGCAATACATAGCAATGACACATACCAACAACCTCCCCTGCCGTCTGCGGATACGTTTTCGGAATTAAACTACCTACATACTCTTCTGTGATTTGATCCCACTAACCCATTCCACCTAATTACTAAATTTCACGAAAATTAGCGCTCACCATTGTGTTGCCCCGAAGCCGCTCTTGTATGTATATCGACTGGAGTAGGCCCTATTAATTTCTGGAATTTATCGAGAATAACTATAGTAGTTTTGAAGCTGACTAACAACGTAAGAAGTTTCTGCCGAAGAACACTTATTTCCTCAGTTATGAGGATACACTTTTTTAATTACTGGTTGAAAATGTTTCATACCGACCATATATACGGACCTGGATCGGACCATATCTATCCCTAGTAGCAAGAAAGCCAGTTAGCGCGTACTTGGCTTTTGGCTTTCTACGCTTGCACTTGAAACGCATGCAATCTGCCTTTTGTTGTACTTGCAAGCGATGCTTTAGAATAGTGATTCTCAAACTTTCTGATAACGCGGACCCCTTGTTCATTCGGAAAGTGATCTGCGGACCCCCTTGCATTGCTATCTGAAATTTCACATTGTATTAAAAATATATACTAATTAGACTTACCACTGACAAGAAAAGATCAAGATAAATAATACAATAAGTAATTTATTATATTTACTAAATTACTTCGTATGCTGCGAATTATTAAGTGGTGATCTCAGTTATTTCCAGTTGTAACCTGTTAAAATCAACGAAATAAATCAATTTGGATTTCATCGAAGTGCATGTGCCATGCCCACGTGGGTGGTTTGGTGGAATGTTCCATGGCAAAGTATTGTATAATTCTGTGCATTTGGTGTACCTTCAATTATTGTGGACTTAAGGAAATGTTTATAAGCTGACTAATATTATTTATTATATGGAATTTATACCCAAGTCACGAAAAGAATTATCTATAATAACTGTTGTCAATGAGAAAAAATTGATCACTCAGTATCTACAGTTTGGTGGTACCTTATAAGTGAATACTAAGAACTCTATTGTACTGTCCAAATATCATTGGTTAATCAAGTTGGAAAAAATCTATATTATATTGGACTTCTCCACCACAAATGATGATTAAATAACTACCTCAAATTTTAGAATGAAATTTTATTTGTTTGATCCATTAGAACTTATGGGAAAATTTACCTCTCGATATTTTGGCATTGCACTTTTATTTTAGTTCACTCAAAAGTAGGAAAATTTTAATTAATTTGTGTGGGTAATTATTACTAAGCACCATGCGTGTTTGCTTTATATCTTACATGTTGGCACAGATTCCACGTTAAGACGATTTTGCTTTAAGGTTTAGTACTGCAAAGAACAGAAAAGGTCTGCTCACATAAGTAAGTGGTAGGGAAAGATATCAAATATTGCCATGCCTTTTTAGACAGGTCTTCATACTCACAGCGCACATGCAACCAAAAGCTACAAAGTTAATTTTCTATTATAACGTTTTTCCATGACTACTGCAGGATAGAGATTCATGCCATGTGTATCATGGATTTCTACATTAGTGAAAGGATTTTTAATCTAGCCGTTACAGGTTGTGGAACAGTGAAATATTCTTGAAAACTTGCAGCTAATACTTTCAAATGTCCTTCAAGCAGTGGCGTATTTACGATTTATTTCGGGGGTGGGGGCTTTGCTAACTTTATTACTGGAAATGTGAAAATTCTGCAGGATATTTCATATACTTTAATACAGTAAATAAAATTTCCGGGGGACTTAAGCCCGGAAGACTCCCTTAAATACACCACTGCCTACTATCTGCCTACAAGTGTTTTGTGCATTTCAGCAGAGAGTTTTTCACCTGAAATTAACTCATTGAGCACTGGAAATGATGAATAGTTATTGTTTTGTACTCGTACTGCCCACAGCTGCAGTTTTTTAAATCTTAAAAATACTTCCTACATAAAACCTGTAAGTTCCATTTTATTAAAACACATTTCAATTTTTAGGCGTCGCGGACCACTGTCTAGGTCCCGCGTATCCCCAGGGGTCCGCGGACCCCACTTTGAGAACCACTGCTTTAGACCCGTCATAGCATCACTATCAGTTCATTGACTATTGATTTGACTTGACTTGTAAACCGCCAGCGTCAAGCTTGAATTGAACACTGAATGCAAGGTTGTCCCCATGTAACTTCGTTACTGGAATCCAGCTTGCGGCATGCTTACACGTTTTCCAATCAAGTTGGATGCAATTCAAGCCGACTTGCAATTCAAGCTTACAGCAAGCAGTTTGCTAGTTATCTCTGCTACCAGGAATATATCTGGTTGGATCCAGGATTTTTTGACAGGGTGTGCACCAATACCTACCAAAATAACCAATCAATTACACTAAAACTCTACAAAGTGACATGTGACAATTCTTTACTCCCGACAACGCTGATGCACAAAACGGACAAGGGTATTTTAAATAGAGTCGGAAGTGGCTGGCCTCTGTTTTCTTCCCTATTTGAGAAACGTTATATTGTTTTGCTTGGTGAATCCTTTTCCTTCAACCTTCAGAAACTCGACTTAAACTGCTGCTTTTGCAAAACTCCGCTTTCTTTCAAGCCCCAAACGTAAACATGATGACAGAAAATTTCGGAAAGTCTTGCTATTGTAATGCTAGCTTCTCATTTTAGATAGTGTACATTTACAACGAAGGGGGGCGCACGTGCACCTGTGTACCCCCAAAATTTGGCCCGGTATATATAACTTATAATAGTGAACGCATCTGAATGAAAAGTAAGTTATAAAAAACTAACTTTGGATTTTTCAGCCGTATACTATTTAAAGATCCTGCAATCCGGTGCACGGTTCAAAAGTTTGAAAATGAAACGAAATGAAATCTTTAAGTTTTACGTCCCACGGTTATGCCGACTAGGCTAAAGGAGACGACGATGATGAGAAATGAAGGAAATGGTGGAATGAAGAAACTAGAAGGAAACGGGAGAATCCCGAGAAAACCCACGCACTCGATGTTTGTCCAGCACAAAATTCACTTGGTGCGAGCTTGGATTGAACCAAGGACCCCATACATGTGAACGCTCTACCACTGAGCCACCGCGGCCCTACCCAAGTTTGAGTAAATGATTCGAACGTATTGGGGAACTATCGTATTAACGGCCTGGCTAGAAAAGCATAGAATATAGTCTTTCTCTAAAAGATTTTTATTATCTGAATCAGCGCCCATCTTTGAAGTTCCGCAAAGGGCCAAAGAGCTGCTTGAATTACAACCAATCATTCCTGTTGTTACGTTGAGAAATGAATCTTCTTAATAAATCCTGAAAGATAATATCCTTAGACATTAAATATTCATCTCGAGTGAGCGTAGGCCAAACAGAAATAGGCATAATGGGAATACCCGTTTAGCCTACTTATAAGATGAGACAAAGATAATAATGCAAATCAGTAATTAGGTCAGTAGGCGAAGCGTGAATAACAAATGTTAAGCCAAACGGGAAGATAGATACCCATTCTGAGTACTAGAAGTTGTTCCTACTTGAAAAAAGTTTACGAAACACTGTGCTAGATAATGTTGCTTAAATTAACCATAATCCGTGCTTTTAAAAAAAGAAAAAAGATATATCCAAGCTAGCTACGTAAGTTAAAATTGGAATTGAGTTAACGTATCTCCATAAAAAAATTAAAACGCCGACATTTATATATATATATATATATATATATATATATATATATATATATATATATATATATATATATATATATATATATATATAATTATGAGATAATAATCGAATTGTATTACTGTTCATTCATGAGTTGCTCCTGCAAAAAGTAATATACTTCACAGCATGAGAAAAGAAATGTTAGCTTTCGTCGGGCAGACTTTGCTACTGAAAAGCTAAACGTGCAGCCGCAAACATTCCTTTTGAACAACAGAGTTCATATGGTCGCTTGTTTACAAAATATAACTTCGTTACCTGAGTCTCGACTACTATAAATGCAGAAACGTGTGTATGTGTACGATACTCGAATGTGACGTGATCTGATAGTGGCGCCAACAGCGGATCTTTACGTAAGCAATTCTTGTTCCTCGTGACTATAGGGAATACTTTCCCTAACAATCGTCCAATGGAAGTAACTTGGTGTAAATAATCAATACTCACTCCAACACCAGAGAGCGCACAGGTCGCCAGCCAATCCTCCTATACTTCTCCGAAAGGATTCACCTCGCAGTGTAGCCTACTGGTATGTTTTATTCCTATATAATCGTACTTCGTAATAATACCGTATAAGGTGTGCAGAAATCTCTTTTGCTTTTACATCGGTTATCTGCAGCAATCAGATTTAAGAATTTTTTAAGACTTTTTATATGTATCGGAAGTTTTGTAGAAGGGTTATGTCCGTCTGTCTATTGGCAAGAAAGCGAAAATAGTAAGTGGTATAGAGAGCGGTTTTTGGAACCAATTCAGCACTCAGGTCCCGATAATAAGCTGCATACCCTTCATTAAACCGGAAGTAATAGAAATCAACCATTTCCTATTTCAACGTTGATCACTACAGAAATAAAATGTCAGTACGTATCGAGAAGCGGTTTACTGCAATTGCTTTAGCGGTCTCTCAACTAAAATCAGAAGTTGTAGAAATATAACCACTTGAAATTTCAATACTAAATTTCACAGAGCAAAAACGATAAAATATATCGAGAAATGTTTCCGATATGGCTTCAGCGTCCCAAGATCAAGTTTAATCTCGACCTTTGTTATTGAATTTCCGTTTTCAGTTATGGAGTCAGTTTCTAGTTATGGAGTTGAGTTGAGTTGAGTTTGGTTTAGCGTCCCTTTCAGCAGTGAGGCTATATGAGACGTCGACCTACTGATCAACATGGAATCCGAACCACATGAGCTCCCGCCGGGAATCGAACCCGGGTTTCTAGTTATGGAGTCAGTACCCCAAGTATATACGTGTATTTTCTTTCCGACTTTATTCCTTTATTGCAATCGGAAGTGATAGAAATCATTTTTGGCTAAGCGGTTAGCGCACGCGCCTCTGGCGTGGGAGACCCGGGTTCGATTCCCGGCGGGAGCTCATTTGGTTCGGATTCCACATTAATCAGTAGGTCCACGTCTCATATAGCCTCGCTGCTGAAAGGGACGCTAAACTAAAATCAACTCAACTCAACTCAAGAAATCATTTTCATTTCCGGATTCAGTATGAATCCTCGTAAAGTATAAATGGTAAGAGAAAGTATGTAACGACATTACTTCAGTGCTGCAAGAATAACATCTTTCACTGACTACTTTTCTATTTCAACCGAAAGTGATAGATCTTCCAATTGGAATATCGAATTCACGTAGTTTCAAAGTCATGTCGTCAAGTCGAAGACATTTCGTAGTTATAGAATATGAAAGAAATTCATCGTTTTAAATGTAGTTGTGGAGAAAAGAATTTTTTTCTTACTACTGTTATAGATTCGAGTCCAAGTTGGAGTCGTTACATTTGGGAATACAAAATACAGAAATACGTATGATAAAGTTTTGATATATATATATATATATATATATATATATATATATATATATATATATATGTATATATACTGATTCGAACTTTGTTCTCGGAGTCTGTATTAGAAACGATTAGTGTTGCGCATGAGATGCGAACTTATTTCTGTCGTCTTCATTCTCGTCTCACAAACGAGGTGAAGCTCAAGACAAAAAGAACTAATTTAAAATTTTAACGAGACGAAAATCGAGGTCAGACCCAAGTAGCAAGAAACCTTTCGGCCAGTTGGTGCTTGCTTGGCTTTTGGTTTTCTATGCTTGCCCTTCGAAAGTGTGCTTTCATACAATCTGCCTTTCCTTGTACGTGCAAGCAATACTTCAGATCCTTCGTAGAGCATCATAGCATCACTGGTCGTTCATTAGCTACTGACTTGCTGCCAGCGTAAAACACTTGCGTCAAGCTTGAATGGAACACTGAATCAAAGGTTGACCCATGTAACTTCGTTACTGAAATCCAGCTTGTGGCATACTTGCATGCTTTCCAAGCAAGCAGGATGCAAGCTTGCCGACTTCCAATGCAAGCTTACAGCAAGCGGTTTACAAGTTGTTTCTGCTACTAGTGGAATAGAAATGTCTTGAGTCTCGTGGACAACACTAGTACGCTGAAGTCTTACGTATTAAACAGTGTTTAGTGTTAAGTGGTTCGTAATATAAAAACAATAAATTGATGAAGTGATTGTACGACCATAATGAAGAGCTTTTATTAACGTTTAAAGATACTAGACATTGGATTTTTATGCAAATGCATATTTTGTTTGCTTATATACATCTCTGTTAAACTTTGTAGCGATTTATAACAAGAATAATACAACTCGAATTTGATGTTTTATAGTGCTTATAAATGCACATTTCAAAGGCTAAAGGATGTGTTAAGTGCTTAAGAGCATACACAGGGTATTCTGTAAGATTGTATTTCAGATATACGCTTATAGCATGCAATAAATCCAGTTTAAATTTGTATTTTCGATTCATTTAAATGTCTATGCAACAGATTGGCATTTTGCGTGTGAGGATCAAGGAATTCCTACTTTATGGAGGACCCATATTGTTAGCAAGAGATCAGCAGAGCAAAGAATCTTTCAATTGTAAACACGTTAACAAAAATCTGATAGACTCATTGTAATATTGTACCAAGATCAATTCAGAAACAAGAGACGCAAGGAATGCTGCTCAGTGAATGCTAAATTCTAGTTGAAGTTTAGCACGAGTTCCAGTCAGTTGTTACTGAATTCGGGCGCTCTATGGAAAAAATTGACGGATGTTCTTGCTAGAAACTCCGATTACAAAGCAATTGATGCCGTGGTAATATACCTTCAAGAGTTAGATTCCAACTTACCAGAAAATATAGATAATGAACTTGCGCCTCTCAGTAAATGTTATCTGGTACACTTTGTTGATGTTGACAGGTCATTTTCTGGCAAGAAACATCACAAATTGACACCAGAAAATCTATAGAACCATCTCCTGATATACTGTGAGGTTAATTACAGGAAGTGGTAAGTCTATGAAACCGAAAACTTATCTTTCGTACAGTGGATACACATTTGTTTCTATATAAAAAGTGAGACTTGTATTATCTCGTGTAAAGTAAATGCACTCTAAAATATAATTGTGAAGAAAAGCTAGAGATCGTGTTCTCCAGGGGCGAATTCAAGGGGGGGAAGTCGATCGGGGCGATCGCCCCCCCAGAAGAAGAAACTTTCTTTTTTATATATATATAAATATAACTCATCCCAAAGTTTGGAGCCCTTAAAAGTAGCAGTATGACAACCCCCCCAGAAGTCGGTCCTGGATCCGCCCCTGGTGTTCTCATATCATTGTGTTCATTTTAACCTCATAATCTGTGTATGTTTTAAAAATTTAAGATCTATAAACTGTAAATATCAAAACAATAAGTTCTGAGCAGAAGTTCCTGAAAGATAAAGTAAACTTTCGATGTTGTATTTCACCTACAAAACTTTCGTCCCAACTTTGCTGCGTGTTTGAATATGCTCTCTTTTATTGTATTGTTAATGCACATTAAATGCATATTTTAACACATTTCACAGCATAATTGCATGCTGTTACTCGATATCTTTGTGCAGACAAATCCGTTCTATAGGACTTCCGAGAATTATGGAAAGCATAGTTTAAAAGAAAGAAAGAAGATTTAGTAAACAGATTGAAGCATGTTGAGAGCATGAAATTTTGGCGAAGCTATGAAAAGTTGTAATTTTGCATTCTCCATTTGATCTGCCTCCGAAGAAAAGATCAATCTCAAGGTCATACACGGTACTAATGAACTCCGCACCATAAATTTAGAAATTGATTTCTTTTTTGAAATGAAAGAAAAAAAAGGACTAATAAACATTGGCCTGAAAACTCCGGTTTTCATATTTACAAATCACTGAAAATGAAAAGCAACACTTTTAAAACCCCTTGACTTTAAAATTATGGGATCTTTCGCAAGTGATCTAAGAAGTTAAAGAGAAACTAATATGCACTCTATCTAAATATCAATGTTTCAGATTCCTCCGATACCAACGCAACGAGTACTCAATTAACACTTAAAAATATGTACCTGTACACCAACTTACTTTCGTTATACTAGTACCGGACATTTTAAACGGTGTACAACTTAGAACAGCGTTTCCAAACCGGTGTGCCGTGAATGGGCCGCTGGTGTGCCGCGAGGAATCGAAACAAAATTATTAATTTTATAGCAATCAAATTGCAAAACGTAGGGGGAAATGTATATTTGTATTTCACATTACTATGAACCTCTACTATGAATCTACAAATTTAAGTTTCATACCGGTTATGGTTCTGTACATTTCTAATGTTGAAAAAAGTATGTATTATCATTGTTATGACCATTATTGCTTCTTTATTGTTGCGGACTATTTCGTAACTTGAAAATTTAAAACATCATTCAATTCTTCCGACAAATTACCTACATTTGTGTTTTAAAAGTAAAAGAGATTTGTTTGTTCGTTCGTTATTTAGTGATCTTCCTTCTTTGTAAAAGGTTGTACACAGTTTTTAAAAAGAAAGCGTATTTTTGAAGAACCTGAGTCCAATATTTCATTGCAACTGTTTTCTATTTTAAAATTAGAATGAAAAATAAGCATAATGATTTACCACGGAAGGAAAACCCAGTGATAGAGCTTGGTTCTCTGTGAGAAGGAGATCAATAATCACAGAAAAAATACCACTGTGTTTTATATTTACAAATAATAATATCTATAACTGTACCGCGAGAATCTAAGCAACACCCGTAGTTTGCCGCAAGTTGAAAAAGGTTGGGAAACACTAACTTAGAAAGTAATGATCGAAAATGGCAAATGTGGAAGAAAGCAATTCAAGTCCAACGTCTTTACTTTTTTCAATAAGTTATTAATTAAGTTTGTTTGAGAAGTCTTCTTATTAAAATAGTCTGACGAGGTACATTCGCGAAGTGTCCCCTCGGGATTCATGTAAAATTCATTCAAATGCAAATTTCTCCGCAGAACAATGTCTATTGTACTAATTTTAGTGGCTCATACCGGTAATTTGTACATTTATAGGCCTTCATATACATACAGTATATCCGGAATTCAATCATACACTACTATAACGCTTGGTCACAAAATTGCTTTTAGTTTCTTCAGATGTAACTGGACATGAATGTGGGCATATGCAAAACAAATTGGATCAAGTAGGCTACCGCTTCTCTGACACACGTTACCCACCCCGACCACCATCTTGGATCCGCCATATTGTATTCAACTTTCGTTTTTTTTAAATGGGAATAAGTGCAAGTGAAACATCAAATTCATGTACGATTTTCTCGGAAATTCAATTGTGTAGTGAATTTTACCGTAGCTTGTACCGTTTGGAAGGTATTGCATGTTAAATCCCTTCAGGCGCTTCGCGAATAAACGTTGCAGAGTAATATGAGTTACGCTTACGTTTTTGATGTTGACAAACCAAAATAATTTCTAACTGGAAAAATACTGTAGGTATAAACAAACTCTTTACAACATTGGTGTCATAATCTTATTACATTGCTGTGAGTGATTGTTATTACTTTCATGTTATACTTTAACAAGGGAGTATTGTATTACGGTCAAAATGCTTAATGTAAATCCACATACGAGATCCTTCGTGGCTAAGCGGTTAGCGTACGCGCCTTTGGTGTGGGAGACCCGGGATCGATTCCCGGAGGGAGCTAATGTGTTTCGGATTCCACGTTAATCAGTAGGTCCCGTCTCATATGGCTTCGCTGCTGAAAGGGAGGTTAAACTAAAATTCAAAACTCAAATCCAGATACGACCAGATTTGGTTGAAGACCTATCATTTTCGTATTGACGTCTGTGTATCTGTATGTATG
This sequence comes from Thermobia domestica, assembly GCF_964235325.1. NCBI lineage: Eukaryota > Metazoa > Arthropoda > Insecta > Zygentoma > Lepismatidae > Thermobia > Thermobia domestica. The sequence continues at coordinate 91,697,701 of NC_137470.1, forward strand.
TACGTTCAGAGAATATTTCGTCAACGATAAATTACATAAAATAGTACATATACACACGAGAACTTGCACAGCTTTCTATTTGGTTCAAAATTCGTGAAGTGACTGATATTTAATCTGCAATACCTTCCAATCGGTGCAAGCTACGATAAAACTCAATACACCAACGAATTTCTGATAAAATTGTACATAAATTTGATGTATCACTTGCACCTATTCACACTTGAAAAACCGAAAGTTGAATCCAATATGGGATATCCAAGATGGCGGCCGGAGTAGGTGGTAATATGTGTCATAGAAACAGTACTTGATCCAATTTGTTTTAAACATGCTCACACTCATATCCACTTACATCTAAAGAAACTAAAAGAAATGTTGTGCCCGAGCTTCTATAGTAGTGTATGATTCAATTCTGGATAGATGAAAGCTTATAAATATGCAAATTACCGGTATGGGCCGCTATAATTTGTACAATACACATTAGGCTGCAGAGAACTTTGTATTTGAATCAATTTACACGAATCCGGAGGGGGCACTTCGTGAATGAAATTTGTGAGAATTTTGTTCTAACTGATGTAGATATGAGTTCAGCCATGTTCATTTATTAACATTTACCATCTTCAATCACACTAGTCTAAGACAAATTCGCCAAAATTATTAGTGTTTAACAGAAAAAATGTTCAAAGATGAGACATATACCAATCGATAGATCTTACTGACCTCAACAAAATGAATATGTGAGTGTAATATATGTAGTTCATGTATGGTTTTCGAGAAATTGAAGGAACAAGCATTTCTTTCTAAACCTAAAAATTGATACTATACAAGAAATTGATACTATACGCCACTTACGTAGATGAAATTAGTACTGAAACATCATCTCTTTAAGTTCTTTATTAGGAGAGCAGCACAATGAAAATATAAAACTTAAGTTTGATTTTTCTCATTTTATTGTGACGATTCTGCGTACTGCATATATATAATCTTCGAAAACAAAAAAAGTGTGAGGCATCAATAAGTGCCACGCGGCACAAATTTATAAAAACAGTGAGGCATAACGTTGATGCCTCATGGCGGTTAAAGGGTTTTAAGATCAAAACCGAGCACAGAGTACCTGAGGCTGCATCTATCTACTTTTCGAATTCATCTTTATTCATCATTAACTTACTCGTTACGCATATTATTTGGTGGTTGTTTGCCGTCTTACGTTTCTTTTCAGGTCTGAGACTGTATGAGACTTGGACCAGGACTAATTGTGTTCATTCATATTTCATTTTTAGAATTTTATCGTCTAGTTATTGTGGGACATGAGAGAAACTGGAGGTGTTTATGAAGAAGTTAGTAGATTTATTAAGTTAGGTAGGAGTGAATTTAGAATGAAGGAACTTCGTAATTAAAGCGTAAACATTTACACGAATGACTTTTGTCTGTTTTGACATTTGGGATCGGAGACGTGGACACTAACAAAATAATAATTCACCGTCTGCAGATTACACGTGGAGTGATTTACGCTCGAAAAGATACGAAAAGCATCACATGAATCAGAAAAATTACAGAAGTGACTGGTAGTAGTATAAAAACAATGACATGAAAGTGCCAGTAGCCGAACATATAACAAGGAATGTCGATCTGAGATACAAGAAATTATCTAGGAAACGTCCTTATACAAGATGATGTGACGAAATTAAGCATTGCCGAATAAAGTGGAAAATAATAAACCAAGCAAGATGATTATGTAAGAGTTGGAGAGATCTACGCATAGAAATTATGTAATAATAATAATAATAATAATAATAATAATAATAATAATAATAATAATAATAATAATAATAATAATAGGCTTATTACGAGTAAGTTGCAAGTTCCTTTCACATTGTTAAACTACACAAAACTTCCAAACTATTCGAATTCAACACTGAAATCGGAAATAGAGACATATAACTTCCAATTGCAAGAGTGGGAGGAAGTGAGAGACAGAGTCTATGTTTCGAACGCTGAAATCGTGTGAAAACAGTTTCCCCGCTACATCTTACAAGTATAACTATATTGGTAAGTTCAGGGACGGACCAAGGGCTAGGTAACCCAAGCGAATGTCCGGGGCGCTACAGTCAGGGAGGCGCCAAAACGAGACTCAAAAAGTATAATTTTATAACGTGTTTACTACTGATTTTTTAAATTTATATTCTTGTAAAATAGCGTCAATTACATCATCTTTTTCCATTTTTCCATGGAAGAAGAGAGTTTCGTAGTACTAGGAGGGTTGTACCGACTAATGGAGACATGGCATGTAGAAGAAGATATTGACATAGATGTCATCATCAGAGACTTTGCAGACACAAAAAAAAAAAAAAAAAAAAACGGAAAGTTATATTGTAATTGATGTGACGGACTGAAAAGAAATTGTTGCTAATTTTCAGTAATAGTGGAATTTAACCTTTCATTTAGTTTTTCTTAAGTTTTATTATGCTATTAATTATCACGTCTGACGTCAAAGGTTGCAAAATTAGGAATACAATCTGTCTAAATTATTCTAGATTTTAAGGTGGTACTTTTATGGAAGAAAGAGATATGGACGCTTTCTCATAAAGTTCCCTAAATTGACTTTGATATGGTTTACTTACTTATCAAACTTACGAAAGTTAGAGGATTTCTAATGCTTGATAAAACCTGTTATTAAACCTTAATCTTGTAAGTGTGTTCAGCTTTGGTACATACAAGAATTGAAGGTCATATTTAAAGGACAAACTTGTTCATCGTACCCTAACATCACAGGAACACAAAAAACTGTTATAACTGTAACCAAACCAAAATACTTAATTATTAAAGGAAAGCAATATATACCATACCATTTTAGTGGGAAACTGGACCCTTCAGGTTCTGAAGTTGTCTCTGGATCTTCCGTGGTACCCTGTATGTTCTAACGTGAAGGATATTTTCAAGGTGGACATCTGTTATCCAGCAAAATTCCTCAATTCAGTTTAAGAGATTAGGTAAGAAATACATTTTCAATTACGGATCGGGTGCCACAAACGAAAGTGTTCAGTGGCCTAGATTAGTGATGGGATTTTTACCGGTAAATATTTTTTGGGTATTTACCTTGGGTAAATACCCAGGTATTTACCTAAATTGGGTAAATATAAGGGTTTTTTCCTTTTCAATCATATATGTGATACAAACGTTCTTGAGCTGCACATAAAAATAATGAAAAGGTAACATTAGATCCAGTAGAAGATAGAATAAATGCCAAAAGACATTAAATTTATTATTTTCATTAATAGAAATGAGTTATGTGGTCGTTCTTTTTTTTATATATATATTTCTCCCAAGAACATATTTTTAAGAACTGATGACTCTGGAAGACTAAATTTATTTTTTCTACGAATAAAGAAACTAAACAATAACATGGAACGCGGATAAGTGCTTTTCTTTTAATTTACATTCTGTAAGTGACTATGGGTGACAAATCATTACAACTGACGAGACTTGAAATATATTTTCTGTTACATTGCACATGCTTTAATAACTACAAATGGAACATAGTAGGAGTAGGAGTATATACGAAGACTTTCACACTTCACTACACTTGCTAGCTAGGTATCAAAATATAATTTTAAAAAATGAGCTGTCTGAAGCCAGAATGAAGTAACTGCATTTTCATGTTTTGCTAGAAATTAGCATTCTTGGAATCAAAATAGATAATGTGCCATTGGATAATGGGCTTCATATGATGTTTACGTCAGTTTCTTTAATTAGTTTCTGATTGGGTGGCATCAGATTCATAGGCCTAATTCAAATTATTTCATGTTTTAATTTAGAATTGGGTAAAGTTTTACTCAGTTAGTTTTCTCTGGTTTCAAACACCTTAAATTGGCAGCATCAAGCTAATAAAAGCACAAAAGAATTACAGAACATTCAGAACTTAATAACGTTCTCGAAATATTCTATACACATAAGAGCAAAACGTTATCTCGTTATGAGATGGCATTTCTACCAAGATTACTCATCAGATTCATCGGATACATGAAACGAATATATGGAATCATCGCTGGTAATGTCTCCATCTATCTCACACACGGAAAAAGTGTCACTGTCACTGCGTTCTTCAAGGGCTCTCCTTTTTCTTGGTACCATGGTGTATTTCAAGTGTGATGAACTTGTATCTCCCGATAACTTATTTCTAAGTCTTTCTGCTGCTCTGACTCAACAGTCTTCTCAGTCTCTTTACGCTGTGTTGATACTTTTGGCTTCTGTTCCCAGTGATGCAACTTTCAGTTATAAACTATATACGTATTTTTTCCGGCTCTGGAAGCAATCAGTCTATTCCTTCACTTAGTGTGAATTTTTGAAAAGGTATTGAAGGCTCTTTCTGTGGCGGCTGATGATACCGATGCTATTAATATCCGCTGTGCGACTTTAGATAATGGGTACTTCCACACAAACCTTGCCACCAAAATACTGGGTTCATTTCACCAGAACTTGTCGAAATGAAATTCTTGCCCCAAAAACTTTTCTTTGCCTTTAATGTGCGAAGCAGGGGCGTCATTTAGGGGGGGCAGAAGGGGGCAATTGCCCCCCCCCAAAAGTTTGAGGAATACATATACTTTAATCGATTGTCTACTAATATACTAGTAAAAAACACGAAAGTCTTACGTCGGTGGTGCTCTTGCCCCCCCCAAGCAAAGTCCGAAATGACGCCCCTGGTGCGAAGTCTTTTATAACATTTACAAGATATGTTTTCATATTCTCTGCAACCTTGTATGTGAACTTCAATCCATCGACATGCTGTTCTGGAGTCAAGTCCCTGTGATGATGGATCTAGCAATGCTGCGGCATAGTGAATCGGTTGCAGTGCTGTAGCTTTTCTGCTTTCGAAATTATTAAGAATATTTGTTTCTTCTGCTTTGGACAATGGAAATTCGGGAACAGCCCTTCTACATTGATTTTCGATTTCTTTGACAACAAGTTTGTTACATTCATCTCATTCTAATATATTTATCCAGGACACTATTGGCTTAAGAACATATATTAGCTTTTCGACTGTCACCCAGAAAACCTCATCATCAAGCAACCTTGCTTTGTGTTCTTTGATAAATGTTGTATATCTTGCAGTGGTTTCATGAACAGCTAAGTTCTGTAGAGTGATTTTTGTAGCTTTCAGACTTTCAAAAGATTGTAAATAGCTTCCCCAGAGGGTTTTACATGGAAGAGTAAGAGAAGTGTGAATGTTTTTCTCATTGTTAATTGCATGAAAAGTGCATTCAGTACCTGAGTATTACTAACCATTTTAATGGCGTCTACAACATTTGCCATAAATTATGAAATTGAAGAACACTTCAAAATATCATTGCAGACAAGGTTCAAGGTGTGTATTTTACATAAAAATGGTTGCAAATGGATATACTTTTCTTGGACAAGAGAAAAATCCTTCTGCATATTTGCTGCATTATCACCAATGAGAACAAAGAACTTGCTGGGGTCGTATTTTTCAATGACCTCAAATACTTGATCTCTAATGCACTCAGCAGTGTGACGGTTATCTTGCGTGTTGATAAAATGAACAAATATTGGATGGGAGTTTGTAATATTGAGGTTGATTATTCTCTCATTACGAACATTACTCCAACCGTCACATTGAAGATTTAGATACTTCGAATTTTTTAGCTCTACGCACAGCTGTGTTTGTATTTCATTAAACTGGGTATCAAGTTGTTCCTTAAATTTTTAACTTATTTGACTATGTGGCCATTATTTTGCAAAATATAAGCTATTTGAAAATACTTGCAAATTGTTTTACGAACCCCTTTCCAGGCATCGTTTTTTGACTCGTTTTACAACGTCATATGGCAAGTCCTTGAATTATATGAAATAAAATAAAATTACCTGTATATTAATAGAAAACACTTGCGCTGGGCTAGGGTAAAGACAATGTCATATATAAGGAATTAATTGTTGAATTTATTACATAAGTAGTTAACTGTCCTTTGCCATTTGCAGTTTTTATCTGAACTTTGAGACAACTTATAGATACTGCAAGCCGCAAACTACTCCCTTATCGTTCAACCCAAAACGTAACTTGACGTGATGTGTGTGTGAGCTCGTTAACTCATTAACTTACATGTGTTACGGTATGCATATATAGGCTACTTACGTTTTCATCAGCTGTCATTGTAAATATAAAAGTGGTAATGCTACTAGATGAACATTGTACATTGATGGAGGATTTCTTCATATATGAAACCGCATCAAAGCTTTATCAGCCACCCTCGTCACTAAAGAGGCATCAATGCTTTATTGTTACTACAACTTGACGTAGGTTGTTCACTTTTATTCACTTGTTCTGTTCCAGTATTTTGCCAACAATCAAACAAACTTCTCCCTTGTAAACCTTTTAAAACCGTTTTCTTTAGACTTTCAGGACACTTAAAACATTTACGCACATGATCTGACATTTCATTTACATTTGCGTGTTTATAGTTTTTACCGCAGTACTTGCAGTTTACTGATTTATCACTTCGTACATAATATGCGCTCCAAACATTACTTTTATTTCTACCCATTTTCAGTTTTTTGCTCTCCCTGAATGACAGAAAACTTAGAATATTCAACTAAGATAAGAGGCACGTCTACTCTCAACAAGTCTCAAATCAGTACCAGTACTGAACTTAATTAGAAAAGGAATTGTTCGAAGCAATGTTACCAGATATAAATTATAAGTTTCCAGTGTTTCAGGTTTGCATCTTTCTTTAAACGCATTTGCATCTGGAAGATTTTATTCTGCTATTTTAAAACCCACTATGTCTTCTTATTATGTAATCTTGCAGTTTATAATAAATACCCATTTTTTGGGTAGGTAAATAAAATTTCGGTATTTACCGGGTATTTACCCAATTTTTATTTACCTACCCAATGGGTAAATACCCAAGTCCCATCCCTAGCCTAGATAGAGGCAGGCTGTTGCACAGTATTCATTTAAGCAAAGTTTAGTATTTATAGGCCAATTCACTGATCAAAACATGAAGATGGACAGAGACAGAGCTAACGTAATCTTTTCATTATTTCTTTCTCTCTCTCTCTCTCTCTCTCTCTCTCTCTCTCTCTCTTATGATCCCAGACCACGGGCAGACGCCTCCCCCCAATATTTTGAAGTACAAAATATTCAACATTTTATTCTATAGTTCATTCAAGGAACGTTCAGTACCTCATGTAAACAAATACACGTGGTGATTGTTTCATTTTATTGGTTAAAGAGCCTTGCCGCATCCATGCGGTAGAAGAAAATAGTCCATTGTCAAGTAAGCTGTTTTTCAACGTTTTCGTTGCTTATAAGGCTCATTACCAGAAATACAATTTACTTACAGTAAAATAACAGAAACAACACTCTATCTAAGAACTAAATTTAATTAATGCAATAAAAGAGAATACGCATGCGTAGAAACTGGGTTTGGCCCACCTTATGCGCGAATCACAGTTTACAATATGGCTGCGTGCGGGGAATATGCAAAACGCCGACAGGGTACAAGCACGTGCTTCTCGAAAGAAGCGGTGATCGATAGCCAATCATCCGATGACTGGCGGAGTAATACCATTCTACAATGTTTACATCAGGATCAGAAGGTTCGTTGAATGAACTTTAATTTATAGTCCAGAAGGTATAACGTTGTTGGCTTCCCGTGCTTGGACCTGCTCGTCACTGGGGGTGTGGTAAGAGGATAGCCAATCACCACTCACCATTCACCGCGCTTAGCGAGCCACGAGCAACCAAGCTGGCAACTCCCCATAAACATCACTACAATTTTTCGCGGGAAACCAACGACGTTATACCTTCCGTACTATAATTTATTTACTAACGATAGAATAACATATAAATAATAATTATTATATTTATTTGGAATATAATATTCAGGCTGTGAAACGATTATAACAGAGTTCTTGATATACCTCAGGGGGTCCGTGAAGGTAAGCAGAAAGGTAACAAATGGAATCGAAGATAATAAACAGGTTGGGCTCGTAGTACCATTTAAATCACTTTCTCTGATGTCCCCCCCCCAACAAATTTTTCATGCTAGAGACGCCATGTCACAGACAGTGATGATTTCGGAGACAGTGAGAATTTCTTCCGGAGCTACAAAATTCCCCCTCCCCTTTCCGGGGCAAATCTCCGATCGTGTTTAATAAGGGTTACCAGTATTTTAGCAGTACTACTTTCACCTCTTGTGTATTGAAATCTGCCCCATCGGGAAAAATTGTCCGAAATCATCACTGATCGCAAAGCAGTCAGTAAATACGAACTTTTTCACATGATCGACATCTTGAACCCAGAAACGCACACAGGAGGTGGGTCCTGGTGGTCCGAACAACCACCGAAACTCTGACTTCTCTGTAAATTTAATGTAATTTTAGGGTTTATTTTGAAAACTTTATTATAAATTATTCTCATATTGAATTTGGAGCCCCCGAAATAAATCCCTGCGTACGTGGCGTGCGTGCTTGAACTAGGGGCTAAGAATACGATAGAAAGTGAAATAGTCACTTCATCACTGGGGTTATGACCCGATTAAATAATTAATATGAACGAAACAAACATGCTATACGTCTTGAAGAAGGAGTCATACTGTAATAGACTAAAATTAAGCGGAGACTACACGACTTATATTGCCGTATAGTCTCAACTACAGCTCTGCTTATAACACCGTACGCTTAGACAACGAACTAGGTTTTATCTCAACAATGAAAGCAACCTAAAACATAATAGTCGCTAATTTACTCCGTAGCAGGCATACATCCAAAAATTTTTTGTTGAGAGGGGTCCAAAGTTTTTTTTTAAGAGGGGGGTCCAATACGTCTATGTAGTATTAAGCCTGTGTTATTCTGCACCCAAAAAGATGATAAGTAAGATTATTTTTATAAGAAAAGGAAGAGTACAGATGAGGTGTAAAATCAAATCTTTAGACTACATCAACAATTTCTCTGTTAAACAAGTATAGTTGTTAAAAATAATAAGTAAAAGGCTAATAGTCACCGCAAGAAACAGACATCATTACTAGGAAACACTTTCGAAGAACATCGTCTTCATCGTCAGCCTAGGTGTCAGAATTACTACTAAAATATGTCTAATTCTAGTGACAAGAAGATTTTTACTTCGCACATTTTTAAAATTCTTTTTATGGTTTAAATCCTTTTTGAAGTATGCCTAGGCTGACGATGAAGACGATGTTCTTCGAAAGTACTTCCTAGAGATAAGGTTTGTTTCTTGCGTGACTATTAGCCTTTTACTTATTATTTCTAATCATTATCACTGCTCACAATATAATGATAATGATAAGTATAGCTAGTTGTGTTAATAAAGTGTACAAGTGTTAGTTGAGTTACGAAGTTTTGGGGGATCCGTACACTGTGGACTACCCACGTGGGTGTCCCCTGGTCCGTAGTATTGTATGTATACACAGGGCCGGCGAGAGGGGAGGGCAGGAGGGGCCAGAGCCCTGGGGCCCGAGGCCCCAAAGGGGGCCCGGCGGCCGAGGATAAAGAATTACTAAATGTTGTATATTTTTACTCAGTTCGCTTCCAATCAGTGCGCTCTTTGTGTAACAATTTTTGTGTACTGTGGTCTTGCAAAGAAATGACAGATGACAGAGCCAAGGACAAGCAGCTTCACTAGTCCAACGATACCCAAAAGATTTAGGAGATGATCTTTCTGATGAACTGCATAGCCTGAAATTGATATATTCGGCCAATTTTGGTGAGAAAACGCTTTCACCAAGGGATCTCCTAAATAACATCAAAAGTTTGAATCTAGAAACTTTATTTCCAAATCTGACAGTGGCCCTTCGTAAATTCGCCACAATCCCTGCTACCGTTGCTAGTGCAGAGCGCTCTTTCTCTCCGTTAAATAGAGTAAAAAATGTTTTACTCCCTACAATGTGTCAAGACAGATTATCAAGCTAAGGCTTGTTGGCAGTGGAGACAGAACTTATCAAGTGTACCAAACTGGATGCTCTCATTGATGAATTCGCCCTGAAAAAGGCCAAAAAGGGAATTTTGTTGTAACTATACGTAGAAAAGGATAAATTGTAACTGTAACAGTTGTCTAGTAGTAATACATATAATAAATTTCTCCTACAGACAATTACTATTAATATCATATTATTAATCACACTATAATTAACTTGAGCAATATTTCATTGAAGTAACTAAATTAGGCCTAATGCCTCATGTCTCTAGTTAAGGAAGACTAACTGCATAGCTTACTTCTATATAATTATTTATAGCAACAATTTGTGCAAAGATTTCATAGTACAGGGTAGGTTGGATGGTTGAGAACATTTACTTTCTCAGCTTTTATTAACTATTTAATATGTTCTTTTTGTATTTCCTTCACAAATTAGTGTGTTTGAGCATTTGATTGAGCATTAGGGGAGAACTTTTGCTATTACAAATAGATGTTTTTTTTCTATATTTTGATACCATTATATTTAAATATATAATTTTTTTATTCATTTTAGTTTTGAAGCCTTCAAAAATCTTAGAACCAACAAGTATAGGGTCTAACCAAAATCATAAATAGTGAATTAATTAGGTTTTTTTTTTTTTTTTTTTTTTTTAAGCGAACAGTGAACATAGGCTAGGTTCAGAGTTCTTATTATTCACTTATTTGGAGATATAGCAATACTGTTTAACATGTAAATTAAACGCATTAATGGCCTAATAAAGAGTTCAAAATAAGTCTTAATGTTCATTTTAGTTTACCTCCGTCCAAAGTGGTAAGTACGTAAAAAGTCATTTAAGGGGCCCGGGATTGCTCAGCCTCTGGGCCCGCGACCGCTCTCGCCGGACCTGTGTATACAGCGCTTTTTTTTTCAACTCGTCAAAATTTTGTCACAGGAGAAACTACTTTGTAACTGTACAAATATCTACTTCTTTCTGTAGTGTGTGATTTCTGGTTATAAGATCAGTTTAATCTATTACGGAGAAAAATGCTTTCGGCAAAGGGAAGAGAGCAAGTTTCAACAGGCAAATAGGAAAGTATCTGAAAGCGAGAACAAAATGCACCACCAATTGAAGTTTTCTCTTTCGAATAGTTGGCAACTCTTAGCCTTACCCCAAACCTCTCTCAGTCGATCGTAACGCCATCTTGGTCAGAATGCCGTCGCTTTCAGGTGAGACCGCGTGCCACAGAGGAGCAGGTGGTCTTATTTTGTGTGTTATATATTGACATATTGTGTTGTGCTTTTTTTATAATTTCTTTTTAATAGTGTGTTCGTGTTTATTCATATAATTGTATTTTTTAACTTGGTGCTTCTTCATTAAAACAAATTTCATATTTATTGTTTAGTTTGTTATTTTTTTTTTAAAAAAAGAAATATATCAGTGCATCGGAAAAGTGAAAGGATATTTCCTGTGAAGGTTATTTTTCATATGCACTTTGTGATGCCCTTGGACAAATCAATAGGTAAGTACATTTATTTATTTGTTTTAGGTAAACTTGAACGAAATAATTTCATTACAAGTTGGGTTAAGATTTGCGGACTTACCAGTTGGTATAATGTGATCTGCTGTACACTTGTTTCCGAAATGATCCCCCTGTATATTTGATGTTGATTTATCTGGATGACAATGTTGATTGTATTTTGTCTTCTAACCCTGTGTTGTTATACTAAACTACATATCCATAAAACAAGAGTAATTGAAGATTTTTCTTTAGGTTCTCACGTATTTTCTATGCTGAAGTTTAGACGCTGTTTCATTCTTTAGGAAATTACCTTGAGGATGTGCTTTTGTCTTTATCTTTGAACCTCCTGAATGCGAAGTTTTGTTGACAGTGCGGTAACAACACTTCATTAGTGGCGTCACAAAGGATTGTTAGATACAAATAAGTGCATTATTAAACATTTATGCACTTTCTTAAATATACCAAATACGTCAATGCGATATGCAGGATACATAAAAAATCGATATCAGTTTAATTTCATTGTTTAAAACTACTCATATAAAAATAATAAGTTCTATTTATATCTTTGTATTTACTGACGTACGTGAACAAGTGTTTGTTAATTGTTGCAAGGACTCTGTTTTATAAGGATTGTTATAGAATATGTAGAAACTATACATTAACTCTAGTTGTTCTTTCTGCGAACGAATAGATATCAGATTGTTACTTGTCGCTGGGTCTACCAGAAGTCATCCCCGGCTTAAAGATGCGTTTCCATTATTATGGCGAAAGAATTACGGAAAATGAGAGCACAAGGTGCGTTCGGCTAAGTTAATATTGTTATAGAGCTAGTTATTTTCAACATTTTTGTATGACAAAACATGCTTATCGCTCGTAATTTTGGTACGCGCGGAGGGGTTTGTTTCCCGGTGAGGCTACAATTTTCGGTGTTCGGCCAGCATTATGAATTGGGGAGATATTTAAACTGACGTTCCCTACCACACTTCACCCAAGAAAACATGTCTCACCCGATGAATTGAAGCTAAAAGAAAACGGGTGATAAATGAAATCCAGAGAAAACCAATGAACTCGAAGTTGTCCACCACAAGTCATCTGATCAATCCTGATATTTTTGAGTTGTAACAAATTAGTAAATTCACAGAGTAATATCACAGCTTACATAGTGTGCTCTCTATAATTGGATTGTACTGAACAGTACGTAAATTCGAAAGGTTATTTGGAATTCTGTGTTACTTTTGACATTAAGTGTTATGAGACGGATCTGGAGTTCAACGTGGAATCCGGATAAGAACACCCATCGAGGATCGAAATTGCTTACCCTTATCAAAGGCTAGAACACGGGCGTCAATCCCGCGTGGGACAATGGAGACGTGTGCTCTCCAATATTTGTGAAACGGTTTTTCGTCCTTCCAATATTTCAAGTATCTTAGGTCAACTATGACCCAAAAAACAGTGTTAGACGAAGTGGATATGAAAAAAGTAGCACAAAAGTTTACCAATTGTGAAAAAAGGCAGTTTTTGGCACTGTTGAGCTTCATTTATATTAGTTGTAGGCTTGTAGGTCCAAAACCTGTTTTCAAATCTTTTATTGTTTCTGAGTATTCACTTCACACTACATTTTATCATTATTTTGTTTCTGACATAACACTTGGTATAATAAGTTTTATTAAAATTAAATTTTACTATTTGAATAGACAAACAAATTGTAAAGTGTGTGTTTGTATGTTTTTAGTACCACATTTTCAAAAAAAATATGAACTATTAAAAGTAAAAAATAAACCACAAAAATATGTAAGTTTTTGTTTGTTTTCTAAGTCAAAATGCTTTAAAATGCAATGTACGGAGATTATTTCTTTAAATTTTCTGGGGGAGAGCTCCCGGACCTCCGCTTTCCTGGGGATATTCTATACACCCCAGTGCTCCCGGTAGTCTGTCCACTCCAAAGTTTATGTGCTGCTTATGCCAATGGACTACAATGCTCAGAATTTGGCCAGTAGAAAATTTTGGAAGTGTAAACTATAGAATAGTTGCCACTGTTTCTACTTAGACAATTTCCATGTAACTAGTAATAGCTCATTTCTTCCTGCTTTCAATAAGATTTTATGTGTATTGATTTTAAGTATTCACTTTTTAAATTTAAAAGATATTAGTTTAAAAAACAAGCAGGAAAATGATGAGAAAAGGAAAAACACAATTATACTGACAATGTCCCCTGACTTTAATAAGGATGATGCCATGATTTCAAGTGCTTAATATTGTATTTTGCAGTTTGTAGGAAAAAAGTAGAAACAAATAAATGCATTATTACCACGGGCTGAGTGCAAAATCTTGATTTGTAAAATTCTTCATTGTTTTAGATCATATTTATGAAAATAAACAAAAATGCCTTTTGTTTTAAGTGAATTAGAACGATAATGCTTCGCTAAAGCAGCGGAATTCATTTAACGTGCCTTTCAAATTTTACGAAGCTTTTGAATAGTTTTATGGTGTGTGGATAAATAACAGACACATGCTGTTTAAATATCGTTAAACAATCGATTTCAAGTGGTTGATTGATTGATTGATTTTTACGTCCCGTTCAGCAGCGAGGCTATATGAGACGTGGACCTACTTATTAACGTGGAATCCGAACCACCTGAGCTCCCGCCGGGAATCGAACCCGGGTCTCCCGCGCCAAAGGCGCGTTCGCTAACCACTTAGCCACGGATGAGCTCTCGTTTTTAAGTGGGTTTTCAATTATTAAGTGCTATTTTCCTTCACGTAGCCAAATAAGTGCATGCTCGTGTTACCTGTGGTCCCGGGTTCATTAAGCCTTTTACGGTCTTAGGTTTTTTGGGTATTTTTTAGGCTTTCAGTCAAGCAGCTAGTACATCGTCACTATTTAGCCTAGGTTCATGTTTCATACCTCATTCTCTTCAGAATAAAGGAGGCTTTCAAGTGGTACCACTTACTTGCCCATACCATATACCAGGAGAGGGAAAAAGTGAGGTCAAAAGGAAAATTTCGGGGAAAATTTTTTTGTCACATTTGGGCCCCTCAAGAACTTCATGTGTGAACGTAGAGATCTCAAAAAAAATCTAATAAATACTACTCGGTAGACTGAATGTGTGTACAAAATTTCAAGCTTCTATCTTGAATAGTACTGGCGGGAGAAATTTTATCAAGAATCCTCACAATGCCCCAGATCACCGCAAAAGACCCTGATCTCAGGTAAAAATTTTCGTGAGACATCTCTGTTTACCCTAGGATAATAATCCTCCAATCATTATCTTCAGAATAGAACTGCCTTTCAGACGGTACATTTACATGTCTCCATCATGTGTGTGAGGGGGAAAATCCCGAAGAAAGTGATTTTTTGGTTAAAATATCCCTTTTTCAACTTTTTGCCCTTCTGAACCTCCCTGTTTTGACACAGAGATCTGAAAAAATCTGATAAGCACTACTTGGTGGACTGAGTGTTTGTGTAAAATTTCAATCTTCTAAGTGCAAAAGTAAGCCCGCCCCCTCCCAAAGAATACATCCACAATACTCCATATTCCCGTATTAAAAGAATATTGGGTAAAAATTCCCTGAGCCATCCCTAATTACCCTAGGATCATGGTTTGCCAATCATTCTCTTCAGAATAGAACTGCCTTTCAGAAGGTACCATTCGCATGTCTCCATCATGTATCTGAGGCGTGAAAATAGCGAAAAAGGAATATTTTGGCAACAAAATACTCTTTTTTTTACCTTTTTACCCCTCTGGACCCCCCCCCGCCCTTCCTTGTGCTAACGCAGAGATATGAAAAAATCTGATAAATGCTACTCGGTAGACTGAATGTTTGTGCAAGATTTCAATCTTGTAGATGCAAAAGTAAGCCCGCCTCCCCCCCCCCCCCCCAAAATGAAAATAGGCCTAACAAACGAAAAAATATGTTTTAAAGTTACGAAGTCATCATCTCCTATGTCTCGACGCAGGAAGGCGTGAAGCCATATGTAACGTATTCTACAATGCCTCTAGACTTGTAAAAACAAACAAACAAACAAAAAAGAACCGAATGAAAAAGCTCAAATAGGAGAGTTATAACGCAAAGTACCATAAAACACCCGTATGGCACAAATTGTACCATAAGACCGTAAAAGGGTTAACGTTGACCACCTGGCGCGCACACAGAAATTTTTGTTAGGGGATCGAAAGTCGAAAAATTGGAAGGATCTGGACCCGGTGGACATCTCGTGGATGTGCCTCTGGTGAGCACAAAACGTTCTTCGATGACTCAACATAATTAAAGAGTTGAAGAGCTACTTGAATTAAGATCACTGTTCCTTCCAGACATACTTTAGGGAGGGCTTAGCCCTCTCGGGGATAACCAACCGAAGCCCCAGAGCCGAGCTAAATTAAATTGGAGTTATATGTTATTTTTGTCCATTGCATGTCTTGCAGAAAATAAGTTTCCCGGTGTAGTTCGCTCATATTTTGATTTTGTCTCCCCCTCCGACAAAATTTTCTGGAAGAAAGCCTCTTTAAGCTGTAGCGAAATAGTCTAGAGAAAAGCAAATGTGAACACCTACGAGCTAGCTACATTTCATATCAACTGAAATGTCGACTGTGCTAAACGCCAGTGCATTTAGAGCTTTCTTTTAGAAGTGCAATGCTTATTTTATTGTTCTATAATTCACACAAAATATACTCTATAAATATACTCTACCTTCAAACATTCTACCTAGATTATAAGATTATTGTCTGTGTCTGCAAATACTGTTGCAATTTAATGCTAAATTGTTTCTGCCTATTCCGGTCCAGACCACCTGTTCCAGCCGTGTTGAAATCTATGTTTTATTTAAGTTGTACCACAGAAAGATCAATACTTCCCTGTTTCTCGTACACAGCTACGTAAAGCTCTTGCAGAGGTCCATTTGCTTGTTGGCCAAGGATACAGAATGATTATACATCGTTAAAACAATCTATATATATAAAAGAGAACGTACAAATCCTTTGTTCCCTCATCACGCTAATACGGCTGAACCAATTTCTTTTATTTTTGGGGGGTTATTAGGATTTGGACCCTAGATGGTTTTTATCATATCACTTTAATTTTTAATTACCAGTGTCTTGAGATAATTGACCATTCAAGTGTCCATAACGTACAAATCCTTTGTTAGATCATCATAGGTAAAAATAAACGTATTTATATGCAACCCGCATGACCGTGTCACTCGGCGGGTTAACATAAATGACAGGCGCTATAATGTTAACATTTACTGCAATCACTTGAAAGCGAAAAAGTAAAAATTATCTAAGTAACAAAGTTTATTGCGTTCCGGGGTGACCGCAGCGAAGCGGGGCGGGTTAACATAAATGACAGGCGATATAATGTTAACATTTAATGCAATCTTCTATGGTTTTTATCATATCACTTGAAAGCGAAAAAGTAAAAATTATCTAAGTAACAAAGTTTATTGCGTTCCGGGGTGACCGCAGCGAAGCGGGGTGAACGCTGCTAGTCAGAAATAAATGAAAGGTACGAACCGAACTAGACTTTCTTGCTCCCTTTACCTGAAACATATAATAATGAAATATGGGTACATATGTCTGTCATAAAAAAAAATAATAATAATAATAAAAATCTAGAAAACATTTACCCCTAAAAGTGAATTAGTTAATAATGTTTCCGTAAGGAATAACTTACACCACATTCTACAGTATTAATGAAGTATTTATAAGAACAGTAGTTAGGGTTATGCATCACTGTTAGAATTATGCATTTTGTTAGGATTGTGTGTCATGTATCGGTGCCAGTGATAAGAGCAGTTGCGTATTTAGGGGGTGGTTATCGGGCTCAATCCCCCCCCCCCAAATAAATTTGTTATATACAGAACTTCATTAAAATTTGTCGGCAATCAAAAGGAAAAATAGAAGTGCTTATTCACGTATTGTGCACAGCCCCCCGAAACAAAATCCCAAGGTTACTAGAGAACAGGTTGCCTCGAAACACTTCGGTTTTCGTTCGGAGGGAGTCGGTGAAGATCGTAATACGTCACCCATAGACCCAATGCTTTGAAGACATTTGAGTGGGTGCGAAAAAGTGTTAATTATTTAACAAACCTGTGTGACGAGTTAAGTGTTTTGCAAATTTTCTTTGTGTTCGAAAGGAAACTGTATTTTGATTCTACATCCTAAGCTAGCAATTTTTTTTTCAGGTGTTCATGTTAGTGAAAACGTGGGCCATATTCTTGATTATTTCATCTTGTCAGTGTAGTGTTTTTAGTTGTGTTATATTTATTAATTATTATTATTATTATATTTTTGCCTGGAATGCATCTGTTATATTCACATTTGGAATTTCGTACATCGAATGTAAAGTAACTTTTATACTTTTTTGGTTATGTGAAAATTTTCTTAATTAGTTACATTCTACAGTACTTGCAAAAATTTTAAACGTTAATACGCCGGGCACAAGATGTACTGTCGCGGAATGCAACAATAGTTTAGTGAAAACGAAAAAAGATGATCTTAAAAAAAAAAGAAAAAAGTCAAATGCTTTAAATTCTCCGAAGATGCAGAACTACGAAGACAGTAAGTTCAACGTTGTACATGTGATGGCAAGTGGAATCCAGATTCGTGTAAAGTGTGTTAGGAGCATTTTATTTCGAGTGACTTCGAAACAGACCTATAAAAGCGAACTATAAGGACTACCTTTCGTCATGAAAAAAAAAACGCCGTACCTTAGTAAATTTGGGGTTAGTTAAAGATAAATGTAAAGAAAAACAATCTGAAGATGGCACGAAAAGAAAAGCGATAAGAGAATACAAAATTGTTACGACTTTACTGGAGTCCACGGAAGAAATTGACTCTCTAGATGTTTCTATGGTTAATACAGAAGGAGCTACAGCAGATAATTCCTCTATTTTCCTTCAAAAACAAATATATGACTTAAAACATCAACTTTTATAGGAGAAAATGAACAACAAAATATTAAAAAGTAAACTTGAAACAACAGTTAGGAAATTAACTCTTAAAAGAACAGCACTTTCAGATTTGCGAAAGGAACTCGATCATTATTCTATGTAGTAAATTATAGACACTTAAGTTTGATTCTGCATGCAAGTAACAAAAAATATTTTACCATGTAACGTAATTCAGTATAGGATTTCTCACGCGAAGATCTTCTTCCTTATTCTTAAGCGGGAAAAGAGCAGACGACAAATTTTCTGCGCGCTTCACGGGTTTATGGGTTACGTCATTCTGGGACAGCCTATGACCGTGCAGCGTGGATAAAAGGCAACCTGTTCTCTAGTAATCTTGACAAAATCCTAAATACGCCACTGGATAAGGGTATATGTACCATTGTTAGAAGAAATCATATAACGATAGGTAAATTCAGTTCCATCAGATGGGAAATGAACAAGGTACATTTTCAAACCATAAAAATTAGTTTTTATCATTTTTTGAAAATTATACATAAGGGTTTACGCTCACGAATATCATTGTGTTTATCTCAGTAAGATTTATCAATTGATATCCGTCTTATCTTTGGATATTTATTTTTCGTTGAACGCTAATAATGTCGTAGAATAACAATTTTATCTGCTTTGTTGAACAAATTATTTGTCAGCAGAATTTGTTGCAGCTTTGTCTACTAAAACCCCGTTGCTATTATTCTGTTGTTAGAGTCATATGTGTAGACGAGTCTGCGCCGTTTGAAAAGTGTGGTTGAATGCGAGAAATCGTTTCACCACGCAATGTGCAGCGGAATCGTTTAAGCTGTGCGTGCAAATTGTTACAACTCATAAATGAAATAAAACACCTCTAAACTGTTACTATTCAAAGATTAATGAAGAACGCATCCAGTTTGTCATTGCAGAGAACTTGAAAATTAGTTCCGATTGTGCACTTGTGTACATGTGCATCTATAGAATAGTGTGTGCTGCTATCATACATGGATATATTTCCGTTGGATTGGACGCTGTGCTTGCATGTGAATTCATTATAGTAGAGAATAAAAGCTGCGAGAGTTTTATTCGTTATCCATTGAATTATTATTAACATCATTGGGAGTTAACTTTGTTGCTTGGAGAACCATGTGTTCATGGCCACAGACCCAAAAGAACGCTAAAGGATCGTGTTCTCTACCAAATCAGTTCAATCGAGATTGCTACACTCAATTTCAACAAGGTCCTGTTTTACGCACCAAGTCGGAAAATTTCCGGCCACCAGGTCTAAATTGGTGACCAAATGTTTTAGTTTAGACCAGGATTCTCAAACTTTTCGATAACGCGGACCCCCTGTTCATTTGGAAAGTAATCTGCGGACCCCCGTGCAACGCTCTCTGAAATTTCACATGGTATTAAAAATATACTAATTAAAATTACCACTAACAAGAAAAAGATCAAGAAAAATAATGCAATAAGTAATTTATTCTAAAGATACGTGATTGTTTCCTAGTGAAGGAAATTTCAATTGAAAATACAGTAACTTTCAAGACTGAAAATCAGTCTTTTTTTTTTTTTTTTTTTTTTTTTAAGTAATCCACTTGATAGAAAGTGTTCTCAAATCTCGGGTCACTAATGTGAGAAATTAAATTATTTCTGTTTTTCCATAATTGCATCTGTAATAAGTTTCATAACTATCAATCTTAGGTCCTATTCCACATTAAGACGATTTCGCTTAATACTGCAAAGAGCAGAAAAGGTATGTTCACATAAGTAATTGGTAAGGAAAGACATCAAATGTTGCAATATATTTTTAGATAACTCTTCATACTCACAGGCAGAAATTCAGGAAACAGTAAAATAGGAAAACATTAAATTTACAAACGTAGCTACAGCTGTGAGTTCCATTTTATTACAACACATTTCAAGTTTTAGGCATGATAATTTACTGGTAGATTGCTCACTACTGGTGCGATTCAATTTCAGGCTTGGTGTAGTGGATTTTCTTGATTTCATCTTTCGACGCCCTTTTTCGTGAAACGCTATTGAGCTCTTTCTAGATTCTCTAAATGTGTCCACTTCCTCTACCATACTACATTGGATTATAATGTTTCCATCATCTCAAGTGACGTGGTTTTCACTTGCCATCGCCAATACAAATTTATGTTTTCAATTAATTCCAGGCCTGCATATCTGCATAGACTGACCTTGCATCATATCCTATTAAGTTTATTTCGTTCACTCACACAAGTATCTTCTTCATTGGGAAAACTAGTTCTTCCGCCCGATTAATCTGCCCGCTCTACGCTCTAGGTTATGATTTTACTTAATTAAAAGATCAAATCGATTGTTAGAAAAAGAACTTGTGCATGCTTAAAGGATAGTATGTTTGTTACTTATGTACAACCGACACTACATATAACTCGGCATTAAACCTGTTGTGTTCTTATGAGATAAATAAATATACAGTAAAACAAAAGCGCATATTGCGACGTCAATTAGCGTCAGGCAGACAAACGGTAGCGCAGGTAGCGACATTTATTAACGTGATTGTTTATCAATAGATTTACCGTGACTCACAGACTGAGGCGTTTTCCGTTTATAATTAGCATTCAGCGTAATTTCTCAGTTTTGATTTTCCCAATCGTACGTTTGAAGCAAAGCTAAAGAGAGAGGATTGTATGCAAGACGTCCAGTTTCTTCAGGTCGTGGTGAATCCCGGAAAACTCGAACATATTATTCCTATTAGTACACTCTTGGTTTTATTAAGAGAGGCTCGGAGTTATATAAATATCTTGAGTTAATACTGTTTGGTTCAAATTTTACGTGCCTTTTACCAGCGAGGCTTTATGAGACGTGGACTTCCAGCTTAAGTTGAGATTCTAACCTCATGAACCGAGAATCAAATCCGAGTCTTTCCCGTCGAAGATAGTGTTCACTAAGCAAGTATCCACGAGGGAGGTCAATTAATATGTTGTTTTTAGAAATAAATATCCCTTTTCAACTCCAAGGCTATCAGTGTCACGTGGATCTAGGGATTTACGCTTAATCCGAAGTATATGAGCTCCTGCAAAGACCCAAATGTGTGTAAAGCATACACATATCGCATACATTAATATTGCAAACAAATGGCAGCACTAAGGCGGTTGTTTCAAAATATTAGTACTATATTCGTCTGCATTCGAGCGATGGAAATTTCAATGTGTTCGAGTGATGGAAAATGATTTGTGTTCAGTATTCTTCCATTCTTTCTTTTCATTCTAAACGTTTAGCCATAAAACTTTTTACGTTGGCCACATCTAAAGCGTGGTAACTTGCACAAGTGGCCTGAATGTACGAGAACAAAAAGTAACAGCAAAATCGTTAAGGTGTCCGCTTTCCTAATGTGGCCACCTTCCTTAAATATGCTACACAAAAAAGCATATTTATGGAACTATCCAAATATAACTATGCACTGTCATTTTTTTCCATGTTGGTATTTATATAAGGTGTTCGTTTCTCGGGAAAAGAGAATAACCAATTTAAATTGGTAAAAAGCGACCAGTTAGTATCTTGAAAAAAAAAATACAAGTTATTTGAGGAATACAAGTTATTTGTTCTATGTCTTAGTTTCATTTTGCAAGTAAGCTCATAGTGTATGCTTCATTTATGAACATTCTCTATTGTTACTGACTTTCCAACTTTTTTTAAAAAAATCTGTATTGTTTTTAAACTAAACTTCAAAGAAACAGTTGAAAGTGTACCCATGATATGAACCCAAATTTTATTTTACGGATCGCGATGGTTCAGTGGTAGAGCGTTCACCTCTGGTGTATGGGGTCCTTGGTTCGATCTCAGCTTGCACCAAGTGAACTTTGTGGTGGACAAACACCATGCGAATGTGTTTTCTTAGGGTTCTCCCTTTCCTCCTACTTTCTTAATTCCACTATTTCCTTAATTTTCCATCACTACCGTCCCCTTTAGCCTAGCCGGCATAATCGTGGGACGTAAAACTTAAAGATTTATTGATAACTTGTGTTAATGACAGTCAAGAGAATCAAACGAAACTCACATTTCTATGTATGGGATATGGCTAGCCACCGCTAAAGTCAGGACTGACTTCATTAAGGAACTCGGCGAAAGATAATCACTCTAGTTATATATTGCGAAAAAAGGATTCAAAAACGCAGTTTCATTCTAGTGTTTAACGACCCACGATTATGCTACGAGGCTAAAAGAGATAGAGTTATAATATGCAGTTACGGAAGGACGGATGTACTAACATTACCACCTTGTAGGGTTATTTTCGTGATCCTAATAAACTCTTGTAAATGCAGTAGAGAAGATCACGCAAGACCAAAATGTATATGATATGGACAGCCACCATTAAAATAACCTTTACCCCTGAAGATGACGAATTAACTTCATTAAAAAACTAATCCGAGATAATCGCTCTGTATTGTATTTATCTATTGTAAGAAAGATAATTCATAAATTCGTTTTCGCTCGTAATTTATCGCGTGGAGTAACAGACGGATGTATTGACATTACAATCTTATTAGGCTTACTGGCGTCATCTTAATAAAATTTGACCAAAGCAGTTATTGGTACTAGAATGATCGCAAGCGATCGCGAAGCTTGACCTATATCTAGCTATTTCACCACCTAATAGAACGCGCGGGTGTTCTGCTCGACAACTCCCGCTCATGAAATTTAGCCAATCTCGTCCCTCACGCTTTAGAGACAATATCTCATGAAGATACAATGTTGTCGAATTGCCGCTAACTTTCATTTTCTATTTCTTTTTAATTATTAATGTCGTTGTTTTATATTCTTTCTATTATTATTATAGTTTAACTCGAATAATTATTAGTGTTCATGTTATAGTTCTTTAATTGCTTTTTTGTGTTTATTCGTTTATTTTTGTCACTCTTTCACTATGCCTTCTAAGTTTGGCAACATGTTGTTGCACTTCTTGCGTTTCACGTTTTCTCAAGTGTGCGTTCAGAAGGCAGCTCCACGAATCGTACACTGAGATAAAAAAAAAATGTATGTGTCGTACGTAAAATCGTATGTTACATTTGTAAATCCTGTATCTTTTCTACGTAACGTACAGCAAACGTATAACTGAAAACGCATGTTTTATAATTCTTTCTGTATAAGTGTTCCATCTATGCGTACTTTCCGTATGGAACAATATAGGCGCTCAGGATCTCACATACAAATAGACATATATAACACATAGCTGACGAAGGTGACATACATATGTATGTAATATAAGGAAGACTGTTAGATATCAGATATCCTGCAACGGAATGATATAATATCTAAGGGCAGTGCGTATATAACATGGATAATGTATGCTCCATACTGATTTCTGTAGTAAGCAAGAGGATTCCATATATTTGTACAATATACCGCTGTCCGGAGAACGGATTTTTCTCAATGTACCGTATCATATTTTTAAGGCGTATGACAAGTAGGGCAAAGCAGTGCTGATTCGAGTACAGCCCAGGCTTGTTAAATCGTTGCAGTCACTATAATCTGTGTTACAGTTTCTGTAATATGTCACTGTAGGGAATGTAACATACATTAGTAATAAGAAGTATTTGATTTGGTCAAATTTTATTTGTAAGTTTAACGTAGTTCCAAAACTATCATGATTAGCATTTACCAAAAATTTCTGCTTGCTTCAATTTTTTGTTAGAAGTGTTTAGGCTGTATTTTGTGGAATAAAATGAAAATAGTTTCCATGTTACATTACTTATCTAAATCTCATATCCAAGGATGGAAATGGTTTGTTTGCAATACCAAATATCGTGTAGACTTCACTATATACCGAACGTTGAACATTAGTCGATGGCTGCTAGGGAAATGATTATTGCGACGCATTATTCCGCTGCGAAGGGGACAGAACTGAATAAGAAAGGGGTGGCGGGCTTATGACGAGAGCACGCGAGCTTCCACTCGATAAATTGTAGCGAGGGGAGACTCTGTCGGGGAAGAAAATCAATGACGGCTCGACATGCTATCATTGTTGGGAGGGAATGTTGTTGCACCTGGCATCATTGCATCTTCGACAAATCAAATATCGTACCCGTCGGCGCCTTCCCCGTCTCGGAAAGAAATACAAATGAACCATTGAGACAATGGTCTTTCAATAAGTATGTCTGACATCACGTGCATCAATTGGGCTTTTCAGTACTGTTAGTTTGTTATTGATTATCTTGACACCGAAACGTCGTTAGTAAAGTACGATCTAACAATTATATTGAAATTACAGGAACTTTGTTTACCCTAACGTTGATAATAATAATGTGAAGAATTTTTTTTCACCGTGATTACCGATGGTAGATCAAGTTTAAAATGGGCTACCGAGCTTAAATTGTTATTGGTCGGCGTAATTTCAGTGATGTTGTTGATCCATTTGTGTGTTTTCGATATTTTAATGTTGTGCAAGGTTTAATAACTTTTAGGGCCTATTTTTAGAACTAACGTAGTGCCTTCACTATTCGGTTAAAAAAGTATCAATAAGGCTTTTTACTTCCGGTTTCTTTTATCTTTTTCAAGTATGGAGGCATTGTAGAACATTTTACGTATGGTTTCACGCCTTTATGCGTCGAGACATAAGGTGTGATGACGTCATAAGTTATTTTTTCTGTTATGCCTATCTTTATTATTTTTTGGTGGGCTTACATTTGCACCTAGAAGATTGAAATTTTGCACTCAGATGTAGTACACTCCTTAGTATTTTTCAGATTTCTGCGTTAAAACAGGGGCTCCAGAGGACAAAAGAGGTAAATAAAAGGGATGATTTTTTTTAAAATCCTTTCTTTGCGATTTTCCCGCCTTAGATACATGATTGAAGTCATGCGAATGATACCGTTTGAAAGGCTGTTCCTGTCTGAAGAGAATGGTATACAAACCATGATTCTAGGATAAATAAGGTGTCTCAGAGAATTGTTTATCTAAAATCTTGTTTTATACGGGAATCTGGGGTATTGTGGGGATATTATTTTTTGGAGGGCTTACTTTTGCACCTAGAAGATTGAAATTTTGCACTCAGATGTAGTACACTCCTTGGTATTTTTCAGATTGCTGCGTTAAAACAGGGGGGTCCAGAGGGGCAAAAAGGTAAAATGAACGGATATTTTTTAACAAAAAAATATTTTTACCGACTTTCCCGCCTTAAATAAATGATAAAGACATGTGAATCATACTGTTTCAAAGTGTCGTACTATTCCGAAGAGAATGATGTACAAACCATGACTCGAGGATAAATAGGGATGCCTCAAGATTTTTTTATATTAATATTAAATGCGGGTCTTTTGAGTAATTGCGGGCATTGTGGGGCTCATTGTAAATATTATTTCCCGCCCTTACTGTACAAGATAGAAACTTGAAATTTTGTGCACTCAATAAGTACACCCTTTAGTGTTTTTCAGTTGACTTTGAGATCTGTGAGTTAAAATACGGAGGGTCCAGAGGGGCTCAAATTTTGATTTTTTTTTTCAGAAAAATTCCGATTTCTCTCAAAATTTCCCGCCTGACAAACATGATAGGGAAATGTGAATGTACCATTTGAAAGGCTGTTCTATTCTGAACAGAATTAAATACAAACCATGGTCCTAGGATAAATATGGATGATGCTGTAGCTGCTTGACTGAAAGTCTATAATTTACCCCAAAAAAGCCATACTTTAAAAGGATTCAGAGTTATTCGAAGTAAATTCTTCCCATTTTACATTCTTTAAGATCGTAAAACAAAACTTAAACAAGTGAGTATTTTTTCTTTTTTAAGTATGAAACTAAGATTTCCAAACTATGCAAATTCAGTACTCAAACTTGAAGCAGTACGTCTATAAGTACTGATTGCAATAGAGTAATATTATGAAAGACAGAACCTGTTCGTCGGTTACTGGATCAATATCAGAAAGCCATTACTCTTTTTAAATTTACCTGCTTTACTATTTATACATCTAATAATAATTGTAATCAATTTTAAACTCGTGTGTCCAGATTAAATAACAACCCATCGCTACATTGAAATCTGATAACCGTTCACCATGCCTGCGGGCTCCATTCTTCTTTGCATCTGCCTTTTGTTTTTACAAGTAGTATGCGGTGCTGTAGTCAGCGTCACCCGAATTGCCGTGTGGCATCAGCCAATAAGCTTGCAGCGTCCTGTTACTAAACCTTCAGGAAGGAATCTAATCATTCATAATTGTCCACAAATACGAACAAAATCAATTATGAATGATTAGATTCCTCTCTGAAGGTTTAGTGACAAGGCATTGCGAGCTTATTGGCTGATGCTACACGCCAATTCGAATGACGCGGTCCTTTTTTTAATAGTGTTAACGCGTATTGACTTTAACTGCCATCTGGGAAGACGATGGATTGGTAGATCTTTCCTACGATTGTTTATCTGCGACGTTATCATATAGTGAAATTCCCCTCTCTAGACGAGAATCCGAATAGTATATATATATATATATATATATATATATATATATAGAGGAAAGTACCTAATTATGGAATAGGGTTGAGAATATGGAATACTACCGTATCTACCCTGGTAGGTAGTGCACTCTAGTGAAGGTGCCCGGAGACGCTTGACTATGTACCCTGTCATGCGTTTCTGGTCAGTTTGTAGTGAAGTAAACAGTTTGTTGCACGTAATACTTCAAGGAGTGGATATTCGCAATTGTTGATTATCGAAGGTGAGTATTTCAGAAGTAATTTTCTTAGTCACATTGTAATTTGAAATTATTGACAGTGAATCACGTGGAAAGTTGGTGTTTTCTAGCTATAGGCTATGCAAGTTAGATTATTTTGTACCTAGGCTAAGTACCATTTTTGTGGTTATGAAAACAAATATGGCGAGGCTTGCAATATGGAATATCATAAGGTTTTAAATATGGAATAGTATTCCATATTTAGAGTCTTATGCAATCTTTTTGTTTCGTTTCTCAGATGAATAAACAGCGGAAGACTTGGGACCGTAACGCAATGAGGAGTGATTTACGATGTGAGGAAGAAGAAAATGGAGTTTTTGAAGGCGGCCAACATATAAGTACCTCAGACAACACTTTTTCGCTTGGCGTCATCTAAATTGAGTCCTGAAGAAGCTGTTGCGAAGAAGCTAGGAAGAAAACTAATTCTAACACGGAAATGGAGGAGGAACTGGTCCAGTACCTGTTAGTTATGGAAGACAGATTTTTTTGGTCTTACTCGGAGGGATGTGCGAATTATGGCATATCAATTAGCCAAACAAAATGGACTTGCACACTCGTTTTCAAAGTGCCACGAGTTTGCAGGAAAGACTTGGCTGAATTTGTTTATGAAGAGGAACAAGGGAAAACTTTCTTTCAGAAAACCTACACAAACTCATACAATCGAACCGTTGGCTTTTGTAAAGAAAAAGTGACCCACTTATTTGACCTTTTGCAATCGGAGATTGATAATAAGAACATTTCTGTTGATCGCATATTTAACGTTGATGAGACAGGCCTGACTGTCGTTAAATAAAAAAATCCTCAAGTTCTTGCACACAAAGGAAAACGTCAAATAGGCGCAGTTAGCTCTGCAGAACGAGGCTCTTTAGTGACCGTAATAACGTGTATGAACGCCACGGGTATTTATGTTCCTTCTATGCTAATATTTCCAAGGAAAAAGTGGTCAAATCACCTCATGCGCGGTGCTCCTGAAGGATCTATTGGAGCGTGTCATCCTTCTTTGTGGGTACAGAGTAATCTCTTCACTGAATGGTTCAGACATTTTATTAAACACACAAGGCCATCTGAAGAATCTCCATTGTTGCTTATTCTTGATGGCCATTATACCCATTCAAGGAATTTAGAAATTTTATATTTGGCGAGAAGCAATAATGTCTCCATACGTTGTATTCCTCCTTATTCGTCGCACAAACTGCAGTCTCTTGACAGAACCTTCATGAGTCCCTTAAAAACGTACTACAGTGAAGAGATCAGGATTTGGATGAGAACTGTTAGAACAGAAGACGGTTGTGTGCAGCCTCTCTCTGCATTTGAGGTAGCAGAACTCTTTGGAAAAGCGTACGTGAAAGCACAAACTGCTTCAAACGCCATTAATGGTTTTAGAGTGACGGGAATTCGGCCCCTCAATCCCCACATTTTCAATGATAGTGACTTTCTTGAAGCAAAGTACGCACAACAATGTAGATCAGTACCTGGCTTTGAACCTTCACGAGATCTCTCTTCCCCTCCTACACCACTACTAGGCTCTGAACCTTCACCTGGACTCCCTCCTCCTTCTACATAAATCATATCAAACACTTCTCTCCCATATACTTCAGATAACCTTTCTCCTACTCTTCTTGTCCAATCACAATTGAAGCTTCAGCAAGTGGATCATCTGGCAGCAGTATAACTTCATGGCAAATATCAGCAGTGCCCGCAGTGAAGAAGAGGGAAGGCAGTCGAGGAAGAAAGGCTGGCTCTGCAGTCATAATTACTTCATCACCTTACAAAAATCAGTTAGAGAAGTCTGTGAAAGCTGTCGATAGTGGAAAACAACTAAAAATGAAGAACACTGCAAAAACAAGGATAAGAAACAGAAGAATGCAACAGAAGAAAAGAAATGCACCAAGAAATGCTGCATGCACTAAAAAATGCACCGAAAGTACGTACGTTACGAAACAAATGTGATGACAGTCGTCCCCAAAGTGAAACTTCAGATTCCGAAACATCTATGTCCATCAGCGCATATGATGATCAATCATCAACGTTTAGTAGCATTCTCGATAATGATTAACCAGAGACAGGAGAAGACGCTGAGTGCCTCTTCTGCTCATCAAAATTTTCTGAAGATAAAGGTGGTGAAAGTGGGTGATGTGTATGATGTGCCAATCCTGGGTTCACAATGAATGTGCTGGGTGTGACAAAGGTGTATATATCTGTGACTTCTGTAAATATACATAGATGTCTCACTGAACATTTTGCAGCACATTTAACACTAGGCAGCATATCTAATAATTTTTCTTTTACCTAAGTTTACAACTCTAAGATATAAATGTCTCCTTGCAAATTTTGCTTCTATGTTTCTTTTTGTAACTCTACAGCTCATTTACTACATTTTTTTTTTTTGCATTTTTCAAATAATCTTTGGAATATTTGCATCTTTATATCATGTAATTAAAATATTTGTATTGGCAACTTCCTTTGTTTTACTTAGCATACCTATAATAGAAGCATGTAAAACATTCTGGTATATTTCATAAGAGTTGTTTATGGTATTCCATATTTAGAGCACTTTTTTTCGGGTAACAATTTTGTACTATTTTGATTTTCATTTATTTTTGGGGTCTCTTTTTTGTTATTGACTGACTTTAAATGGCAGAAGTTATTACCATATCTGTAAAGAATGCACACACATTTTTTTCATATGTAGAATCGTGTAAGGTGAGCTACAGTTGCCAAAAAATGGAACGGTATTCCATATTTAGGTACTTTCCTCTATATATATATATATATATATATATATATATCGCTTTATTTAAACTTGGTGAATAGTGCTGTAGTCAGGAGGCGCCATTTTTAGAACACTCGATATGTGTAATCTATTTCATTGGAATGTAAAATATCCGAAGTTTTCAGATTGGCATCGTACGACATACTTTTAAATGCCATTAAAATCCGTTTTTCTAGGTCATTATTGGCCGTGTGCACCAACGCAGTTCAACTGTTGAACGAGGGTCATAACCAAGTTCGGTGAAAATGTCTGTTGCACCAACAACGTTCAAGATTAAGTCTCAGTCAAATGGTGAATGAACTTGGTTTTAGCTTGAACGGCCGAATTTGGGGATTAAACTTAGTTGATCCAAGTCAGTTCGTTTACATTCAATAATGTCTTTGTATTTTTCCGCTAATGGAATTATGATAAATTTCTCGTACTCGGAAAAATTTTTTGCTTCTGGTTTCATTATTTTTTCCCTAGATACAATGTATGTCATATCAATAAAATGAAATAAATGTTCTAAAGTTTGTTGTTGAAATACAAAAGCAAAATAATAATAATAATAATAATAATAATAATAAACGGTGTAGATTAGGAATACAGTTCTTTTTTTAATTTCAGGTAAAGTCTGTTAACTCGCAAAAAGAAATGAGGAGGTTATGTAGGTAGAAAACCTGCGAGACTGTATAGCTTTACAATATTAAACCCACTAGAAATAAACTACTGTGCGTTTTTTTTTTTTTTTTGGACAAAATCAGCTCATAGCATTTTTGACAATGTATTTTCTAAACAATATTCCAGTAAAGGTTAATCTTAGGAGGGCATAAAAGTTATGTCTATAAATACAGTATAGTCAAAATTTCAGTATAGTATATTCAGTCTTGTCAAAATTTCATCCAAAGAGCACAAAATTTTCTATCTAGTTATTCCTCGAAAAACTTATTATCCAGTTATTGCATACAATTGTGTAAGACACATAGAAACTTAAACTACATATAGTGAAAGCCACACGTCTCAAAACCACGCACCAAACTTTGCAAGCTGCTCGTTACAAGCTATTTTTGAACCTATTACGGTTTACGCCAAGGTGAAGCTGGTGGGCTATAGTACAGGTGTAGTAAGTGATCACTACAAGCTAGTTTTGCATTATAATTGCATAATTATGAACAATACATTTTAATGCTGTTTCTATAATTACAGATTACTTATATGTGTAACAAATGGATTTTGAGAAATTGCACCGCAAAGCAGGAGGTTGATATTTGCCACACTGGTCTTTCCTTATGCACACACCACCATCGGTAATGTGCCTGCTTTCGCGGACAAAATCACGAGTGATCCCTCAAATTGTGCCCAGCTTCGAATCGGAATAGATACAAACTTAGGTTGTACTGGCCGTTTAGCACAGATTCGTGTGTGCGTAGCTGGTGGACAGGTGAGAAACTAGAAATGCAGAAGTCGTTAGATCATAAGTGGAAAGAATAAATGGTAGCGCTCCTCAACTTTACCTATGCTAACTGGGAAGTGCAGGCAAACGCCAGCAGGGAAAAGGTTGTAAAAGACATTATAATAACATTTTCATGATGAAATGTGTATAACTGTTGAATCAATTTTCCCCATCAGTGGATTCCAGAATTTTTTTGAATTTTTTTTTTATTTTCTAGTGGTGGCGAATTTCAATATACTGGGAATGAGATGTATTAGTAACGAAAATACTAGGAATCCACATTGAGCATGATAGGATATATGGTCCCGAGGGAATTTTATCGTTCCCGCGGAGACGTTCCTCCCGACCAATTCCTGAAATTACCACTGGTCCGCATAGATCCAGTTGTTATTTGTTATAAGTTTAGTGTAATCTTTATGGTGCAATTTTACTGTACGGATCCACAGATTGTAAAATATACGGAAAAAATTGCAGACGTCTTTAATTTGTCCATTTTATGTCGAGAACAGCATGCAGTTTTACTATACGTATCCATAGTATAAATAGTAGTAGGAACGAGTCAGGAGCCCCGCAGGGGTTAGCTGGATCATGTTCTCGACATAAAATGGGAAAATTAAAGACTTGCCCATATTTCTCTATACATTTTGCAATCTGTGTATCCGTATAGTAAAACTGCACCGAGAACAACCCCTGCGTGACCTCTAACCCTTTCCTACTACTACTAGTACTACTACTTATACTATGGATCCGTAAAATAAAACTACACGCTACAACCTAATCTAAAATTTACTACCAATATTGCAACACCAAGTATCACTCGCTTATTTTATTTCAGGTAGAATTTATTAGTCCATTCTTTGATGTTGTATTCAGTCGAGATGCACACAATCTCGAAAGTCGAAAACTCTGGCAGGCGGTATGCTTCCTCCATTTGTTACTTGTATGTGCCCTATCCAAATATCCATGTTTCAGAGTCCTGCGGTACTTCCGCAACAATTTTTATAGAGGCAGTTTGGTTATAGGCATATAATTTGAAATACTCACCAACTACCTTTATAAAAATTGTTGCTGAAGTACCGCGGGATTCTGAAACATGGGTATTTGGATAGGTCACATACTAGTTCTTAAACAAAGTCTTGAGCCGACTACAATAGGTCCCATAGTGTTGGAGCTATGGACCATTGAATTTCATTTTTTCATGTTTTCTGCAGCCTGTAACTCCGAAAGGAAGCATTTGTACACCCAGGTTGGTCTATACTTTTTATCTTCTCTTAGTGTCAGGAATCACCTCCCAAACGTTGTGGGTGTTGTTTTGAAATAGCCTGTATGTAGATTAGCCTTTGTCCAGCTGGGGATCCCGCCGTCAGACCTCCGCGTTTACTTGGCCTACGACCTCGCACCTCGCTACCGAATTTCATGTTTCTTTTCGTATTTTAACTATGTAAAAGATAAAATTTTGTATTCCAAGAAACCGCGTATTTAAATAACATGAGAGGTTTCTACATCCCCACTTTAGACCCCCTAAAAGTTGAAAATATTCACTTTTGGAAATTTTCGTGTGGGTTAGTTGCGCAAGACTACAATCATGCCAAATTTCATCAAACTAGTCCTGGCCCAAGTGCCTAAACATTTTCGGGTGTAGAAGATGTCCCATATTAATAACATGGAAAAAATTTTCCGTTCCCCACAAAACCACTCTAATGTTTGATTTTTCATTTTTAGCGATTTTGTTAAATAATACGATAAAAAAACGTACAAGCATACTGAATTTCAAGTTTTTTATTCCTATTGTAAGTACCTAAAATACGAGATTATAGTTCTGAAGAAAAAAGGCCTTTTTAAATACCATGAGGAATTCCTTCATCCCTCCTTTAGACCTTCTAAAAATTAAAAGTTTTCACTTTTGGCAATTTTCCTGTGGGTTAGTCCCAGAAAGCTATAATCATGTCCAATTTCAACCTTGTACGTCAAACAGAAGTGGTCTTTATTTTATGTCAGTGAGTTCATGTAATTTTATATATAGTTTCAGTTACAGTTTCATGTGAATAGGTGGTGTAGTTACCGTTACCAAATATTTGTTTTGCTCGTTTTACTCGAAAAGTACGCATGAGGTTTATATTTATCCATATCGTTTTGTCCAGCTCAATATCTATCTCCTGGTATAAGCCAAATCTTTGGATATTGCTTTCCCGTTAAACGGTAAGAATAACGTAATTTTTTCCCTTTTTTCGCATTCAATAAGTCCAGTTAGAATGAACTGGGATTTTGTATGTTCGTTGGAGATATCCGTATTTCCATAGAGATACTTTCTCTTCTGGATAGATATATTAAAAACCAAAAGGTAAATGAAGCTGACACCGTTGAAAAGGCAAACAATTGTTCCAGAAGAATCCAATCACTTTTACGTAACACGTATCGTAAACCAAGTATGAAGTATCCTTGCAAAGTGAAAGTTATTTTTTTTTTCGTTGCACCAATTGAGTTACCGAAGGTCCTGTCAACATTTTAATGTACAACAACTTGTATTTCTTATTTCCTTTATTGAACGAGAAGAAAGTTTTATTTATAATCTTGTTTTGTTAATTCTTTATTGTGTGACCAGTGGCGCTTGCTTCTGCAGTTCAATGAGGGTTGTTCAAACTATGTAATCGAATTTTGCAAGTAAGTTCATTCTGCATGCCATTGCATTGCATGCTTTGCCTATTCTGCAGGTTGATCAGAAATTGTACATGCCATTGCAAGGCATAGGTAGAGGCAGTAGTGTTATTCTATTTTTAATAACCGGTTTTATATATATTTGCGTACCTTTCGCCTCCTCGTCTGCAGACTCGAATTGCATTATGTGGCAACATCGCAGATAAAGAACCACAGAGTAGCCCTACCAATATATCAAATAGTTACATCGATTTTTTCTATACTGCACTTAAAAGTCGATATAGATTGACACTGTCATCGCTAATTAGTGTAGCAATCAACGTAACTGCCTGATGCATCCGAAGAATAGTGCTAATGGTTCCAAGTTAATCTGCGACGTTGCCACATAGTGAAAT
The DNA here is from genome assembly GCF_964235325.1 of Thermobia domestica. Lineage (NCBI taxonomy): Eukaryota > Metazoa > Arthropoda > Insecta > Zygentoma > Lepismatidae > Thermobia > Thermobia domestica. The sequence continues at coordinate 91,732,031 of NC_137470.1, forward strand.
TTTGATGCTCAATATCGGCTGAAGGAGTCCCAG